>NC_051178.1:200449552-200792052 GCF_013339695.2 Rhipicephalus sanguineus
GGAACGACATCAAGTAAAGCACCGTCGTGCACTGTTTCCTTACGGGCCTTGGTGCCAGGTGACGACTTTGGGCGCGTCATGACCGCCGACTACGGCGTACAGTGAATTTTGAGACTTATTAGCGTTTCCGGGCGCCATATCGGACGGGAGCACAGCGAGGGATTTCATCGGTGCAGATAACGACGTAGCTGTTTCTGACTGCATCGATGCCGAGATCATAGCTGACATTGCCGGTGCTGCGGAAATGGACCCGTACGGTTTGAAGATGCCAGCCGCCGCTGCCACCGCTAAACCCTTTACCGCGCTACAGAGCTCTCATCAGCGTTCAGCGTCGATCACCGCTGTTGTGGCGGAAGGTGCTGAATTTACTTATTTGGAAAGCTTCAATGATATTGACGATGACTTGATGAATTCACGGCGCGCAAAAAGCAAGTCTAGTTGACGAACTTTTTTTCATGCGAAATAAAGTGCGCTTACTTGCAAAAGAAGTTCTCGCCTTGTTCTTTAGCATATGTGAGCGAATCGTCATGTTCGTGCTTTCTACAATTTCAGAAAACTGTGTCGAGGCCCGCAGTGCTTTAATTAAAGTCTTAAATACGCATATTTCGTATTTCGAATTATCGATATATCGAACTATTTCGCGGTCCCCTTCGAGTTCGATATATCCGGGATCGACTGTAGTATATATCACATATTAAAAAAAAAAAAGAGCATATTTGTCATGACCCAGCTAACCTGCACAATATTTTTAAAAATTGAAACAAGGCATGTGTGAATGCCATTCTTTTTGTTTCAAAGGGAAGTGGAAGCAACTTTGAATAGTACCACATTTTCACATGAAAAGGAAAACGGGGGGGGGGGTCAATTTATAAATTGATGCAACTCACTTTCTTCGCAGATGTCTGGAGTAGCATTGCTTACATCTTGCAGGAAACTGCAAAAGTCAAGATAATAATAATGAATACTAAAAAAAAAAGTCACAGTTTTGCCGCAAGGGTGAAGCAATGAATGCGACAGCAACAAATTGGAATGTTATACAAAGTAAGGCTAGCAGCTAACTCCTTTAGCATTTGACCTAGCATCATTCTACAAAAATTGGTACTGAATGCAAAGTGTAAAAAAAATAACATGCCTTGGTATGATCAATATGACACTGAGCCAGCTACACTATTTTTACAATGCTGCGGTTTTGCCAGTCTTGCAACTGGTATGACCGGGACCTGGAGTACTAGCCAATTACTGAACATTTTCATGCCTTGAGAGCCTCAGTACTTTATTTGCGAGAATTCCTTTCTGCTTCATAAGTCAGGCTTGTTACTATTTTGCATACATCCGCCATTAAAGAGTGAGTGATATGTTCAGTGTAGTGGAACTACTCTGAACTTTCACTGATGAGCCCTTCAAAAATAGTGTGTACAAAGTTGAAAACGACAAAGCCATATGCACAAACACTAAGGACTACGTGCCTTCATACAATCTGCAAGTTCGCAAGCTAGCTAAACATAAAGCTAAGTAATCAGTGTTCTCTAACAGAATGATTACAGAAATATTTATCCTGCACCAAGTACATACATGTGGCCATATCGGTTCTGTGGAAGCCCACAGAGTGGAAGAAAGTTGATTGCCATTGTGCCAAGTGATGGTTTTTTCTTTTTTTGTGCGAAGTGATAGGAATGATGCAAATGGTTTTTTGTTTGCCCAATGACGTAGCTGTGGAGCAATCATGGCTGCCTGCAACTGGTGAAACTTCCCCAGAACTGGTGTGGCCGGCTCCAATGAAATACCATTTTATATGGGGCCCAAAGCACGCACATATGGTCACTGTATCTTTAACTACATAGATGTAGTTATACATGCGAATGCAGTTGCTTTGCTTGCCCTAGTGCAGCAAATTTTTGAGCTCTTGTTCACATACCGATATTAAAAAAAAAACTAAGTGGAGCTTGCACAGTACGTATGTTACGCCTCAGAAGCCCAATTGTAAAGACATGGTACATGCACAAAGTGACCTCCGAGAACCATGGCACATCTTTGAGCTTATGAAAAACTCATCGGAGCTTTATTCAAGTTTGCAACACTAACAACAAACAAGCACACAGCTGATAAAGTTTGGATTATACATTCTTGCTCTTTATCCTTTCTTGATTCGTTTTATACATAGGTAAATACAATAGTATTGCAGAACACTTAGTAATTTCGTTGAGGCCAAAGAATAAAAAGCTGAAATTTAGAGGTCCACTGTGCATTTCGTACAAGAAAATTCTCAACACCACCTATCTCAATTTTTGGTCACATAGTACTTGAACTGTGAGAAAATTCCATATAGTTTTTCTCTGTGGCCTCTGCACTTTAAAAACTTCTGAGTGATTGCATAGAGCCACAGGTACATGTATACTAGTTTTATCAGAACCTACCATTGTTCCCTGAGATGCCAAAGAATTTCCGACCACAGCTTACCCTGTCACATAGGAGCGGCACTCGTGATGGTCCCTGTCCCAGCCGCAATAGGGATCTCGAACACAGCGCAGGCAACTCAGGTGTCGGCCACGACACAGGTCCAGACGCACCTGCCGGACGCCATCGTCCGAACCCAGGTACACTGACTTGTGCTGCAAAGAAGGGCTCCATGAAGCGGATGTAACTGTGGCACTGTTTTGGTTTACCCAACTGACCTTTGATACGCATTTTAAATCTGTTCCTACTCTGTGAATGTCATGTCACATTATTCTAGCATACACAATAAAATTTAGTTCCGTAAATTTTTACTGGAGCAAACATATTGAGTTTCTTACATGTCAGATGCCTTCGCACACCACATTTTTGTTGGTAACTTATATATTATTGGCCCCTTCCCCTGTGATTATGTAAGCCTCTGTATATGTTTGACTTGGGAGCTTCTAGTACCCAGAACTATTTCACGTACAAAAGTGAAGTTAATGGTGGTACAAAGACTACTCAGACAGAACAGGCACCTCGCAGTTGCCTTGTGATTTCCTGATTTTGTTCGGTAGGAAAACTTGAAAAGTTTCAACGGCATCAAACTCACTACTAGAGTTATTGTATACGATTCTGCAAATAGAACACACACTGCACTGTAGTAACTTGTCAAGAAGCAACAAAGGCACTGCACACACAATACTATGATAAGGTTTCAGCTTCACACTGAGGCATAGGCTGTTCCATAAAAAGCCCTTACCTCACTAGAGATGTCGATGGTGCGAACAGGCTCCCCAGGGCTCGCTTCAATTACGTCAACCAAGTTGGAGAAGGATTGCCCTGAGCGGTCTTTCCACTCCACTATCTTGTAGACCAGCCCGTCACCTGGAGTTAAAACCAAAATGCACAGCACTTCATCATTTCCTGCTTATTTTTGTTTATACAGTTCAAACCTATGACTGAAAGAATCTGTTGAAAGTTGCTTTTCAATGAACAAACTTGGCCTCAATGACCCATAAAGCCATATGTGCAATGTCACACTGTACAATGTCATGGGAATTGTAAACTAAACAGAATCATTGCACAATACAATAAAAATTATAGCTTTAATAGGGACAGTTATCCCCGAGTATAAAATAACACAGATGTATTTTTCAGCTGTTTGCATGAGGAAAAGTCTACAGTTGCTCGGTGTGTTTCGTGAATGTGAAACCCAGCACAACATATCTTAGTTGAACTATTATTGATGCATAACAAGAAGCAGTCTATGCACAAACTGACTATAGGCAAGGGAGGCAACAAACCTATTGTGCATTGCCAAGTGTGTCGACTTATACAGCCAATTTGTGCACGTAGGTTTTTTGTGCACAAGGAAAAATGCACAAGATAGCAAAATAAACGATTTCAACTTCAAATTGTGCTGAACTAACCAGCCTATTCAAGCATTCTAACATCGCTGCAGGTCAGCTTGGTGTTCTATATGTGCTTATAAACAACTCAAAATAAAACAAAGAATTACACAGCTATCCCAGCAAGCCAATTAAGCCCAAATAATGCAGAAATGCAAGATAAGTCGACAGTGCAAAGCACGAAAGAATATATGCTGAAGGTCATTTGCAATGCGATATACCATTCTCTTAGGACAGTTTTAAAGGGGTACTGACACCTTTCTTCGAAGGCGAGTTTACTCTGCCATACAAATCTCCTGTATGCAGAGTTGGCTGTGAGCAAGTGTGAAGCTCAGCAAATGCCGATAAGATATTTTAATTTGATATTAAAGTCAGTTTTTTTATGGCGCACCTACTGACATTGACACTACCTTGATGTCAGGCTAGTTGTGATGACGTTAGGTACCAAAACTTCCAAGATGGCTGCTTGTGCGTCATCAAAACTTCCAAAATGGCCGCTTGTGCGTCACCAACGGAGCCACAATGCGGAGCAGCCGTGGAAACGTCACTATATATTGTGCGAGCACGTGACGAGAAGCTCATACCGTGTTGCGACGTCAGGGTACAGCAGGAACCGAAACTACCTTTTAAAAACATACTGTCATTACTTTTTCAGAGCGCACTCGCACTTAGCACTACCTTTTCTAAGCTCTTGACGGCTTGACCTTTCTTTTGACACAAAAAAAGACAACTGAAAATATTCGTGTCAGTACCCCTTTAAATGAGAAAAGCTAATAAATGTTCCAGTTAGCACCATATTCTCATGGATTCTATTCCTCTAGCTTTCAGCATAGACAGAAGTACATCTTTTGTACATTGCTTTTCTATAGTTTATAACATCACAACTTATCTAATGCCCTGGCTGATGTACTTGAAGGACTGATGTCGAAAAAATGTCCTACAAGTGAATGTGACCTTTACACTGCATTTCAGCACCCATAAAATTTGTGCTGGACAAGAACAACGGGCAAATACAAAGGCAACACATCCACTCACGAGTGCCAGCAAAGTAGACGAGGTAGTCGACACCATCCACATCCACCTTGTGTACAGCAAGCGAGAGGAACACGACGTTCTCACGGTAGAAAACGGGCCTTCCGCCAGACTGCGGCACGGCCGAGTCCATGAGGGTGTGGGTGCGGAGGAAGTTGAGCACGGCGTCGGGCAGCGTCTTGGTGCTGTTGACGCATCGGCCTGGACGCGGCTCAGGCACCTGACTCGTCAGCACGGGCAGCCAGGCAGATGACGACGTCTTCTGCTCTTTGAACTTGCCCCCAAAAGCACCCTGGATGTCGCTCAACCGGAAAGAGCACACAGCCGAACCATGCGGGCCCCCGTGACTGCACAACAAAGGATGTGACATGATGGAGCGTAACTGTAGCTGTGAATACACATCGAAAACAGAACTGTGAACAAAAATATTGTTAAGGGGAGACTCTGCTTCTGAAACATGTTTCTTGTTTTTGAGCATATCATTATGAAACTCTCACAGCTTATGTTTTTTTCTGTGCTGATTTCAAACATGCAATTATTGTTCTAATACAATATGTAGTTTTGAAACTATTAAATAGTTTTTGTATTGTTAGGAGCAGGCTTTATTTCTAAACTGTGAGAGTTATCATGCAAATCAGTATATCACAATAATCTGGAATGAATACTGTATGCAATAAAACAAGAATGGATGTTCTAGGCCCACTTGAACAAAAGTTGTGGTATGTTGAACATTCCCAGCTTGATCCCAGTTTGACCGAGCTCGACATCACTCACTTGCCAAGTGTTCAACGTACCATAACTTTTGTTCAAACGGGCCTAGAACATCCATTCTTGTTTTATTTCATACAGTATTCTTTCAAGCTTATTGTGATATGCTGACTTGCTTTATAACTCTCACAATTTACAAATAAATCTTGCTCCCAACAATATACATGAAATATATTATATTTTGAAAACAGCATAGTGTACTAGAAAAATAATTGCATATTTGAAATCAGGACATAAAAATACATAAGCTGCGAAAGTTTCATAAAGATTTACTCAAAAACAAAGAAATATGTCTCTGAAGCAGGGTCCCCCCTTAAGTATGCAGAGGATACAGGCTATCGAAAAAGATGCTAACCTTAATGATGGCAGCCCAAGTAAAGCATGAAGACAGTGTAATTAATATTCTATAAAAAAAATGTAACACTTGCTTTTCTACACTCTGGCGGGAGAGATTAGCATGTGCGTGCGTGTGTGCGTGTGTGTGCGTGCGCGCGCATAGGTTAAATGACGCTCCCGGGGCTAAAAAAAAAGCAGCACAAATACACAAGTGAACATCACATCTTTCGTCACATCATGCTTAATGGGCAAAAACAGCGTGCAGAGGGACGGGACGAAGAAAAGGATATACAGAACACGTGCTGGTTATCCTTTTGTGTATCTTTTTCTTCGTCCCGTCCGTCTGCGTGTTGTTTTTGCCCATTATGTATCACCAACTAGCCCAACTTTCAGTTTTGTCACATCATGCTTTCAGACAAGATGACTGACCACACAAAGTAACAAAGTAGAAAACAAGTACACAACCTGAAAAGAAGTGATTTTTTATTATAATGACTGGGACGTCATTCAATGCACGATCTTCAAACGTGCACCATTCCCATATGGCATTGTACTAAACTTCTTATTTTCTGAAGTTAGAAAAGCAATTTAAGAAAGCTAGTACTAGTGATGACGTAGTCATCTAACGTGCTATGCCATTTAGTGATTATATACATCTTTCAAGTAAGAACACGGAATACCCAAGCTCTTTATATTTGGACTCTGCTTCTGATTAAAAAATCAACTTGCGCTGCATTTCCTACTAAAGTGACAAAAGCTGCTCGTGTCAACAGGAGTCTAAATCTATGGTCACTTTTGAAAGTGCTCCCAAATAGAGTTTAGTAAGCTGAATTTACACACGTATTCATTCATTCTATGCAAATCAATACTCACAGTGATGTTGTAAAGACAGCATAGACATTGCTGTCATCGTCAGGGAACTTGTAAACAGCCTCTGCAAAATAAATACCACAAATCAGCCATTCATGCAGCTGCAGCCTCACCCTGTTGCATCTTACTTGATACTGTACCAACTAAGAGAGCTAACAAGAGAGTTAACATTGAATGAGTTGTTGCTTGCAGTGTATAAGAACATCTACAAGTTTTAGTGCACAAGGCGGTACAAAGTACATAAAAAAAACCAAAGCACGCTCAAAGATTGTTTACCGCACGGGAGGTAGCACAGCAGCACATCATTACAGGTTGTTCTATGAACCTGTTTACAATTAGCATGTTTACCGGATATAAAATGTTTAGCTAAGTCACTTTTTTGCCTGTCCTCCTTTGACATTAGGACCATACCTGTAATGTGAGTCAGTTTTGTTACTACACTCTTAACACATGCGTGCAACATTTCTTTGTGCCTGTATTTACTTCAAGGCATACCACTTCCGCACAACAGCCCATAACTGCTACACTCGATTCAGCTCAACTAAAACTGGAAATGAGCTTGGTTGCACAGACAAATGCATGTTTCTAATAACTTATGTTCTTCTCTACCTAAAGCAGAAACAATGACCAGGGAAAAAAAATAATTAAAAAACGAGCAGAACTTAAAAAAAATGTTATGGTGGCCTTTGCTGCAATGCAACCGCTACTGTATATGCTTGTGCTTGCTGTGCACACTAAACTATGCTAAGGCATCATTAACACTCAGTAGCACACACCTATGATATACTGCGTAGTTTTATCGTTTCCAAAAGAAAATAAACAGGCTCCTAAACTTACACAGTGACTCCAGCACCGTTGGAACAATATTAAGTAATGATGGAGTTTGTGGCAAAGCCAACACAAATTCAGTGATACGAAACTAAAAACTCGGTATGACAACCAACGCGTTGACTCTATTTACCTCTCGGACAGTTTGTCAGAAGAACCACGCAACACAAGTACATCATAAGTATATGATCTTACTTCAGAAGAAAACAGGAAGGACAGAGGAAAACAGGCTGAAAAATAGAAGGAAATTGCGAGGCTGCATGAGCAAAAGCCGTCTGGGCCTAGACACAACAGCAGGGGAGATTGAGGGAGTTCCGCATGAATACTCACGAATTTCGTTGAAGTAGAAAGGATATTCTCCAGGAAGTGAGCAGTTCAACCTTGCCTTGAGGAACGTCGCCCAGTTGTGGGTTAAAATATTTTTCCCACCTGTGTCTTTCTGTTATGTGAAAAGTAAAAGTAAAATTTAATTAGAGGAAAGAAATTACCAACTACACACGTAGAGTGCATAATAGCTTAACCTTTGGGCATGAGTACACGCTTTAAAAGCTAGCTGCAATATGTGTAAACAGAGCCCATACAAATGCAACATAGTGTCATATAATGTGCCATCATTCTTATCTTTCTCAATGCCAGCAATGCATGGCATTGAGAAAGATGCTGTGTTTTAAGGTACATGCTACCTGCCTATGCTGGAGCCTCTGGTGTGTCCTTGGGCTTCCAATGTTATCACACTGAGCGTTTCTTTGGCACAATGCTTGTATAAACTTTTTTACAAGCCATTGCCATGTTTTGCCAGAGTTACGAAAAACTCCTTGCATCATGTATATACAACAGCTCGCAGACAGCTGTTTAACTATCGATTTGCTGATTGCAGTTAGGTTACAGGCAGCTAAGATAGCGAACATGAAAATAGATGTGAATGTACTTTTGAATAGGTAAAGCAGCAGTTTTTTAATATTCAGTCCTGGTAAACTACTTGTTGTTTTCCCAGGTTATTAACAGACACTGCCAAACACATATTTCTTGTGATTAAGAAAGCATGCACACTGGAAAACACAAGTATACAATAAAAAGGCAGCACTCTACTTTGATTAAATTTAGTATAGCATACACTGTACGTATATGAATCTATAGGACTACGATTCAGATGCTTCCAATCTCTTCTGCAATCAATGATCAACTAGAAAAGTGATGTTGCCTGCTGAAAACGGTCTTTCTATCTTTCTGCCATCAAGGCTTACTGAAGACAGGTAAAGTCTCAAATACAATACTTTAGCTTCGAAATGTATTCATTAAATTTTTCAACCATTTCTTTCCCCTAGGCTAAGGCACAGTTGCAGTGTAAGAATTCCATCAATAAAGCAATGGTGAGATTATGTGCAGCTTAGGCAACTTATACATAAACAGAACCTGGTAGTGCTGTAGGTGTTTACTGTTGACTGTTATACTGCTTTGTGGACATGAGATACCATAGTCATGGAGACGCATTACAAAGAGAGCTCACCTTACACACACGAGCCACTCGTGAGTAGATTACTTTGCCGCAGTTGATGTACTCAACAGCACTCTCCCGGAAAAAGAAGAACACGTGATCTCCAATGTCGAAGGAACCCACAAAGTTGGGCTCTGCAAAAAAAAGAGGGCGGAGGAAAGGCACAACAAAATCAAAGGAGCCCACAGCACAATATCGACAGGTATGTAAAAGGCAAACTGAATAACAACACGCACATTAAAAAAAAAGGAAGCCACATGTATGAGTGAACACAACACCAGTATGAATTTGTAAAACTTCTAATTGAAAGTGCGCAAATAGTGAAATTTTCAAAGTGAATCAAACACAAATATTCGAAGAAAAGAATGGGAAGAGGCTTTGAATACAGATTATTTTTTTTGCATCTCTGAAGCGGTATAAAATAGACAGCTAGCACATAGTACATTTAATATAATGAGAAATCGGTCTTATGCCTGTGGACAAATGTATATATAATACCATTCATAATTGGGTCATTCCACGCCAAACGTCCCAGACATTGCGCTCCACCCTCTCCAATTGTATTGTAAAAAATTGTGGACGTTCATATCAGTGCACTATTTGCCCTCGGAAAGTATTTTTCAGAAAAAAAATTTTTCTTGTCTGTTACAGTGATTTGAATTTTGCCGTAGTGGGTGAAACATAGGTGGCGAAAAAATACTCTAAAAAATACAATACTTTACGGAACGCCTTAAATATCTGCTGTTTACTTGAAAAGGTATGGAACTATCTTAATATCGCCCATTGACGACCACTACTTTGTCTCACGATGTGCTTTGTGGTGAAGCAATGCTGCAATTTTGTGCCCATTTTGATTATTTTTTAAAAATTCTACGAATATTACAGACAAAATAAGACTATATCACATGACTGGATAGTTGGCAGTAAGCGTGTAAAAAAAGTATTGAAGTCGATGACCGAGTAGTTTCGAAGTGGAAGGGGCGCAAACATTGAAAAATGTGTGAAATGCTCCACGTTCAGGCACATGTAGAGTGGTGATGCAGTCCAAGTAAAAATGCACGCTTGGTCTAGTTGGGAAGAGTAAACAAAGGAGATTTATTTGTGTAAGTTTCATCGGAGTGTTTTTTGTTTTAGGCGAGAAACAAAAATTTAGGTTGAGCGTTCGCGGCGTGCCTGGGCGCGGGCCCGTAAGTCCACTTCACTGCGCCGCCGCTGTTCCTTGGGGCAACGGAAGTATGCAGCGCCCACGCGGGTGGCACGATCGTTTGCTGCTGTGAGCTTTCACGTTGCTGAAAACTTGCAAACAGTGTATATGGCTGGCAGAATGTTTCGGAAGGGCACTAAAGGCTGCCGGTTAGTAGTCGGAGCAGAGCACGATTTCATTGCCACGTCACTGCATGCACACGTACGACAGGCGCAGAGCTTGGGTTGTGTTTTCGATCTCTGCGGATGTTGCAGTTCTTACTTCCGTTGCTGACGTATGGTCTTCGCCACTTGAAATGCCTGTGTTGCTGAGTAGGTGGTGAGCCCGGCATTAAGAGTGGTCAGTGATGATGGCACGAAAAGGTGAAACGTGCGCGTACCTTTGAGGGAGATTCTAGACTCAAACCTTGCTGAGAGCTCAACTTTCTGCCACGCTGCATGCGATGCTTCCATCTTAGTAATCGCCTTGCGATTACTAAGTGAAGGCGATAGACATTTAAAAGGACGAAGCCGAATTAAAGGCGGTTTCGTCCTTTTGTATATTTATCGCTTTCGGTTTCCATTGTACAGGCTCTCCGTCTAAAATATGACACGATAGCAGTATACTCAGCATTCACAATGTTTATCTTACGCGCTGCCAAGGGATGCGGCCGAAAGACGAACCTTCGAGTGCCGCGTGCTCGCTCGGCGACGCGATCACCGGAGCAAAGTTCACCTCTGCCGAAGATCCGAGCGTAAGAATACGTAGCACCATTTGGCTCCGAGGCACGAATGGCGCGAGTCACGTTCAAGCGAGCTGCCCATAAAAAAGAATTATGAGTGTATTCCCGGTGCCTGTTAGCCACTTTTATTATATAATAATATATTTTAAACGAACCATCACTCGTTTTCCCTGACACTTCGTCGGCGGCACTGCGGAAAGCCGAAGAATGCGTGTCGAAAGGTGAAAACTCACAGCAGCACACGATCGTGCCACCCGCGTGGGCGCTGCATACTTCCGTTGCCCCAAGGAACAGGGGCGGCGCAGTGAAGCGGACTTACGGGCTCGCGCCCAGGCACGCCGCGAACGCTGAACATAAATTTTTGTTTCTCGCTAAAAACAAAAAACACTCCGATGAAACTTTCACAAATAAATCTCCTTTGTTTGCTCTTCCCAACGAGACCAAGCGTGCATTTTTACTTGGACTGCATCACCACACTACATGTGCCTGAACGTGGAGCATTTCACACATTTTTCAATGTTTGCGCCCCTTCCACTTCGAAACTACTCGGTCATCGACTTCAATACTTTTTTGACACGCTTACTGCCAACTATCCAGCCATGTGATTTAGTCCTATTTTGTCTGTAATATTCGTTGAATTTTTAAAAAATAATCAAAATGGGCACAGAATTGCAGCATTGCTTCACCACAAAGCACATCGTGAGAAAAAGTAGTGGTCGTCAATGGGTGATAATAAGATAGTGCCATTCCTTTTCAAGTAAACAGCAGATATTTAAGACGTTCCATAAAGTATTGTATTTTTTATAGTATTTTTTCCCAGCCTATGTTTCACCCATTACGGCAAAATTCAAATCACTGTAACAGACAAGAAAAATTTTTTTTCCAAAAAATACTTTCCGAGGGTAAATAGTGCACTGATATGAACGTCCACAATTTTTTACAATACAATTGGAGAGGGTCGAGCGCAATGTCTGGGACGTTTGGCGTGGAATGACCCAATTACATGTCTGAACAACTGAGGAGGTCGCAAATAATTAACAACTACCTTGAATTATCTGAGTAACACTGCAGTGGCATAACAGTAATATGTTACTAATAGATGCACAGTACTCACGGATTCAAACATAAATTATTTTAGCACAGCGACTGGTATGCGCATTTGCTCGAGATAACCATGTCATGTCGCGATGAATCTGGCTCTAATATACGCGTTCGAGTCGAAATAGTGCCGAAACGACCTGATTTGAACACAGTGGAATCAAAAGTATGTGCGTTACTTAGCCCTAAATTGTCCTGTTTCAATCCGTGAGTACTGTACATACGTACAGTGTCGTGCTTGATGAAGGAGAAATGTTTGATACTACAGTGCCACAAATAACTTTAAGTGGCCACAACCGAGGTGAGCGTGGTCAAATAAAAACTAACGAAAAATTAGCTACTACATAGGCTATATACATAAATGCAAGTCATTCTTATTAAACGAATGAAAATTATTCAGCAGAAGTTACCATATTTACTCGAATGTAACGCAAGTTTTTTTCCAGATTTGCGCTACCTGAAGACCTTCGCGTTACAATCGAATACCGAAATTCAAGTTGTCTAAAAGTGCAATGATGCACCCAATTCTGGAGGACTATGATTATGGCTATTCTGCAATTTATGTTGGCAACATGTGTCAGCCAAATGCCGTTCGGATCCAATACAAGCCAATAACCATTCTCTTAGTTTCCGTTCTGTGACGGCGTGCACTTCACGTTTGTTCTTGCGTTGTGTGTGGCGGTCTCGGTGGCTTTGGTTGCCCTCGGTCCTTTTGTGATGGGAACATGTCGTGCTCAATACGATGTGCGTTTCAAGAGGCGTGCTAATTTTACGGCTGAAGAAATCAGCTGCTGCCCGAAGCCTCGGCATGAGTGAGGCGCCCATCTTTGAGTGGCGGCTCAAGCAGGAGCTTCTTTTTAGGCGCGAGCACGGCCGCCACTTTGAATTAGAACAGCGTGTCGCTGATTTTATCACAGAACCTTACGATGGTCGCCTTACGATGGTCAGTGTGGTCAGAATCGCCTTATGATGGTCAGTGTTGAACTGATGTAGTTGAAAGCGAGCGATGTCACTTGGCAGATGGGCATCCCATGAACAAAGTTCAATGCATCATGTGGGTTGGTGTGAAATACCACATTTCGAGACACTATTTAAAAAGTAAATGCGCTTTTTCATGCCTCCGCTGGCCTTATGTTCCATTGGCGGTCTTCTTTTTCTGTTGGACGCAACAAAAAGTCGCCCCTCACATTACTTTCATGGCTGCATTGCAAGAGTAAATACAGTACGTGCCTTGTGCATTCGTTAAGGATCGGCTGCAGCATTCATCCATCGTTAACCCCCTTGGGAGTTTTTGAAGGTTGTTATGTCTTATTTATTATAGAAAAAAAAAAGGACTTTCAACAACTCAGTTTTTCCCCTTATCTATCATTTTTTGTGTGGTTCCATTGCATATGTAAGCAAAGACCAGTGGCATTCAAGTCAAGGCAAATCTTGAGCAGTGGTTACATATAGGTACATTTGTTTACCACATGGCTGTGTTTTCTTGGTCATGAGAAGCAGTGTGTTGCAGCAGAGCTTCTATAAATGCCCCCAGTGAATCCTCATTGCTGAGACCACGTCCAATTTATAACTACTATCACCATTTTCAGAGCACATCCCACCATTATAAAACACACTGATTCATCGAGAAAGCACTGTGAGGAAAAGCAAAGTGTTCAGAAAGTGCGGACTTACTGTCAAGCCACATGGAGTCATACTTGAGAGTGCGCATGAAGAACTCGCTTTGTTCGTGAGTTGTCCTGTTGAACAGTGCCGATCGAAAAATCACAGTGTCAGCCTTGGTAAACTCGGCAACCGTCCCACTGTACAATCCTGGCATGTCCCCGGGGTTTCCATGTTCTGCAGATGACGTGGATAGACACAGAAAATTTCCCAACAGCTGAAACTTCCACTAATACATCAATAAAGCATGAATCCCACCCAAAGCATGTGACACGAAAACTTGGTGAAACGTGCAACCATTGTTCCAAAAGTGAAGTTGGCACTCAGAATAAATTGCTTTTTAGAAAAATTGAATTGAGATATTTGACAATTTTAACAATAGTAACTGTTGGGGTTTTACATCCCAAAACCACGATGTGATTATGAGAGAGTCCGCACTGGAGTTTGACAAGGGTGCACTCTACGATAAGACGTCATAGTGGGCAAAGACAACAAATAAATTCGGACCAAGTGGTATTTTTTGCAGTACACTCAAAGCACAACGCATGGGAGTTTTTGCATTCTGCCCCTAGTGGAATGAGGCAGCTGACAGCAGGGAATCGAACCCGTGACTTAATGCTCAGCTGAAGGACTCACCAGAAAATTAGTTTTTAGCCTCTAGTCTCAGAATTTACAGAAGACTTGATAAAACACTGAAAACTATACTCGAATCTCAAAGACTCACTCTTATCACAGCAGGTTTTTACTAACAAATGTATAAAGCATGCATTCAATACCACTTTCATAAGTCAATTGCCTCCGTATTACATACATCTATATATCAATGAATGACCAGAACAGAATAAACCTAACCCAAAAGAAGAGAAACAATGGCATATTAGCCATTCTTTCTCTATATTTTGTTTACAAGAGATTGCTGTGTGCATACCAATTCACAGCATTTCATTTTTCATAAGTTCTCTGTTTCCCGCAAGCAAAAATAACAACCATGCCTTGCTCAGTTTGTGCTTCAGCTTAACCCCCCCCCCCTCAAGAAAAAAAATAATTACAAGTCTGGCATTGAAGCACTTGCAGGCAGAGTAGCTGATTTATCTTATATTGACCGATTTCTTTTAAAAATTGAGTTTTATTTAATCAACCCACAAGTTTGTGTTTAAGCTAAAGCCCGAAGCAAAAGGACGCAATTCACAGTGAACATTGTTCAAAATCAGTATTGCCCTCAATATGTGTTCCATCGCTCTTACAAGTTTTACAAATCACTGCCTGAAAACCACAAAAACAAAAATATTACGAATAAATGCTATGAAAGACAATGCAAAGCCTGACTAAACACAGTGATATGTCTTACCAATGATGTGTGCCAACAAAAAGAAATATCCTTAGTTGATTTTGCACCACTAAACTAACTAGCTAACCAACTACAAGAAACTCCACAGTCACCAAAATGTTTGGAACATTGCTTCAACTCACCAACCCAAACAGCTGTAGAGTTATCATCTGGATCAAATGGGCATTTTCCTATACCCCGGCCAATGTCTCGCAATGTCAGCTGACTTTTCGACACTTCTGTCAGGTTGCTACTCTGTAAGGGATACAAACCATACATAAACTATGATGTAAAGTGGCTTATTAAAACACATTGCTGAGCCATTTGGCTCATTACCAACTGCACATGTCAGAGGGAGAAAAAAGCAGACACAAGACATATTTCACCAAGTAATCATATTGACAAATATGAAGCTTAACGTAATCAGACTGATCCCCTTGCTTTTCAAAAAGACAAGAACAAAGCTATAACATCATAATGCAGGCAGCAGAAATTTAGAAAAATTGTAAATCACATATGATTACACAAAATAATTGTTTTCAGATTAAACAATACTGCAATGATCAGTGATGATGATTTCAGGAAGATTGCATGTTGCACATGCATTTTATCACTTTGCACATCAAAAAAAAAAAAATTCTTAAACAAAGTGCACATATAAAAAAAAGGCCTCAGAAAGACAACTGAAATCAAAACATAGCTCTCCACTACAACTAATATAATCATTTTCAGTTTGATAGTTCACACAGGTAATAAGAATCAAACTCTCCCTTTAAAGGGCCCCTCACCAGGCTTGACAATTTTGAGTTGACGAGCGCAATGCATGCACTTGGCGTTCACGATTACGTCTGCCAAAATTTGCAACGCTACGCGCCACGTAAATGGGTCAAATTTCAAGCTGAACGCCGCTTGCCCTTCTCGCGGCCGCACGCCCAGAGAATGAAGGGACGACGTACATGAGAGAATGGCCCTACGTAGATGGTAGTGCTGTGACGTCGCTCCTCTTCGTAGACGACTGTGCTCTGACGTCGCTAACAGTAGCATGTGACACTGCGATAATTATTTGACACGACGTGTAGTTGGTGTAATTTGTTGCTTGAATGGATAAATAAAACTTGAGAGCAATAATAAAACACACAAACGGAATGTGTGCGTTTTCTGTTTTAATTTTTACTGCGAATCGCAGCGAGATTCGAGACTAATCTACCTCCGTTTCGCATGCGTTCGTGTTCTCGCGCTTTGCGCATCGTGCAGACGCCACCCTTTACAACGAAACTAATTTTCTACCGCGTTCCAGCGCTCATTAGGCTCATTTATCCTCCCGCGTCTAACTAGATGTTCATGCGGCACACCACTAGTTTCGCGTCCGTAAAAATGTTGCAGCTTTCGTGCTCAGTAATAGGTTGAAAAGCCAAGTGATCGGCGAGGGTGCATTCGGCATAGCTTGCAGAGATGAAGCTCAAAGAACGCCGCCACAACACCGCTCGCGTCTCCAGAGCTCGGGCTGGTTGGGCACGTCATGGGCTCGTGACATTTTGTGCGCATGACGTGTTCATGCGTATGCGTTATGTGATCCTCCGGCTCGCGTGCCGAAGAGGGCAGGGAAGGGATTTGGCTTGCGAAGGCTACGCGGGGCGAGCGGCAAGGGTTTGCAGCTCGCCTCCTCGCATCATGGTTTCGCGCCGCTACAAAATTATTGTTTTTCTCAGCTTCTAACCGACCGATTAGAAATATTCTTGTGGCATAATGCTCTTAATTGGGCTCGCAACAACTTGCAATGTCTAACTAAAATTTGTTAGGTCACCTGGTGAGGGGCCCTTTAAGTGAAAGCCCCTTATTTCCTGGAGAATGTAAACAAACTAAAATAGGTCTGCACTGCCACTAACATGTGAACAGATATTCACAGGAAATATGGCTTGCTATGTTAATAAGTTAGTGCTTGTATGCAGTAGGCCTAGCATACTGCAATCAAGCTTTACAAATTGGAGGGACAGCTAACAATACGCAGCTTTGTAAAGACAAGTTACAATGCACGAGTGTGTACACTGGCACACAGGCCAGTCATGAACTTGCATTGTAAACAATACAGCCTTGAAGTGAATGCCATTTTTTTGTTAATTTTCAAATCAATTTTATTAAATTTAATTTGAAGATGAAGTGATTTTTATTCTTTTAGAAATACATAATCAAAGAACCCTACGATTGCCTCCCGAAGAGCTACTATTGTTCCTGAAATCGGGCTTCGTTGAAGAGATTCAACCATATATAAAACAGTAGAGAAGCAATGGCCCTGTACCATGTTAATGCAATGGTTCAACTCCCTTTGAGCTCAGTGAAGCTTAAGAGGCATGTCTTCAGTGCTTACATAAATTTCCATGTCCCTTGGATTCTGTGCATTTGTTCCACATATGTAGAGCTTTGTTCCATCTCCAATGGGCTGGATAACCTTGATGTGGTTCCTGCACTCGTAATCCTGAAAGAAGGTTTGTGCAAATGCACAACACAGTGCTGTGAATAACAGCCAGGAATGAAGGAATGCAAACATCAAATGTGCTGCCCCAAGTCAAACCTCAGTTTTTTCAGTGAGCATGAATAAAGTTACTTTGAAAGAAACAGTAAAGACACAGTGTAATAATGAAAAACATTATGGAAAATGAGCGAAACAATATTTTGATATGCTTGTGTGAATACAAATTTACTCATTTGAAGCAAAGTCGAAGTGAATAGTATCTGGTATTGGATGATGGCATTTGCACAAAACCTTAACACAAGCGCCTAATGTTTACATATCTAGATGAAGTTGGTTATTTACTTGCGAAAAGAAAATTTTTTAACCTATGAACCCTCTTGATCACGTTTTTGCTGCAGTTTATACTTTAGTTTCATGGTGGTTGAGCCTTTAAGTCACAGTAGTGCTTTGCATACACATTTCGTGTCCTTATGAAACTACGTTTCAAGCAATTTATGCTTTGTTATGCAATGGCTTACACATACAGGTAAGCTAAACCCTTTCCATTCTGTAAGTGCATGGGCAAACTTGACAGGCCTGCTAACAGTTGTCGCGGTCACGAGCCCAGAGTGTGCACATGACATTGGACACAATCACTGATGATTGACAAGCATCTCATGACAATCGGCCATCCACTGGGACAACCACACTGGCTGTTATGCCTAACCAGTCCTGCTTTACTGCAGTTCTGTTACCAATGCTACAGTTCAGTGCCATGTCGACACGCATCTATTTTCAGTGGGTGTACAGCTTTCAGGAAGCTGAAAAACAACCTCGCCAACAAAAGTGAGAGTATGAAGTACGACTTAGCTGAGTGGAATGATCTTCACTGCCGCCATTTTTAACAGTGTCGTGCGCGGGTATATGCCAGCAATCAGCATCCAAAACTTATCTATATGCGGTTATTTCCCTAAGTAGTATGCACGAATTCTTTTTCTCGGTCTGTAGTAACTGGGGATGTGAATTATAAGTGATGTAGTACGGTAACATTTAATATTTAAAATAGCTTGCGGCGTAAGCCACACTAAGACTTTCTTCCTTGATTAAATCAAGGTGCAAGCAATATGTAATGTTCCCCTTGCATAGATTCGCGGCAGTGCGAATTCCGCCTGAAAAGGTGGTTTCACGGCAGCGTGGATCACGCTGCCAAGAAACCACCTTTACAGGCAGCTTATACGCGGTAAAATACAAATATTCGTTAGCTTCAAATACTTTGAACTGAAATTCAAGCCGAGGCGAACGTCAAGTATCATAATTTTCGGTTGAATATTCCAAAACATCGAACGTTCGGCCAAGCCTACATTTTACAAAATTTTCAAACTGAGGATGAGTGTAGTATGTTCATTATTCACGTAAAACATATTTCGCAAGAACAAGCCACGTTCCACGTCCATGCTACAATTTTTGTTACACGAAAAGAAGAGAAAGATCCTGCTGAAGAGGTGTGATGCTACATACCTCTCGTTTCCCTTTATAAACACAGGTAGAAACAACATCCTTGTTGGCACTGAGACTCCGGTCCTGCAATGTAATGTAAGCATCAGTAACAGAACATTGTCCACCATAAAGACAATATATTCACCTAATAAAGTCCAAACATGGTTCACATACAGCGCCCTGACATTTCCACCATAAAAGAGTGAGAAAGAAAAATAAATAGAAGACAGCAGGCTACTGCAACTACAGTTCATTAAGCATAGCTTAGCTTATTTGGCTCCAGTAAGCCGACTGAGTGCAGTGAGAAGGCGCATCCTCCAGAGAAATTAAGCCAAATGCACTGCACCTCTCCAAAGGCCCTTAATTTTGAACATTTCCTTTGCAATAAACTACATATATTCAAGAAAGTCAACAAATGATGGATGCTACCTTCTAATACTAATATATACATTTTTAAGAGTACTATTAAACTGCTAAAGAGATGAGTAATAATAAATCAGAACACCATCAATATCACTGACACTTGAATAAGCAGTCAGGATGAAATAAAGTAATTTACTTTCGAACTACAACCACATATAAACAGAGAGTTGGACAAAAGTGTAAGACTTGTAGACATCAATAAATTAAAATTAAGCAACTTCTTGTGCAGAAAACTTTGATCAAATATGCCATAACATCAGGGCTAATGAAAACCTACGCAAATGGCAAATAACTCTGTGTAGTAGATGAATGTATCAACAATCAGTATCAATATCAGCAGAACTAGCCTAATGTAATTATAATGTCTACTTTTATAATCAGCAGCGCGCTGAATGAGTGCATAGTACAGCATTATGTTATATAATATCACGATCATATGCTGTACATCAAATCAGGAATTAACAGTGGTGTGCTTACTAGTTTACACCTACTTAAATGCAGCACAGCAATAAGAACAAAAAGTACCAATGTGCTTCCTAAGGTTTACCCATTTAAGAGGATTGTGAGTAAACTTATTTGCAACATGAAAATTAAGAACACACTTACATTGCACTTGGTTCGATTAATATTTGCCAAGTTGAGCCGGAAAACTTTGTCCCTGGAACATAAAAATTTCACAATATAAGGAAAATTTCTTTCTCGGTATGTTTGTTGTGCTGAAAAGCAATGTCTTCATTTATGAAAAATGGGTAAAGCGATTTGCTTACATGCCACCAACAAAAAGGATCTCGCGTTTGCGGTCCATGTAGAATGTGCGATAGTACAGGCGCCCACATGAGAATTCCCGAGTGTGATCTGCAGGAAACAAGACAAAAGGTGTTAGTGGCAGTATTATAAGCTGCAGCCTAATGTAATGCTACTTTTTCCTTTATTTTGCAGACATACAAGCGATAGGCACTTTGACGGTGTGAACAGGTGTTGTCAACTGGGACACAAATGCACGTACACATGCTAAATCAAAATATGAATAAATGAGTGATTTTGTGTTCAGGATGATTAACTCTCCTTGATCATGTGCTTATTTTAAAAAAGTGCCATGATGCAAGTTCTACAACACAACAACTTCCCCAGCATTCATCAGCAAGTGAGGTATCATCCTACCCTTCTACACTAAATGGACCTTGAATGTGATCAGATGTCCTCATTCCTACAGAACTACTTTGCATCTTGCTCTAGTGGAACCCGTAACGGAACGCAAAAAGTGTGTTTTTGCACACCATCAACAACATTAAGAAAGATTGGGAAGAGCAATGGTCCAGTGATAAGTTTGCCACACTGCAGCTACGTTAACACACATCCCGCCCACTTCAAAGCCCTTCCATAACATTGTCAAGACAATGCATGGCATCACTCACTGGCTACATAAAGATGGACATGATCGTTCATAAACTTATTGTGTTCCTGACCATTAAAGTGTACAGAGCCCAGAAGTTACAAAAAGGTAAAGCCTCCACTGACTTTGTCACTATGCCTCAAATCTAAAGGTGCTTTTTAAGGCAAAGAAACCAGAGGAAGTAGAACTGAATTCATCAGCAGTAGCGTCTGTTCAAGACAATATCCTTAAGCCATTGTTCTGTCCAGAATGATGTTTTTGTGAGGCCACCCAGAACCAAACCAAAATCCCCTGTTGAAACATTTGCTCCAGGCTGAAGCTCTACGTGTTAGTGGCCTCTGATCAAGTGTAAAATGTCGTGATATTGCAAAGCCAGGTAAACGCTGCACTTTCATGCTTTTGTACACACACATTGGTTTAAACGAAATTTTGACTCTTCGCGAATATTGTGCTCTCTAAATTGCAGGGTAGACAGGTACCTTTCATAATGGTGAACTAAGTTACGGGACCATTTTTCTGAAACTGAACTGGCTGATACCGCCCCTACAGTGCAAAATACTGCTGTACTCGGAAGCATGCAAGCTAATACATGCATATGTAATGCCTATGTATATGACACTTTAAAATGGCTACAAAAGGAATCGTCACTCTCCAAGCAATGACAGCTTGAATGGACGGTGCAGAAATACGCAGCCGCGGCGCACCCGCGTGCGGGCTTCTGCTCCAACTGCCCTTAATTTACTAACGCGTAAACACCGCGCGAAAAGCGTAACCCTTCGAAGCGCAGGTCAAGGGCCCCTAACGAAACCCGGTGCCGCTCACCCCTTCGATGCCTGTGGGCAAAAGTGGCGGCAGCGGGCAACAGCAGCAGCACCACCGCAGCCGCCAACAGCAACAAGAGCGGCAACGGGGGCCACCGCCGCGTCACCACCGCCACACATGCCGGCAGCGGCCGGCCCATCGGCGCGCCAGTCAACGCCGATCAGGGGACGGAAGCCGTGGGCCAGCGAGCGGCGGGCCCTCGCGTCGGCGTGCCGGTCGACGCATAGCAGGACGGCGCCGATGATCGCTGACAAGCACTCGACAGCTGAGCCGCCTGAGCGCACACTGCCGCTCCTCTCGGCAGACGGGGCGCGCCGCTGGTTCGCGCTTCTCTCCTTATTATTTTTTTCCCCCTTTAACGACGGCGGCGGCGCAACGGTCGCCTTTCCTGCCTCGGGCTGTCCGTCTCTCTTTTTGGCCCGATCGATGCTTTGAGAAAGAAGGGGGGAGGGGGGGTCACCTATACACTCGGTGTTTCCAGCCTCCCCCGACGCAGCTCAGCGGCACACTCTGGCGTCGCACCTAGACGTGCCGCCGCGCTGGCCGAGCGCCCACGGTCGAATGCGCTTTCGAGCGCATCCCCGGCCGCCGCCGCTATCGGAGCCCCCTCCTCCTCTTCCCCATGATTTCTCCCGCTTTCCCCATCGTCCCGAACGACGCTCTCACGCTGGCGCACTCCCCCGGGAAAGGAACGACGAGGCAACGCAGCGGCGCACGGGCGTGTGCGTCACCTCACGGAAGGACCTGTCCGCGTTGTATCAACATTACGCGTTGATTGCGCCGCCGTCCCATTTGAGGAGGGGAGAGGAGGGAGAGTGCCCGTGAGTTCACCGGCGCCGGAGCGCGGTACCTGCGATCAAACGAGAGCAGACCTCGCAGGAAGCGCAGGTGTACTTTCGAGCTCCTCCTCCTCTACCACATTTTTCCCTCTCCCCTCCATCCTCACGCTTTCGGTTTCACCTCTCCCGGTGCGTGTTTGCCGAAGCGAGCCATGCGCGTCGCCGGCGCACCGCCTATATAATGCACACAAAGCGGCACAGGGCCCCTGCCGACATAATTAGCAGCAACGAGCACGGCGCCGCCCGCAAGAACACGCTTGTACGGCACGACGAAAAAATAAACGACGCGGCGCCGATCCGGACGCAAATACGCGATTGCCTTCGGCTGGCCTTTGCGGGCAGACCTGTTATCCGCGCACAAAGCGGTACAGTGTGCGTCGATGAAAGGCCCTCACTGTTTGCTGGGGCTGACAAACAACCAAAAAGAAGGATATACGGTACACAGGGCGGTTCAGGCCATAACATCCCCAATGTTTCTTTTTTCGTTGTTGTTTTTGGTATGCATACGTGCGTGCTCATGTCGGCTTTCATATCGTCTCGTTTCGCTGACCACATAAGTTCTGTTTGTACTTTGTACCTCTGCCGTGTTTGTTCATTCCTTTTACATTTCGTGTTTTCCTAATGCATCGTACAAATGGCTGTTTATGTTTACGCACCCAGTCGCTTCCGAATATCCGCAATTCCAATACTAGGACTGTGTGTCCTTCAAAGCTTCGCGATGGACGATTATGCGTTCGGGATTTTATGTCGACTCGCAAATAATTTATTGAGGTGATAGTAACACGGAATCGCAAGACATCTCTTTATAAAAGTGTATGACATGCGAGTTGGGTCACATCGTAATAGGGACATGGTAAGCACACAGGACAGGCGCTGACTGACGATCCTTATTAAGGAGGGCAAAGAGTAAATACAAAGGGTCTAACTGCACTCTTACATTCAAGCCGAACCATTTTGACACGAGGCGAGCTCACAAAGCACCGCGTTAGAACCTATCTATACGCGTAGTCGTTCAACATCCAGCCAGCTTTCTCGCGGAGACTCATTCGCGACACTGCGTCTCAGACTCGCCCTCATCCGAGATCAGCGACGCGAACTTCAGACCTATTCGATTCGCGCGTATTTCAACTACAGCGCCATGGATGCATGGCCTCTTCTTTGACGTTTAATCAGCTCAAAATGGAGGTACCTGCACGTCGTCCCTTCCTTCACATAGAGCAGGCTGGTGTAGCGGTGGATTATATGAACGTGTACTGCTAGAAAGGTAGCAGACACCTATCACGATGTACCGGACCAGTCCTGCACCGACCTGCATTTCGCAGAATAAGTACGAGGGGAATCGAACTGATATTTGCTCACTCACGGGTGCATAAAAGTCTGAATGACAGACTCGCACCCACTCGCACTTACAACTGCTCTGAAGTTCGCTGACGAGTGAGTGAATGGATGTCTCGACTAAGATTGCGCTGTTTCTATATTTCTAATACGACTGGAGTCACCTCTAACTCGAATATGCGCGTTCAAGAACTAAATTCCAATTACGTATTCTGTTAATCGCAAGTAAAACGACTACACTACGCATAGCAAGCCAGTGATTTGGGAGAGTTCAAAATCGCACAGAACTCCCAGGAATGAAAACACACACAGAAAGTGGAGCGATGAGGCTATAAGAGTGACATAGAAACAGCAATGTGTATTATATAACGTGTTATATAACAGACAACCCACAGGGAACCTCTCACTTTTCGTCCGTTCGCAAGCTTGCCAGCAGAACGTCATAGCAAATATATAGTATTACATGCGTTGAAAGAGATAGGTTTTAATCCGTTTCTAGAACGTTCCTCCTTATGTCTATCTTATTACTACGGTAATGACGCTCGAATTTTTATAACGCGAGAGTGGTAAAATAAAGCGAAAATAGTGTTTTGCAGAGCCCCCCTCCCCCCCCCCCCGTCTTCCAAGGAACATTTGAAATCTGGCATATGTTGCGAGAATTGCATCTTTTGCTTAAGCCCTCCAACCTTTGTAAAATACAGATGATCTGAACAATCCCAAAAGGTTCAGTAGCGCAATCTCAAATAAAATTGCAATATGCACTTTTTTTAACCCTTTCAGTCCCCAATCAATTATTTTAAATGTAAGCAACCGGTTTTTAAATTTTTAGATGTGCATGATCATGGTAATTAAAAAAATTAAAAACAAACTGTTTGCTCACTTTTTTCAATGAAGAGTATTTAATGTGGAAATTATTTTAATTAATCATTATTATTTAATAATATTTCAATTATTTTTACTTAATTCATTACTCAAACAGTTATTAAGATGGGATAGCCCACATTCCAATTTTCGACGCAAAACTATAATAAGTGCCCTATCTCTGCATGGTGAAAGAAGAAGCTGCCTCAGCGAAACGCGCGAACAGCATGACCGCTTCTGTAATTTCTTTGTTCAGACGTGACCTCGCTTTGTTGTATGTACCAGGTTGGCACCATATGTAGAGCAGATGCTAAATATGAGCTCTTGAAAAAGAACAACGCTTTATCTTTACCGGGTGCTTGCTGAGTGACCTAGAAAATTGATGATTCCAACTGGAATCACTGGGCCTGAAAGGGTTAACCGACTGCATAAGGATTGGAAATTATTTCTTATCACTACTTTCACAATACATGTTGTAAGGTCGCGCTCGGCGTGACATCCCCCGCCCCCTTCCTGCTTGGTAACGTCTTCCCGAGAAACGGAGCCGGCTCGACGTGGCACCCCTTCCTCGCCTGCCTGACGGATTCCTGAGAAACGGCGCCTCAGCTTACTCTGCCTCCCCTGCTCCTTCCACGAAACTGCGAGGACGGGAGGATAAAAGGAGCGCCCGGGAAAAGACGCGGGGTCTTTTGAGTCTACGAGGAGAGCTGGCCGGCTAGACACCGGCACGACCGCTTTAGGCCCCACTGCGGGTCATACTTTATTTGCTGTCTTTTTGAATTGTAAACAGTTGTGTACATAAAGTTGAATTGGTAAAACGTCCAGCGGGTGAAAGCGTCTTCCTCCGGAGTAAAGTCACGAAGACGGCGGTGATCATCCTCGCGAAGCAACGATCCCGGCTTTGCTTCGCCACCAAGAACCTCGTCCGAACTGTATACCGAGTTTGGACGAAAATTTACTCATGTTTACAGTTTTTTTCTCTCTCTCAATAAATATTTGTGCTATGTGCGCCTTTCCATTTGTATTTTAAGAGCATACAGCATGTAACTATTTAACTTTACAAAATTACGTGCATCACGCTTTACGTGGATACAATTTTTTATATCTTTGCGATATATGCGTGCCCTTTTCGTTGCCATTCGCTTTAATCTATTTTAAAACATCTTTATGCAATGGATCCATTGCTAGCCAAACTGGCCAAGGCTCCAGATGCGTGATTATAATATTGCTGTACCAGTTCCGTTTGCCAATAAAGCTATTTTAATTCTTCATTTCATCGTTGAGCGTAAAGGCAAAATGCCTACTGGCGGTGCAGTTGAATTTCGAATAAGTAAGACGCAGCAGGTTGGCGAGACACAGGATAAAATAATTTAAGAGAAAAAGATAAACCCAGCGTTTCTCGAGCCGTAAAGCGTTCGTGGGGCAGCCACGTTTCCAACGACATAGCTGCCAGTGAAACCCAGGGCAGGCGCAATTGGGAGATAACCAGCCCTATTACTTCAACTTCGCCAGGCGGAGAGCACTTCGAAGTGCAGGCGAAATTGCCATCATATTGACTCTTCCAGAGAGGAGAGACAGACGCGATAGCATGCCGAGGGCCGGCCGGCTTCGTGCCTCGGAATCGAACGGGAGGAGGGGACGTGCACGGCGCGTTTCGAGTTAATGGACGCCCACCGCCAGATTCCGGGCCAGTAAATATGATTAAACGCATAAAACACGGTCTCGCGCAATCTAACGCGCTCATCTCCAAACAATATCGGGTAGAAAGCCGAACGCCTGTTCGCCCCATACGCAGAAGGTATCATTAAAGGAAACGAAAAAAGAAAGAAAGGAGAGGGCGCGCTGGCGGCCCCCTTTTGCCAATCGCGTACGATGGCTTCTTTCCCAAACATGGTAGAGAAAGAAGGGCACCAGTTCAGGCGTGAGAGAGAAAGCTGGGAAACTTGGAGGGGGGGGGGGGGGGGGGAGAGACGGCTGCATGGCTTGCATTACCGGACAAGCCACGACTAGCCTCCCACTATATCGACGTCTGCTTCATCAAACGATCTCTGGAGAGGCACGCGTCTGCCGCAGCACGGCAAGGCATCCGTGCAACGAACCGATATATAAAGGAATAGAAAAGCGCGATCTATGGCTCGCCAATAGGAAGGAATGAAGGCCGGCGCGAGCGAAAACACCACAGTCCCAAGCTCGCTTGCAGAGCCGCATTCGATGATCGATGCTCAATGCCCTGAAAGTGGCTTCGCTGCAATGCAAAGAGAAAATGCGGCGAGACAAACGTCGCAGGGGAGATGGACGCGCTGCCCGACGCGCCAGCTATGGGGAGAAGGGGAGGGAGGTAGTACATTAAGCGGATCACCACGGCACGCGGGACTCGTTCACATTTACCGGAGGCCCCGGAAAGAGAGAGAGAGAAAGAAAGGCGTGTTCACATTAACCGCATCATTCAATTCCGGGCACTTTTTTCCAGTTTTGCTGTTAGTCGTCAGTAATAACTGCACGACAAACTGTTTACAGCGGCATCTTACGATCACAGTACGCACACAAGTTCATTCGTGCTGTTGCTTCTGAAACCGCCCGGTAAACACTTTTTGGAGACCGTCTTATTTATTATGTTGGTTATTGATTACGGTTCTCAAATATTCCGTCTCATAGCTGCTTTCGTATGCTGTTTCCATTTTCTTTCAAACCGGAAAACTATGCGAATCCGAGCGCTGCGTCTGGCTGCTGCTTCTGCGAGCGGCATCTGGGTTTCAGCATTAATTAAAGAAAGCTTTTCTTTTCTGAAGCTTTTTTTTTTAACAGAAAGACGGGCCGCGTGGTCGCAGCTGCGTTTTCAGCGGCATTATTGTGATTATTCTCTCTGGCTTAGAAAAAGCAAAAAAAAAGAAAGAAAGAAAGATCCAGAACGAAACGTTAACCTCAACCGCCGTTCCCTCGAAAAGACGGAAGATATTTTTGCTTTTTCTTGCAATAAGGCGCGTAATTTCTTCACATACATATCGTACGTATTAAGCAAGGCCCCAGACTGCTGCATTTGAATTCCACGGAGCGTTTCGTCGTTTTGTTATTACATACCTCGCGACTATAAACAACTCGACTGTGCATGTGCATAGCTCGCTGCGGCTCCTCCACACTCGGAGAGAAAAGTACGACGACCAATTCATCAATTACTCAATCAGCCGAAGGCTCCGCCGTCTGCGCGCGCCTGTTTGTATGCGATGTAAAAAAAAAATCCTCCGAAAAAAAAAAAGATATTCAGAAAAGAATGAAGAGATGTAGAAGGACGAGAGAAGCGCGTGATAAGGACCGTCTCAACAAAAAGTCATTTTTCTTTCCTTTTCTCTCTCTCAGCCAACTTCTGATAAAACGCCTCACATCACTCCGACAGCGCCGACAACCTATAGGCCGCGATTTCGATTTGCGGAGCCACATCCCTCACAGCAGCACCGACTGCGACTGTAGTTTTCTCGGACCCCGGGTTCTTGAAAATCACGGAGACCCACGGTGGCCGACGAACGCGGCGCGCTGAAGTTTCTCCCTTGACGGCTCGGCTCGCTCGAGAGATGATGTATACCGCCGTGTGTCTGGCAACACCCTCTCGCACCAACCCCGCTACTACAACACCCCGGCCTTCTTTCACGTCAAATCTGCCTTCTCCACCTCCACTCGAATTCACGCTTTAACCGACTTTTTCTCAGATATTTATTTTCGTGCTCGAGTAAGGAACGAATCAATTCCGGGCGGCCGAAAATTTGTCCGACTCAGCTCTCGGCCTGCGGGCTCAAATAAGAAGGCATCGATGTCGGCTGCTTTCGGTAGCGGTGCGTTTCTTGGCAATTGCCGCGACATCGTTCATACAGAGAGAGAGAGAGAGAGAGAGAGAAAGAAAGAAAGAAAGAAAGAAAGAAAGAAAGAAAGAAAGAAAGAAAGAAAGAAAGAAAGAAAGAAAGAAAGAAAGAAAGAAAGAAAGAAAGAAAGAAAGAAAGAAAGAAAGAAAGAAAGAAAGAAAGAAAGAAAGAAAGAAAGAAAGAAAGAAAGTCGTGGAAACGGTAACGACTGAAAACGAACAATCAATCACGAAGGGCTTCACGACCGTCGCGGCCATTTCCTTCTCAAATAACCCGTTATCGCGCAAAAAGGACACCAAAGTAATAATTTAAGAGCAAAAAAACGTGTACTAGCGAGTTACTATAGGCGAATTGGCTGCATGAAAAGTGGCACTAGATGACAAGACTCGCCCTCTCTCCCTCCTATCTTTGAAATGCAAAAAAAATAAAATAAAAATAAAAGCTTGGAGCACCGTTCATGCTCACAAAAGCACACCATCCAAAACGTCCGTGCAGTCGACAGGCGAGCGATGGAAACGTGCTGTCTTCCGCAACCCGCCCATTGCGGTCGAATGCGTTCATTGACAGATGCAAGACGGCGAAGCAAAGACAAAGCGAAGCCATCGCACTGAGTACCGCGAGAGCGCGCAACGCGCGCAGACGCACACAAACAGCCAGCGGGAGATACGAAGGGAGGGCGAAAAAGCGCGCGGGAAAACCGAATGCAGTCCCCGGTTGTTGTTGTTGCTGTTGTTGTTGTTGCTGTTGTTGTTGCTGTGGTTGTTGCTATTGCTCTGACGCTCTCCGTTAGGCGAGCGCTCACGCATTAACTCACGGACGAGCTGGTTCGTACGAGCCAGCCCGCTGCGCAGCAAGAGTGGATAAAATGTGCGGATTAGTTTAGTCGTACATCAGACCGCGAGTAGATCGCTGTGGTGTCACTTGCGACGCGCCTCAATGTCTGCAGCGCGTGGGGGAAATGCGCCGCCTGCCTGCTCGTTAAATGCGGCTTCTCCGCAATAATGGTCACCAAGAGGAAAAGCCCGCTTTATGGACTACTCCTCCGGAGCGGTGTAGGTGGTCTGCTGTGTGCACAGGCCTTGAATGCATATCGCACGTGTACATACAGTACAATATCATCGTCATTCGAACCACTTTCTCTTGCATTTCTCTTCCCACTTGCAGAGTTCAAGGCCAAAGACAAGTTTAATAATAATAATAATAATAATAATAATAATAATAATAATAATAATAATAATAATAATAATAATAATAATAATAATAATAATAATAATAATAATAATAATAATAATAATGCATTTGCTGTTCTCCGTGTTTTCTTTTTCTTTAGTTTTTCCCCCCACAAATAAAGGATCACGATGAAGAGGCTACAAATCATAACTACAGAGAGCTTATTGTTCGCCCCTAGGTTGTAACACAGGTGGTAGAAGCTAGTGTACGCTGTACACAATCACACAACAGTAGTTCGTCAGAAAGATTAGCTAAGAAGCCTGCCAGTGACATGCACGCCCATCACGACTTCCATTTCTCAGGAAATAAATCTAGCGCACACCTCGAGCAGATGGGCGTTCAAGATGGCACTGTTGATGACGAACGCGGAAACGGTTGATGACGAATCGCGGAAAAGAGATAATATTAAAATAAGAAAAAAAATAGATAAAAAACTGCCAATAAAGCAATGTAACACTCTAAACGATACGATTTTATAATTATGCGAAATGCGAAGTTAACGAAATTGATAGATATGTATATATACAATGAAATAAGAAGGGTATTTAACAGCGTGTGACAAACCGTTGTGCAATAACTGATCCATTTAGAAGGTGCTTACAGCGCACATATGGTTAGGAAAGAAGACAGGCAGAGTGCAAAAATATGGTTCCTTTAACACAGAAACTGTAACGCAAGCTTCGTCCGCATCAACTGTCTTGGGTCAAACACGCGTTCACATAGACCATTAGTTGGACATTCAAAAAGTAGTCTTTTAAATTTTCGCACTGCGCTGAACGTCGCTAAAAGAGTTTATCTCGTTTATGGGCGCTTGTGACTGCCTTCGTTACACTTTCGATAATATCGTTCAGTTGTTAATGCCGACCATTGCAGCTTTGTTAAAGCAAACTTCCTGCGAACAAACCCCGACTGCATCGTTCCGCCCCAAAGTTTCTTCCATTCCGCTCGGCCAACTTGACTGAACCGGCCGCTCCTCGGCGCAGTAGCGATACGAAGTTAACGCATGTCCCACAGCGTCATCAAGTTACACGGAGAGCGCGCGGAAAACTTCATAATACACAGTTCGCCAACGAAGACACAGCAGCGGTGGCGGTGACGGCAGACACAGCGAACAGTGAAACGAAGCAAGGAAGCGGTGCGATTGTTTTCTTTGGGAAGCCGGACGGCGCGCTACAACAAGCTATGGCGCAGTTGGGCGAACAGCAGTGGAAGCGGGCAAGCTGTTTCCGTTTGTGTAGTTAACGAACTGTGCACGGGGGCTCGTTCTTAGACCGAGGCCGTGTGCAGTGACTCATCACGCGAAACGGTCAATACTGTTGCAGGAAGAGGCCGCAAAAGCCAGACACTCGTGTGTCTTACAGAGCCTTCGGATCCCTTGCCGCAACCGCCGACTCCGAGCAAATGCAGGACGGCCGCCGCACACACTGAGGCGGGCATGGGTGGGTACACGCCGATGCGGAACACGAGAGCGCGCGCATACAGGGCTTAACAACAAAGCCGACTCGTTTCCCAGCGATGGACTTCCAGTGTACTTCGTATATGCACACACACTATACATGCCGCAGAGTGCATTTACGAGGGGTTGACGGTAACGAGTACCGGGAAACAGATAGTCAGCCGCAAACCAAACAATATCCGGCCCCGCTCTTGTTATTTGTCCACGAACTATAGACGCAGCGGACATACCAGAACCCGACTCCCATATCTGGGCATCACAGTTCAGTAAGGAAGGGAGTATAACAGAGCAGGATAAACACATGGTTCTTACTGGAATAGATTCGTAATGCGGGAGCAGGAAGTTACAAATAAGGCGTCTCTTTGTGCGAGGAAAGCAGAACACCGCAGATGGCCAAGCTGCTGTTTTATGCAAAAGTAGCGAGAACTCCAATCCCAAGTACAAAACCCGTGTCTTTCCTTTATCATTCGCGTGTTCTATTTAAAATATCTGAGAAAGAAAAAATAAGTGCGGGGGAGCTCCTAAGAAACAACACTAACCAGAAGATGAGAGTCTCTCATTACATACAATATTGAGTTTGTCTGACTAGAACTACAGTATATATTGTCCTTTTTTTCGATTCCTGGTTGTGGTTGTGGTTCAAGGCAGAACGTTCCTTATGTGCATTCTATTGGATTCTCACATTTCCTGTAAACATGTTCTTTTCTTTTCGCGATTTTTCAATTGAATCCCACATGTACAGTATATACATTTTTATTTATTTATTTATTTTTTGTGCGCTACGTACGTACGCCCTGCGTGCCGAATTGCTGTAGGAGCAGATGCCACTGTCAGGCCGCATGACCTCTAGCTTCTGCTTCTTTTCAGTTGTAAACAGGAGAAATTCATTCATTCATTCATAAATAAATAACGGGACAAGCAGTTACTCCGGTACAAAGGTGTTGCCCGCACTCCCTTTGTTTACTCTGTGAAAAATTATTCGCCCACAAAACAACAGCTGTCGTCAGGTTAAGGTCGCAAATATTCCGTCAAAGACGATATCGTAGGCTGTTTGCAAGGAGGCGGTTACTTACAATGATCAACAGTGATCGAGAAAAAAAAAGACAATTATCTTGTTCCACTACACTACACTACTTATACGTGCATGCCGTCCATTACCTAGAAGTTCCGAAAGCGCTACGCAAAATTATCGAGTTAAAGACGCGGAAAACATTATTAATTAATATTAGATAAGCCACAAAAGAGTGCGATAATTTACATAAACCGCACCCAGTACGAAAACGGTGGGATTTCTTATGTGGGTATTATACGCGCCGATACGAGAGAGGAGAGTCGCTTCGCCGATGTCTATAAGTAACCTTTCTGCGCTTCTGTCTTGATCGTTAAGTTATTCCCAGAAAAGCCGTTCTGTATTCGCACTTTCCAGATGAGGTAGCGCCACCGCGCGGATTTTTTCGGAAGACAGGAGACGGTGGTGGGTTTCCTACTCTCCACGTTTGTGTGCATGTTTGTGTGGCTGCCGGAGCATCGTAGTAGTGCGCCATGGAGAAAAACGGGCTAAGAGCGAAGAGCAATCGCATGTGCAGTGTGCCACTATGCACAAATCGTGCAATATTTGGAAAAGTCAGCTTGCACCGCTTTCCAAAAGAGAAAGAACCAAGGTAAAGAACGACGGAAGTTGTGGAGAATCAAGCTCCGCATTGGGAAAGAAGTTAGCAAATGGTCGTGTGTATTTCAACAAGTACAACTAATATGTGACTGTTAAGTAGAAACATGTTATTAAAAGTCACGGTTGGGAGTGCAACAACAAACACCAGATGCAATTTCATTTCCTTTTATTGCAGTCATGCCTCTATGTTTGTTTTTACATTGAAGCTTTTAGTACGGCATATCGCACATAGAGGTGTGCACGGGCTCCGGGTAGCCCGAAAGCCCGAGCCCGACCCGGCCCGCGGGCCGGGCTCGGGCGGGCCGACGCGTTTTCACCTCGGGCCCGGGCCGGGCTCGGGCTACTTAGAGTTTTATCGGGCCGGGCTCGGGCCCGGCGCAAAGCCCGACTCAAGCCCGAAATATAGAGAATGAGCGGGAATTGTTTTCCAGCACGCATACAGCGCCTTTTCCGCGGCCGCCCTTTACCGCTTTTCATTTCCATTCGCTACTTTAAACAAAAGGGGAGCAGGTAAAGCACTGCCTCTGTTGCACTCCGACAAACAGAGAAGTAACACCACCTGAGCTGGTGACGGCGCCACGCGACTGTTCGCGTTAGATTAAAGGCCAAATCCCATGAGTGAAAATGCACGCGACAGCGACGAGCGATCCGACGTTGATCGCCTTCGTGCAAGCTGACGCTTGCATGGGCATACCCCATACACGTGACGGCTTTGGCGAGCGAACTCCGTTGTTGCTGGCATGAGGCCGTCTACTTGTATTTTGTAATCTGTGTAATAGAGATTGTTCGTCGTGTGTCGTTTCATCATGTCTGATATGCTCAATAAAATGCCAAATTACCGGAAAACGATGTTTTGTTTTCGCAACGAACCTTCAAAAAGCCGGGCCGGGCCGGGCCGGGCCCGGGATTGTGTTTTCGTACGTCGGGCCGGGCCGGGCGGGCTCGCAGCCCTTTGCCGTCGGGCTCGGGCGGGCCTTCGACAAAGTCAGCGGGCCCGGGCCGGGCTCGGGATCGGAAATACGGCCCGTGCACAGCTCTAATCGCACACATTCACTGTTAGTCCCTCGGTGCACATTGCAGGACACAACCAACAAAACATGATAATTTCATGTTGTTAAAAGGTTTTTAACCTGTTCAAATATATCAGTGTGGCAAACACATCTTTGCATTGAGCAGAGAGACCGGCCTTGCATGCTCCCTGATAATAAACAAATCAATGATAATCATGCAAACGACATTAAAACTGTGGTAATTCTCGCGGGGTAAAATGCGACAGCTGCCACATGCATAATGAATCCGGGAAGCTTTAAGCAACATATTGCTACTTTTATAACACTAGAATGAAGAAGTGACAGTGTCTCCCCACCATAGGTCGGCAAACTCACTCATGAGTCGACTCACTCAGACTCACTCAGACTCAGATCGAGCCGTGAGTCTGAGTCTGAGTGAGTTCGAGTGAGTAATATTTTGGTGAGTTTGAGTCCGAGTGAGTCCGGCTGAGAAAAATTTCAGTGAGTCTGAGTCCGAGTGAGTCCGGTGGAGAAAAAATTTGTTGAGTCTGAGTCCGAGTGAGCTCTCAGGGCAAAATATATTTCATGAGTGAGTCTGAGTGAGCTCCACACTTTTTGCCGACCTATGCTCCCCACCACCCCACGGCACGGGAAAACGCCACTCGTGCGGGAAGCTGCAGGTATTGGCATACTTCATCATCGCGCTCATATCTGCTGAGTCGCCAATACATAACTCTTTCCGTGTCACTCTTAAACAATCAGTTCACAGCTAAACCGGCGCGGGGAACCATGTATCTCGCCGTGAACGCACACACTACATTTTAGGCAGCGCAAAAAGCGAGGACGGCGCTTTGTTTACACACGAGCGCTACCGCTGGTTAGCGTCAATTCTCGTACGTCATATATAGATTACAAAACTTAAGAAGAAATACTGACATTTACGGCACCGGTTGCGTTGCACACTTGAACATTTATTCTATGCGGCGGGCCTTTCATGGCACTTGTCTGCAGGCAGAGGGACTCCACCTGGACGGCCGCGCTTGTCGTCTCGCGTACTCCACAACATATTATATGTCCAGCGTCAACACATCTCTGTGTTTCCTTGACAAGGTCAAGGATCGCGCTTAGAGATACCATAGGCTCGTAAGCCACCTGGTTCTCGAGACGTGCACGCTCTCGTGTCGCTTCCATCACCTCTCGTCCCGCCATATTGCAACGTTCTCCGCGCCACCTATAGGTGCTGGAAAGTGCGACGAGTCGTTATCCGAGCGTTAAGTTAGCTTCGCCGCGTCGCTCTGCATGCAAACGACGGTGACACTGACCATTATCCAAACGAAAACCCGGTGCCTAACGCGCGGTTCAACGGTCGACAACGTCACGTGACATCCATCGCGGTAACGATGTCGACATGAGCTTCTACGTTTTATCACGGCCGTGCTCCAGGACAGCTTCAAATTCTGCGTTGTTGCTGCGTTCGAGCTTAGCCTTATCAGACTCTGGCCTCGTGCATACGAGTGGCGGACTGCAACTCGAAAATCGGGCGCATATGTACGCCATGCCACGCATTGCGAGCCTCGCAAATCCTGAACTGAAAACGTGGGGCGCAGAACAAACTCTATCTCGGGGCATATTACAGGGTTTAGGAGTTAGCGACCGTTAACGAGTTTTTCCGGGGGGAGGAGTAGAGGGGGGGGGTAAATGTAAAAGGGAGGGAATAGAGGAACGAAGGGAATGCTCATGCTTTATTCGCAATCCGTTGTTGTGCGACGTTATTTTCCCGCGAGTTTCCCGAAAATTCGCATAAAAACTCGCGGCAATGCACGAAGTATATATACTTCAAATACTTCTTTCGTGTTTTTTTGCTTTTAACACCGCAATAGCCGTTCCATTTGGACGAGCCGCGCGTATATCCTTTTGAAAATGGTTGGTGGTGCGCTCGGTCGTTGCTCAACGTCAGCCATGCGCGCGGTGCCCCGCGTCAAGGCTGTTTCTTTCAGCGCGTGGCCAAGTCGCACATACCGCGCAACGCTGTCTCCCGGTTGGCCGTCCCACTTCTCTCCACACGGACAAGATTAATGGACATAATCCATTAATCTTGGAAGGAGACTCGAAAGCCGCCTTATAGCAGCCAGACAAAGAATGTCAAGAAAAAAAGTCAAGCGCGCTCGCGGGCGGCGCCACGGCAAGCGGTGAAACGAACGAAAATGGCGAACTGGAAAAGTACACCGGAAAGCCTATACTTAAATGGGGAGACGGGGGAGAAACATATACATTAGGGTGCGTTTCGGTATACGCGCATGACACAGCTGGAATATTAAGTAGAAGACGTTTACCGAGAACGGGAGAGCTAGTATTAAACGAGCTGCGAAGGAGAGACGCGAAGGCACAGGAAGACAGGTTGCGACGCCGTCTTGAATTTCCCGCACCAGCCCCCATGACGTCAGAAAAGGGGAAGGGGGGGGGCGAAGTTCTGGTACCGAGTCTAGTCAATCATTTCTTTTTTTAAACAAAAATACTACGCTGCAATAGAGAACGGACAGAATCAGGACGTGGGCGCTTCTGTAGACCTTTCCTTACCATTCTAAAGCAAACAGTGCACGCAAGACGTTGACAGAGAGATGGAGTTCAAGAATGTGTATATATATGCTGAAAGAAGAGCGCTGTGTGTTTTCCGCCCTCTAAGCTTTAACGATGCAGCACGAGAAATAAAAGAAGGAAAAGAAAAGAAAGAAATGAAGAACCGAAAGCCACAAAATACTATATATATATATATATATATATATATATATATATATATATATATATATATAGCGGATGTATAACGCAATGCGACACGAGAAGACATACGATGCACTCACTACAGTCGATACATATTTACGCATATATCTATACCCATATAGCGTAGTTCATTAAGGCCTCGCACAGCACTCTCTGTACATGCCCCCAGGTCTGGTCAGTAATTTACGCGCAGGAAGATGACGGCACACGCAACGAGAGCTGCGAGGATCCATGGCTGTACGTGTGACTTCGTCAACCATACTAATTGGCGGCCGAGACAGTACGTGCTGACATATGTATGTACCTGGGCCGTCTTCTGAAGGGTGCCAAGTTTGCACTCGCACCACAACTTGACACGGCAGAGAGTCGTGGTTATAGTTACGCGTGCATATGCGTAACGATGGCACGGTATGTTCGTGGTGATGTCGCCTATAAAGCGGCACCGCATGTCCGTATTTGCTCCGCACTTCCGCGGCTCGTCAGGCTGCTCGCGTCCTCCGCTGCAACGAGACGCTGACACAAAGGAAGGCCAGCTAGACTCGCGACGTAGGCGGGTGCCCATCTTGAGTGAAACTACATGTGTTAGCCGATGGCCTCACGAGGGGTCAGCCGACTAAGCTCGCCGTAATGCTTTTGAAACACCGAAACATACACCGAAACAAGAAAGGGGAGAGGAAAGCAGTGGCGTAAGTCCAGCAATGTCACAAGGGGGGACACATCTTGCCATGGCGGCCATATTGTTTATATGAATATATGTAAAAATTAACATCACGCTGTGAAATAAAATTTGAATGCGAGCATTGATTCCCGCTCGCGTAAGTGCATTGTGCCACTGAGCCTTCCCGGAAACCGGTCGAACGGCGCTTGCGATTTCCAGAGTTCTCACACAGCTGAACAGTACTGAACACAAGTACACAGCTATATACAGGGAGAATGCTGAATGCGCATATACTTTAAAACTCTAGCCAGCCGAGTAATACTACGGAAACTCGCTGTACAGGATGGAAACATCTCAGCGGCCACGCGCTGCATATTCAAGGAGGCGACGCGGCTGCCTTTACGATTTGCATAGCCACTTACGAGTTGCCTAACGCGGACTCTAACCAAGGCTTGTTTGCTTCCGGAAAACGTAATCACACGCCTCAAAACGGCCAACGTTATGCGTACAGCCTCAGTTCGCATTCTCCAAGCCTTCTCCCGTATCTCGTGGCGCGCCTGTGAACTCGAAGAAACCAGCGGCCGGTAACCGTGCGGGCACGACTCGCGTGGCCGATCATATGCACGCGTATACATAATATACAAGGCAGTCGCTGAGAAGAGTCTTCTTGGCGTATTTTGGACACATTGCTTCAATGGAATTTTATTAAACTTGCTACGTTAATAGACTTTGGGTCCCCCACAACAAAATCTAAACAATTTTGACCAATAAGCGATTACGTATGACCCAGCAGACGCCGTCAAGATCTATGACGTCACGGCTAGCTGGTACGGGAACCTCTTGGGGGTATCGCTTCCTGTATCTTCTTTCGGTAAGACTAGTCCTTTCGGTATTGCGAAATTCTAGTTTACTAATCATTTATATCTTTAGTGTCCTTTTAAAGCGAGCGTTTTCGCATTCATCCCTCATGGAAATACGGCCGCTGCCGCCAGGAATCAAACCCACGACCTCAGCAGCAAGACGGCACATATCGACCGCAGCGCCACCGCATAGCGGCGTTTCCTTGCGCCGTCGACGGTCCCTCGCTGCACACGGAGACAGCGACGACAAACGATTTGTAAACAGCGCGCTTAACTTTCTTTCATACGAGCGCCCCGGGCCGGTTCAATGCCCTCAAAACAGGTCCTTATACGCACTCCAGAGTTCATGCGCATGTACGACCCGCACACAGACGCACTCGCTTTCGCATTGCTCCGCGACAACGCGAGGCGCGTTCCGTGCGCGAAGCACGCTCGCATCATAATACTTCGCGTGGAATAATTTATCAGGTCAAAATCGCTGCTCCACCGCAAGCAAAGGTGAACACGCCCGCCCCACGATGGATATATAGATGAAGCCGGGGTCTAGACGACGACGCGAGCGCCGCCCGCGGACGAACGAAAAGTAGATAAAAGAAAAAAAAATGTAAGCGATAAAAGAATCAACACAGCGAGCACGATTCCAGCGATGAGAAACTGTCGTGCATTGCGGCTGTATGTGAAGGTATATAGACGATTTTCGAAAGAAGTAAACAAAGCAAAAAGGGCTTTTAACCGTTTCTCGGTACGAGGGTGCCTTCGAATGTTCAAACCGTGTCTAACAAAGAGAATGGGATAAAAAGAAGTAAGGGTTTAGAAAAGAAAAGAAAGAAGGGTGTAATGATTAGAGCCAGGAAAGCGGACCCGCTAATAACGGCGAGCGCCTGCCACGTGTGGAAAAGAAAGGTGTACAAAGGCGAAAGGCTTGCTTTGAACACAACCGATGGAGAAAAGGCAAATACGAGGGTTATTCAAAAAGTAAGGGCCGTTTTGTCGCAAAAAAAAGAATAATAATAAATATTCGTTTGTAAAAGTTTTTATTGGCTGGTTTAGTTTAGCACAAAACTACTTCACTTTTCTACATAATCACCACTAAAATCTAAGCACTTTTCGTACCGCCGCACCAGTTTCTTTAGTCCATCTGCGTAGAAGTTCGCCGCCTGGGAATTCCTTGCTGTTTGAGTTGGTCGGTAAGCATTTTTAGTACCCACCTTGCACACACTCTGTGATATCTGAGCTTTCCAGTTACAATCGTGCAAATTGTAGTGCGGCTGACAAGAGGACATTCATCCGACAAACGACTAACTGTCAGTCGTCGAGCTAATTGCAATTCGCGGTCCACTTGTTCAACAGTTTCATTGGTCTGGATTCTGGCCCTTCCACTCCGCTCTTCGACGCGCACATTTGTGCGGCCATTGGTGAAGCCTCAACACCATTTTATGACCTTTCCTTCACTCATCACTTCATGTCCATAAACTAGATCGTCGCTTGCTTACCAGTTATTTCGTCGGGCAAGTGCCCATAAGGGGCGCCGTTGAGACGGGGGCGGTCGCAAGCGCTGGCGAACGCGCTATCTCGACAGACATCGGCTACCCTTTTAAGTGCTGGACTGCGGCGCAAAGTGCACAGCTATTTCATGAGCAATGAAACTGAGTTGAACCTTTCTACCATCGTTAAAAAAAAGAAGAAGAATCCTTTCTACTACGTGGTCAGACAACAAATTTGCTCATGTGGCCAGACAAAGCACTGGACGCGCGGGGCAAAACTGGATTTCCGGGAGATTTCTCTATGACCCGTACAACCGGGAGAAACGTTCAAAATCCGGGAGTCTCCCGGGTAATCCGGGAGACTTGGCAGGTATGGAACACTAACTTCAGTATACGTTCGCCATGATTAACAGATGGCGCTGCACAAATAAATCTTCATTCTGACGTGTAAATATCTAAATATTAGCAAACGGCCCTTACTTTCTGAATGGCCCTCGTAAGTATATATATATATATATATATATATATATATATATATATATATATATATATATATATATATATATATATATATATATATATATATATATAGTCGCGTCAGCACTGCCGCAGACAGTCGGCACGCAGATTGGCGACGACGATCGCGGTGGCAAAGCTCAAAGGATGCAGCCCTACAGATAACTGCAGATGGGGCCGGGGCTAATTAGCAAAACCACGTGACTCGAAACTCGGCTTCCTGCAGAGAAATCTTTTGATTCGCCCAAACACGAAAATATTAATAAAAGCAAAGGGTATACACGGCAGGAGAGCCATTGAAGAACTTCGCGCGTCGCCCGGAGTATATATGGAGAGTGCGCGGAAAACTTCCGACTTCCAAACTTAAATTGCCGCCCGTGCTTGTCGACCGAATGCCGACCGAATCCGTATACTATATACTTTTTTCCCGGCAGTGCCGTGCCGCGGCTGCGAGATTCCGACAACACGGATGCAAATGTCTCCCTTATATAGCTCGAAAGAGGTTCTCAAAGGGATTTGGAAAGCTCTTTCCGAAACGGTAATGCCTCGTTTGGAATTTATTTCACTTCCGCGCCCGCTCTAGCTCTCTTTCATGTATATACTATACGCACGCGAACTATGTCAGCATTAAAGAGACGAAGCTTCAGTCGACTTTTAGCCTGCGTCGGAAACCGATATCGTTTTTTATTTTATTTTATTTTTCTTCGCTTTCTCCGTGCGCGTGCTCCATACAGACAGAGCGCTCGCACCTTTTTTGGCACCCTCATTCTTTCGGTGGGTGCGTGTGTATGTGTTTATAAAGCGCTGTAGAAGACCTTTTAAAGCAATCGAAATATCGCTCTCGGAGTAGGGCTTTAGCTTGTAGGTGTACGTATATATACGTCACCATTTACACGGAATACGGGAGATTTAGATGGGCCTAGCAGGAGTTCTCACGTCGCACGAGCTCTCGAGACGACCCGTTCAATCACAGATTCTGTGTTGTTTGAGTCAACCCGTAGAGAGAAGGTTTAAGAACAAACGAAGGAGCCCATAACATCCGTAATGATTACGTTGTGTGCCCGATGGCTTCGCGCCAACGGCTGAGTAGGATAAAGTGGGTCACTTCCATAACAGTTCTGCGTTCTACGATTGTATAGTGTCTATAGCGCTGTACAGGGACACGGTTGACTTGAGAAAAATACTAAATATACAGCGCTGTTTACGTACAGACGACTGACCTTTGTACCGGGGAAACAACGCGCGTAAACACATCTGCCGGCAAAGAATGCATCCTACGACCGCGGCCAATCAAAACATCGAAGGTGGCGAAAACACTCTCAAAGCATCAAGCAATATAGGAAAGCGGGAGTGGACACTTAGAGCGCTACATTTCTGTTGCCTGCATAGCAAAAAATTATTGATCGAGAGCGCGAAAATAACCCGAAGACGGAGACACGCCGACAAGAGAACGAGCGTTGCGTAACGTGTTTTTATAACCTTGCCGTATGTTCGCCCTCACTGCGCGCTCCTTGTGCTTTTCCCTGGACCAATCTTGTTACATATCTTGTACGGGCTGAATCACACTAGAGCGGCCAGTCGGCCGCTTCAGCAGCAGTTTTTTGCGAAAGTATGCAGAGACCGACGCCGTAATGATACCAGACGTATAGTCATACCGCACGCTATAGATCATTGTGCTATATTTCAGACATAAACGGGAGCTTGCAGTGCGAGGTAGCAGCTGCGGACGGCCACAGAGTCCACAGCCACGCGCTCGTCCGCTCTAGACAAGTGCGCTTCAGACTGTACGTGCTTAATTTTCTGCAAACTATAGCAACAAACCACGCGCCTATTGAAACAGTTTCGCGTTCATGTATGTATGTAGGCCCTTAGGCATGGGGGGTGCCCTAGGGGCCCAGACACCCCCCCCCTCCCGAAAATCTGACGGAGGGGGTGTTTTAGCGAAAATAAATAATAAAGATAGGTCTTTTTCTGAAATAGCCAAGGCCTTCAGCAAGTGCCCCCCCCCCCCCCCCCCCCCCCGCGAGAAAAATTACTGGCTACGGGCCTGTGTATGTATGTATGTTTCACGAACCCGTGTGTCTCTGTATACAGTTCTCGAACAAGGTCATCATCACCAGAATCAGTGATCACCATGTATGTATGTATGTATGTATGTATGTATGTATGTATGTATGTATGTATGTATGTATGTATGTATGTACCACGATGTGGTATGCACACGCGCCTCATGCTCAAACTCGCACCTCGGGCGCAGAAAGCATCGCGCCACTGCGCTGACGCCTGGCGGGTGCCAGCCAGCAAGCAAGCTGGGGCAAGGTGACCGTACGTGTACGCACACAAAACACACGCGCGCGCGCACTATCGCAGGATGTAGCGGCGGCCCGAGTCTCTCAACCAAATGAGACGGACAAGTCGCGCACGCCCCTTGTCACACTATCCCCGCCCCCACCCAAGGCCTCCCTTCAACACTTGCGCAGGCATTTTTATAGTACGCGTACCTCGCTACGGTTGCGTCAGGCTGAAATTAATTAAGCGAAGAAGCGTATCCCGCTTCGCCTCCTATCTCGAATTTGTGGAGCTCCCGTATATTTGTTTTATGCCTTCTCTCTGTGTCCACATTCCCTTATTCTTTCCCTTTCAAGCACACACACACAAAAAAAGACACACGCGCCGAGCTGCGCTCTTGGTCGTCGCAGCCCGAGGAAGTGCTGGGCGATTATGAATAAAGCAGCGCGCGCGAGAAACAACGTGACGTACAGTGTTCCATAGTGTATGAAAGGGACCCCGGCGACGACGACGAGCAGCTCCGAGGCTGCAGTACAGCATGGAATGCGATACACGCGGCACTGCGCACAGAGAAGAAGAGGGGGACGGAGGCGCTTCTCCTCCCATCCGGCGGCCGTCAGCCAGTACAAGGGGCGCACGGAGAACGTGATATCCCGGAAGCAGCCAAGAACGGCGTCGTCGCCTGTGTCTTCAGACAAGGAACGCCTGCTGTAGTTCACGCCCGATCCTTTCTTTCTCTTTGATTCTTTCTCATTTACTCGGCTATTAAAAGGACACTACAGTGAACATTAAATCAGTTTAGACAGATAACTCATTATTTTAGAACTCTCTTGTCGTTAACTTTGTCACCACAGGGCAACTATTAGAATAGAAAATAAAAGTCAAAGTTACACAACGAAATAGGAACAGCCCGATTTTTACACGGCCACACGAAAAACGACACAACAAACGTCATTTTTGGAAGAGCATGTGTGATTATGCCATAAGATCTTGTCATTGCTCTAATGTTTTTGAAAAAATTCCCCTATACATTTACCTTTCGTGTGCAACAAAAGTTCAGTTGAAAGTCAGCGCTTGTCCGTGTCGTTTTTCGTGTCCCCGTGTAAAAATCGTACTGCTCCTGTTTCGTTATGCAAAACCAACTAGTCCAAAGCTTCACTTTTCAAAGTTACATTTTTTTTAATTCCGCGCCGAAACTTCAGAACGTGAACGTCAGTGCGACGTCACGAGTTTCAAATGTCTTTTCGCGAATTATGACCACATTGGTTCAACGGCATTTTCTGAAGCTTGCTACGTCAAGATTTTGTGCCCCTAAGAACACAGCGTAAACCATTCTTAGCGACAAAAGATTATGTATACGCCCTAGCAGATGCCGTGATAACCTATGTCACGGCGGGCTGGTGCGGGAATTTGAAGGCGGCGACGCCACCTGTATGTTCTTTTTGCGTGTTCTCTCGCTTACCAAGCCTCTTCTCGCGCTAAGAGTGGTGCTTTCGGCATTGTGGAATCGTAGTTTACTAACACGATATAAATAGTTTTTATTGCGATAGCAATTATATGGACAGTCTCGGCTGGATTTTGCCGTCGCTGTCGCCGCCGTCATGCACCATATATGTATAAGTATATATATATATATATATATATATATATATATATATATATATATATATATATATATATATATATATATATATATATATTGTTACGCATATGGACAAAGAAAACGAAGGCCGGTGAACGTGCTGGCCGCTCCGAGGCAGCTGAAGAGGAAGACGACGACGCTCGGAGATTCAACCTGTTGGCCGCTCCTGCGCTCACCTTCGCGACCAAATAAACGGCCCCTTCAGTCGTATACGTCTCGGCCTCCTTCGAGCGTAACAGCGTGGTGGAGGTGTCAAACTCCTGTCAGATGCCGGGGAGTGATTCCGGAAGCTGCTTGGCCAATAATCGTTGCCAGATGGTGGTGGCCGCGGGACACCGCGAGGCCGTTCGGAGGGTCGTGAAAATTCTGGCGGTGGGCCGTATCGCGGAGCTACACGACGGTTGCAAAACCGTGATATATGGCCCGGAACACCGCAGGAGTAGCACACCGGCAGAGGTCGAAACCTTGGTTGCTCTTCAGTGAAATGAGCGTCACCATTTGCTCTTGTATAGCGGATGGGTTCGTCGGGGATGTCATGACGATACGTCGGTCGTTGGGGAGGCGTGCGCTGAGCGCGTCGATCATAGCGCGGAGCTGGAACGCGCGTTGTCACCCTTGACTGTGGGGCTGGGTTGTACTCTACAGCCGCTGCGCTAATCGTCGGTTGCCAGGGGCCCGAAAGAGGCGGAGTCATAGCATCACGTGGCGTGTACACCTCATGATGGTCGGCAGTTGAACGCAGCATTTCTTGGCGGGAGAGTTCCTCGCGGACAATCTGTCGAATGGTCGAGGAAATGTCGAGGCAAGGGCTCGTGTCTACACTGGCAACAGTCGTCACGTTAGCCAGCCGACCAAACTTTGGCGTGATCCGACGCATCTTCAACGTTTCAAAAGTTCTGCAGTGCCGAATGAAGTCGGACACAGAACTGAGGGTATCTTTTCCGATTAGAAAAGTGTAGACGTCCTCAGCCACTCCTTTTAGCAAATGCCCGACTTTATCTTCCTCCGACATATTAGCGCTGACTACCTTGCACAGCCTTAATACTTCTTCGATATATGTCGTGCACGTCTCACCTGGTAGCTGCGCTCTTTGCGACAGCGTCTGCTCAGCACGCTTCTTTTTCGCGACAGAGTCCCCGAAACACGCCTGTAGCTCCTCAACGAACAGATCCCACGTTGTAAGCGCGTCCTCGTGGTTTTCGTACCACCCAAGTGCGGTGTCGGTCAGGGAGAAAACCACGTTGGTGAGCTGAGCGGCTGTGTCCCATCCATTGGACTTGCTCACTCGCTTGTACTGGATGAGCCACGCGTCGACGTCTTCACCCGCTTTTCCTCCGAAGGGCGGTGGGACTCGGTAGTACTGCAACGGACCGCAAGGTGCTGCCCTGGGAGCATCTCCTTCTTCGGGCATGTCGGAGACAATCTCGCCAGATGGCGGGAGGCCGGCGAGTCGACGGCTTCGACGAAGCTGCAGCAGTGATGGTTCCGTCGTCGTGAGCGCGCACCCCGCACCTCCACCACGCTGTTACGCTCGAAGGAGGCCGAGACGTATACGACTGAAGGGGCCGTTTATTTGGTCGCGAAGGTGAGCGCAGGAGCGGCCAACAGGTTGAATCTCCGAGCGTCGTCGTCTTCCTCTTCAGCTGCCTCGGAGCGGCCAGCACGTTCACCGGCCTTCGTTTTCTTTGTCCATATGCGTAACATATATATATATATATATATATATATATATATATATATATATATATACATATCAAAGTCCCAAAGAAAAATAATTCAGAAAAACGCTTCCGAAGCGCGGAATCGAACCAGCGACCTCTCGTTCCGCAGCGCGTGACGCTAACCACTACGCCAGAAAGCGCAGATCCCTCAGGTAGCTAACGGCGAGCGTTATATACACACTCTTCACCGCTGGCAGGACTCAGAGACGGCAGGCGCTTATAAGCGTTTCTTCATTACCAGCGAGATGGCGTGAGGAGCGCGACGGGCGGATTTAATAGTCGTCGGCGAGCTCGCTCGCTTCTTCTTATATTTGCGCAGGGAGAACCTTGCCCTTCCGCTGTCTGCTCGCGCGGTTTTCTGGTGGTGAGGGGAACAGGGATGTTTCGAGCTTTCACCGTGATGTGCGCACTCATGCTACGGAGCGTACGAAAGTCACTCGAGCTTAAGGGACGCCGCTAAACGAACAAACAGAAGATGAGCGCGAACTATCAAGTGTCACAGCTCGACACTTGAAGCACGCTATATTTCCTTCGCTGCTTCGGCCGCCTTTGCAACAGGAGCGCTGTTCAAACTGAGAGTATCCATTGGCGAGCCTCACTTCGTATAGCATTAGTTCCTTGCTATCGCATTCATTGCTTCGCCCTTGCGGCGAAACTGTGACTTTTTTTAGTGTCCCTTTGAAGAGAACTACTAGCATTCGAAGCTGTTTAGAACATGACTGCCAGTATACGGCGGACACAAACCGCAACAAAAGAGCGTGGAACATCATGGATTCGCCTAAACTGCACCTTTCAGGTTTGACACGATATAGCGGCTTTGCAGAATGACCACCTTACGCAAGACACGGCGTTTTACCATGCCTCCTTGAGAGCCTTTTCCCCTTTTTATAAAATGTCGCTTATAACGAAGTTCACTCCATAGCTCCCTACGACTTCGTTGTAACGAGGGTTTACCGAATACCAGATGCGCGCGAGGGACGCTGGCAAATATTCGCGCACCTCGTGGCGCTTCTCCACTGCGCGTTGGCATGAGGAGAGAAGTATAACGCTGGTTTCCAAGCTGACGCTGCTTGTAGCCGAAGTTGTGGTTCAAGCATTCAGCTAAGGGTCAAAAACAACTCTGTGAGCTTCTTTGCAGTCATCTTCACGTGTAAAGCAGCGTACGGAGACAAGAAAAAAAAAAAAGGAAGAAACGATTCGACAGGACCACCTTAACGTGCGCTGCTTCACACGTTAAAGGGGCACTAAAGTGGAACAACGGATGGTTTTCAGGACCATAAGACAATAAAATCACCAAGTAATCGGAAAAACCAACCTGAGCCAAGGGCAGCAAAAGTAGCCGAAAGTAGCCACGCGTGTGCGAAAACAACTGCGGCGTTGTTATTTAAATGCCTAAATTCTGTGCATAGATGAGACCTTTTCGTTGAAATGTAAGTACAGCAAGAACGCTTCAAAATCATAATTGCTTAGATTAAAGCATAAATTGTTTATTTTAGCAATCATTTGGTGCAGGGGGACGAAGTTTCTCGCGCTGTCGCAGAATTGACGCTCTCTTCACGGGTGTTGCGCGACTTTTTTTTAAAAGGACTAGAAGTACTACAGCGACAATAAAAATAAATACTGCATGAGTGGGCTCAAAATCACAGCTGCTGTGTTTGAAGCGTAAATTGCAATTACTCTCGCAATCGTTTCTCGCGTGATGACGAAGTGCGAGCAACTAATATTCTATTCCCGAGTTGCAGTCCGCATTAAGTGCGGACTGCAACTCGGGAAGAAACGCCACAAGCAGTTCGTCAGATATCCGATTTCTAATGTCGATGAGTGCAAAGCGTCCTGGATGCGGAGCGTGTCCTGTTCTCTTCCAATTACAGTTGAAAGTCGCGTTCAGCAGCAGGTCGTCTGCAAATCACGTATCCAAAAGTATTTTCTGTTGTGTAATGTAAGCGCCAAATTAAACTCAATTTGTGACCTGGAAACACGCCTTGGTTGCCATGTTTTGACGCTGCACGGTCGAGCGCCAGCGGCTGCGACGTCACATGATATTGATAATTTGGTTCACGTAGGGGGGACAGGAAACTAGCCAAAAAGTAGCCAAGTAGCCAAGACATTTTTTTTTCTGCCGCTACCGGCCTAAAAAAGTAGCCAAACCTGGCAACCCTGCCATGAATCGGTTTAGCTTGATAAACTGTACTCTGAGAACTCGTTAATCTCTCTAATGTCGTTAATTAGGTTCAAAGTTTTATTTTTTAATTCCGCGCCGAAATATCCGCGCGTGACGTCACGGATTTCAAAGTGTATTTCTCGTATTTCGGCGACAGTGGCTCAACGAAATTTCCTCAAACTTATGGTACATTCGACTGGTCGTTTTCGAGCGCTCCAGAGCGCTCTCGCGACGCGCGTCACGTTCGCCTGGTCGAAATCGAGCGCTCTGAATACGTTCAGCTGGTTCTTTCAGAGCACCACGCTCCATCTCGGAGGGCCCTGTGGCGCTCTCACTTTGAAGTCGGAGCGCGACCGAGATGTGACACAGCTCCGGTCACGTGAGTTTGACGATTTCCGTCAGTGCGTCATCCGCTGCGACATTTGTAGCAGAAGTTCTGTGCGAGCGCCGTCCGTGTTCTGCAGTACGCTGCTTTGCAACCTCAAGGACGCACGCAACACGAAGCATGCCGAAGAAACGGTACGCGAAAGCTTTATCCATGTCATCGGTGCTTCTTTCTGTCATGGAAGCCGACGACGACGGTAGCAGCAGCACCAGCAGCGGCTTCGACGACATCCGTAGCGTTTGCGAAGAGAAGTTTGATGAACTGTTTAGGTATCCCGAAAAGGATACCTAGTCATTAATTATGTTCGAAGCGCAGTCCGGACATATACCGAGAAGGAGGTAAGCAATGAAATGAAATAAATACCTCAAAATAAACTACAAAAAAAGAAAACAAAAGTACAATACTTTGTTTTTTCTAATTATCAGCACGTTAGCAGTTTCGCAAGGTCTTACGTCTCGAATTACGTACTTCCGCTTTCGGTTTCTGGTTGCTCCAGCGAGACGCTGTACGTTCGGCTCGGACAAGCTTTCTTCGTTTCCGATCTCGAGCTTCCCAGGTGTCGTAGCAATCTGAGTCAAAGCGTGGCGGCGCCCAGTCGAATGTACCATAAGTATGTTGAGTTTATGACCCCTTCAGAGGTCAATGTACTTCATTTTTACCGATTAAGAACAACGTAGGACCCAGTTCTGGACAACGTGCAATTCACCCTTTTTGTTTTCTTCCACTGCCCAAATGTTGCGTTGCTCAACTTAGTTACCCCGTAAAAACACAACAAAGTATCTACCAGCTCGCTAGGCTATATTAGCGTATGTCGCCGTAGAACATATAACAATTTCGAAACTGTCACCAAACTACCACGCACCTCCCGCATGCAAAAAATGCATGACATTCATCCATAGCATGTGAATATGATGAAGGATTCGAAAAATCTTTTAACGTGACACTAGTGTCGGTCTAGAAATTCCGCGTCAACGGCATTGTCATCGTGGCGTCATAAGATGACGTTGGTCAAAAAGATTATTATTATTATTATTATTATTATTATTATTATTATTATTATTATTATTATTATTATTATTATTATTATTATTATCAGCGTATCATGGCCAATCTCCTTTGATAATGACTAAGGGTAGCGAAACTAAAACTGGTTTGTAGGAACAAGTATTATAACAACTTATTTAGAATGTTCTGACGCTGGCCACGTTTATTTTTAGAGCGCAGCTTTTAGGCGCCCGTTCCTATGTTGAGCGGCGTCGCCGTCGGTGACATAACCAATGGACATGAGAAAATAAAACGAGAAAAAAAAATACCCAGGATCGAATGGGATTTGAACCCGGGACCTCTGCGTGGCAGTTGAGTATTCTACCACAGAGCCACACTGGTGCTTGAAACGCACTTGCAAAAAGACCCTATAAAGGCGTCATGTCGGGCAAGGAACCGCGTTAACCTGTGTTATATAGCGTGGGAGAAGAGTACGATAACAACAAGTCATCACACAACTCTATTTGCGCACCGAGTGTGTGGTCTAATGCTTCCCAGCCGCTGCAAAGTGCTCAGCCACAATTCTTCATCGTGATCAGCCACATGCGGCATCAACAAAGTGCACATAATACCTCACAGACGTGTAGCGGGTACCTCGCTTATCCGCAGAAAGACGAATAATGGCGTAGTGGGTGCTGTCCTACTTCACAAAAATTATGATTTATGGCGTAGTCGATACTTTGCGGAAGGCCAAAACTTCAAACACAGTTTGCCTTGCCCTAACACGAAGCTGCGCTCAGAATTCGCATTAGGTAGTATCGTAATAGTCGGTGAATTTTTTTAAATTTTTATTTTGTCCCTATACACGTATCTATAACTAGGGGCGTAGCCAGAAATTTTTTTTCGGGAGAGGGGAGTGTTCAACCAACCTTTACGTATGTTCGTGCGTGTGCTTGTGTGAGTACGTGTATATGTGATCACGCAAAACTTCGCAGGAGAGGGGGTTGACCGTTCCCCTCCCCCACCCCTGGCTACACCAGTGATCTGTAAGGTTTTCAGGGTCTGCACCTTCACGTACCGGACAACGGAGAGAGAGAGAGAGAGAGAGGGGGGGGGGGTAGAAAGGGAAGCAAAGAAAGTCATGCGAACACTAGCAGCACACGCTTCCCATCCCTGTTATACCTAACTGCCGTGAAACGGTCGTGATAAACGAAGCAGTGTTTCATTTTATCAGCGCCGTTGAAATGCGTGCCGTTCCCTCGCTGCGCTTTGGTGCTCCCGCCGACGGCGACTTTCCCCCAACAAGATGGCTCCGCCGCGAAACACGACCTCCTCGCGCTTAACCTCGCGCGCACACATGTCGCGCCATCTATCGCTCTTTCCGGGCAACCACTCGGGAGGCCGCGGTCGTTTAAATTTTTATCGTAAAGGCATACCGAACTTCTCCGCAGATTCTTCGCTTGCGCGCACACCCGAACAACAGACTGAAATCGACTTCTGAGAGTCTATCTAATGTGATAACACACTCCGAGTCAGTAATAATCTCTATGTGATAAGCATCGCGCAAAATTCTGCAAGAAGTTACGTATTTTCTTCTACATATAATATTCTGAGCTAAAGTCGGGGTGTGAGTTATGTGCAAATTTCGGTGCGGAAGTTGGCTTCACGGCGATGCAAGGAAGGCGGCTTCATGGCAATACGCGTTTTTTGTTGTTGCTACTTTTACGCGGTTTTATTTGCAGGTGCGGGTTATGAGCGAGAAAATTGAGGTCATGTTTTTCCCTTGAAATACATGTCAAGAACACAGCGCTGTCACTGACAAGGGAAGTAATCACAACAGAAACTGCTGCTGTCGCAGTCATAGGCGTGCGCAGGGTTCCCCATCGGGGGGTGGGGGGCAAAAGTTCATCGCAGCGCCCCCCCCCTACTAAGTCAATGTATGGGGGAGATTTTGCGCCCCCCCCCCCTTCTTAGGTGGCTAGAAGGGCCAATGTACGGGGCAGATTTTGCACCCCCCTTCTCCTGCACGTGCGGTGAGTGAAATGTTCTGCGTATGTCCTCCAAGAGCCTTCATATGGTGAATGCTTCATGAAAATAAACTTAGTTGTGAATGGCGTTCTTTCTTTCTCTTCCTGTTTCTTCTCAGTTGCAACCTTGCGCCACATATTTCAAGTGACAATGATGCACATGCTTTCTCTGGAACTTCTGTGTATGTCTGCAGTGTACTCAGGCGGGACACGAACGAATGGCAGACTCCCCCAAACAATGTGCCATTGTCACGTTTTCTTTTTTTGTTCCGTAAGAAGACAGCAGAAACCGTTGTGACAATGCAAACAGCTTACAAAGAACGTGCTCGCAGTAAAAAATAAGTGTACAAATGGTTTGCTCTGTTTAAAAGGGGGGAAATGACAACTGAACATCAACCCCATTCCAGCCACCCCTCAAGTGCACGAAGTGAGGACAAAATCACCAAAATCTGTGATCCCATCAGGGAAAATAGACGCGGAACAAGTGACCATCTCAAAGACCTATCTGGGAGTGAATGGAGCTCCAGTCAGCGCATTTTGCATGATGATTTGGGAATGTGACAAGTGGCTGCTAAGTTTGTGTCTCGACTTCTCATCGAAGAGCCAAAAAATTGTCGCAAGGCGTCTGTCACACAATGAAGGTCACAGTCACAGAAAATCCAGATCTTTCAACAATATCATCAGAGGCAACAAGTCATGGTTCTATGGGCACAATCCCTAAAGTACTAAACAGAAGTCCAGTCAACGAAAGTTACCTGGCTCACCTCGTTCAAAAAAAAAAAAACTGTCAGGCTAAAACGACCTTGAAGATGATGCTGTGTTTCGGACAAAAAGAGATCATACACTCAGAATTCATCTTTCAAAACCAGACGATCAACAAACAACTCTGTTTGGAGGTGTAGATATGGCTGTGTGGAAGTGCAGCATGAAAATGCTCAGCCTTGTGAAATTCCGGCGAGTGGTTAGTGCATCATGGCGATGCGCCGCAGACGAAGTTCTCAGTGTTTCACCCTTTTTGGCCTCAGCGCAAACGACTATATTGATGCACGCGCCCTATTTGCCAGCTTTTGCTCCAGCAGACATTAATCTGTTCCTTCGGATAAAAAGAGACTTGAAAGGCAAACATTTTGCCAATGTCAACAAAGTCAAACATGATGTCATGACAGTGTTAGCAACAATCAAGTAGGCCAAACTTGAAAGGTGTTTCCAAAAAAGAAATGAACGTTTGCATTAGTGCTAACATTTGGAGAATAAATTGAGGCTAATTAAAGCCATACTTGAGAAAAGTTATTTATTAAATGAAAAAAATAAAGTACACTTTTTCAATCAGAAAGCTTCAATGATTTCTGGGTCCCACTCTTATACTTTTCCTTTCTTGCATGAGCATGCACAGGGTTTCCCATCAGGAGGGGGGGGGGGAGGGTCAAAGGTTCATCACAGCGCCCACCCCCTTACTAAGTCAATGTATGGGGCTGCCCCCCCCCCTTAGGTGACTAGGCCCCCCCTAGTGAACACACATGCTTTCTTGCATGCTTGAACCTTAATGAAAACCAGCTGATAATGAAGCCAAGGAAGGTATAGGGGACGTTAATTGTACTGTTTTAAGTGCATTGTATTAATTGTGATATTGATGTGAAGAAAGTAAAGTGGATGAAAGGACAGCTTGCCGCTAGCAGGGACCGAACCTGGAACCTTCGAATAACACGCCCAATGCTCTACTAATTGAACTACAGCGGCGGTCGTCATCTCATCCCCTTTATTAGGCATTGATGTGCATGCAGACCTGAGAGTGTTAGTCAGCGCTGCTCGTAGCCATGTTTGTGTGAAACAAACAAAAAAAAAACTAGCCCTCAAAATTCACTTCTTTCATTATTGCATACTTGAAGTAATATTACAGGAATGTAGAACCTGCTTCGTCTGTATTAATGCCGGGTTTGTAATAATAATAGCCAGAGTAGCTTCATTTATCTTTAAATTATATATTCTCCTGTAAACATAATGTGTAAAGCCACTTTTATCATTTCTACTCGCAAAAGGCACTTCCACGTCTGTAAAGTTTAATTCAAGCAAAAAAAAATATATACTGTGGAACCACACCGTGTAGGATGTGCACAACTAAAACGACTCACTAAATTTACAGTGAAGATGTCGAGGGCCTTCTTAATGGGGTACTGACACAAAAATTTTCATCTGTTTATTACCAACAAGTCTCAGTTTCGGTTTTGGAAGAGCTACGAGAACAGGCCCCTCGGATGCAACTAACGCCATCTAGCGTGTGAAACGGTACACAGAACTGTGACGCACTTCCACGCTGCTTCTATCGTCTGCTCGTGTTCTTTCGCTGCCACATTTGCTGCACGATGTCGTTGTCACCGTCGTCACCGTCTTTATCATCGTCGTCTGGTGGCAACAACTTTCTTGAGGCTTCCACACTTTCCACATGTTCACCGTGGACACGGACTCGCGAGCAGCCGCCGAATAGTAGCCTGTTGGCACAAGTGTAGCCAAAGAGCAATACAGTAGCGACTATAACGTCATCATTCTAGCTGCGCCAGCTCGGAGCTCGGCTGCAGAGGTGATGTCTCGGAAGTTGGGAGTCACCTTCAAGTCACTTTAGATGATGTCAATATCGTGAGGTGCAGCGTATAGCACTGGATTGGGCACGTGAACTTCAAAATTCATATAAATTACCTTACAAACTATATTCGCTGTTGACATTCGGTAGATGATATATGCATGTTCACAGGAATCGATCCCGCAGGCTATCTCAGTTGCAAAATTTCATGTTGGTACCCCTTTAACTTGTAGCATATAATATATAAAATCTCTCCCGCATAACTGGGTGATGAGTCATGCGCAAGCTGTTTAAATTACAAGCACAAGACATGAACGTAGGAAGGGCTCATTTTCTTTGTTATGTACAACCTAATGAAACCAACAGACAATGAAGCCAAGGAAAGCACAGGGGCATTATCTGTAGTCTCTAAGTGCAATGTAGTAATTATGATATAAATGTCAAGAAATTAAAGTGAACGAAAAGACAACTTGACGCTGTTAGAGACCGAACCTACAACCTTTGAATAATGTTACCGATGCTCTACCAATTTAGCTACAGTGGCGGTTGTCCTCCCGTATACTTTATTGGGTATTTCTGTGCATGTAAACATGGGAGGGTTAGCCAAGACCACTTGTAGCCATGACGGCGAGTGTGCAAGTCTTTTTCTTGTTTGCCAGTATGGTGTCACGTAGCGCATGATCATTTTTCAAGCTGGTAACTTGCTGCAGCTTACTATAGGGTTTTTCAATAAGGGTGGGTCGTTGTTGAAATGGAATAAAACAAGCTGTGTGTGAGATATTAATCCGTGTATGCCATTATGTATGGAATACGACATCGTTCAATGTCCGCCACGGCTTCTCGTGGTAACATGGATCCGAGTGATCCAATTTTCAATGACTATGCCGCATAGATCGAGCTGAATTTGAGTGATGGGCTGGGCTATGTTGACTTTATGGGCATTGGTTGATTGCGGGTTATTGGCATAGACCTGCGACTTCAGGAAACACCACAAGAAAATGTCTAGAGGGATCAAAACACATGATCTTGGTGGTGAATTCACATCACCTCTGCGAGAGAGAACCATAACCTTAAATCGTTCATGCAGAATGTCCATCGCGGCGTCTGCTGTGTAGCACATAGCGCCATCCTGCTGGAACTATATGTCGTCTACATCCACATTGCTAAACTTGGGCCAAAATAAATTGGTTACCATCGTTCTTTAGCTCTTGCCGTTGACGGTGAGGGCCTCACCAACGCCATTTTCAAAAAAGTACGGAGCAATGTTGTCGCCAGCCCAAGATCTGCACCAAACAGTAACATTTTGAGGATGCATTTCCATCTGGTGAACCTCGTTTGGGTTGGTGCTGTCTCATATACGGCAATTGCTTGTTAACATAGCCAGTCATCCAAAAATGCGCCTTGTCGCCAAAGACGATTTTTCAGCCAAAATTGCGGTCCTCTTCAAAATGCTCTGAAGCCCAGTTAGCGAACAAATGGCGTTGTCTGTGGTCATTAACTTTGAGATCTTGGGTCAATTGGGTCTTTTACAGGTGTACGCCCGAGTACCGACAGAAAATTCGCCAAGTTGAAGTCTGCAAAAGGCCGTGTGCACGGTGATAGAGTGACTGCCTTTTGTTTTCCTTCACATATTCACGGATTGCGACAATCTTCCCGGCCGATCTGGCGTTCTTTTGACGTACAGTTAATGGCTGATAGTTTACCAAACCAGTCGTCTCGAATTTGGCCACCAAACGCCGATTTTGAAGAGCTACCGCGCCTGCTGTAAAATAGGTGCCACACCCACAATGTTTGCACTAATGAACAGCCATTCTGATAGTAAAGTTTTATAATTTGGACGTGCTGCTCAATCGTGTAACTTGCCATGGTGATTTGGTATCAGCGACTGAATAATAAACAACCGATTAGAGAGATGCCGACAAAACAACATGGCCACCACAGGATGTCAACATCAGCCCGCCCCAATTGAAAAACCCTATTGTTAAAGATTACAAATGATGCCCCTTTATTTTCCTTGGTTTCATTGTCTGTGGGTTTCATTAGGTCATACAATGACGGGATACACTATTTAGATTTTTGCAGGGTCACCAGTGACCACTTACAGAAACAAATTATTAGCCAGCGGTAACTGTGGAAATAAAACCCCGCAAAGCTCAAAACCTCTATTTTTGAGAAATTCACATGGGTGTCCATTGTAGCTTCAGGTTACAAATGGATGCCATCCTCCAACACACTGGCCTGAGCCAGACACTCATCTACCTGCACTGCATCTGTTGTGTGCATGTTTACTAGGTAAGAGTGTGTCATTGGATGCATGGCCCTTACCATTTGATGCAGCGTGCTAGACCTATTGACTGGCAAACATCTCGAGCTCCTATCAAGTGATGTCTCTATCGTCTTCAAATAACTGCCTGTAGGAAGATACTGTAACACGACAAGAACCTCATATGAGGATTATTTTGCTCATCCTTAACAAGGCTTGGCTTAAGACATCATAATGAATTTGCTAGTGAAGCATTCAGGGAATAAAATCTTTGCAACAAGCCTTGAAATTTTCGCTGAGTTTTGCAGCACTGTTTGCTGACTTACAGTTACAGTTATAGAAAATAAGTGTATGACTGAAACTGGCCACACAGTCAATGCAGACTTCCTTAATTTCCCTTTATATTCAGTGTGGAAAACAGTGAAATTCTCTTGCTTTTCCCAGAGCTAGACATATAGATATAACCCCCCCACCACACACACACACACAGTCCAGAACGAAACCAACAAGCTCTTGTGGATAGGTCTTGGATGAAGTTGCCAGCAGTGCCGAAAGAAGCTTCTGGAGAGAGGACAGCAAGTTACAGACCAAAGATGAACGAGCTGGAATCGGCATTTTCCAAAGCAACCAGGATTGAGATCGCCGATACAGCAATGGTCACTGGAGGCCACAGCCCTAATCACGCATTAATATGTACCTCCAATTCTTGCTAGCCTATCTCCTCACCAAGTAACCCAAAAGCCAGTGCATAATCTTGGAAGGACCCAATGCAAAATTTTGTTTGTTTCATCAGTGCTGTGTGTGTTTGTCATGCTATGCACTGGATTGCCTGTGTGCCTTTGCGGTTGGCAGCACCGAAGTAAATATGTGTACTGCGAAGCTATAGTCCGATACAACTTAAGAAAGCAGGTGAGGATCCCTCAAGACAACCGAAGCGTGGTAGCCGATCACCCCCACGACTAAAGAAATAGTCTTGCTCATGTACTTGGCAACATACCCCAATGAGGAATTCACCAACTGTCCTGTTTGTGACATCAGTCTAGAGCGTGCGCTCATTGGTGCAGGTTTGTGTGCATCCACCTTTGAGTTGGATATGCCACTGACTTCTAAAGTAGCACCTGACTATAGACAGTGTCAGTATCACATTAACAGGAGCTAGACTGGTGGGGACCCACTTGCCTTGAGTGCCTGCAGATTGTACTGTTCACAAGCAACATATCTGCATACACTTACATGAATGCTTACCATTTGACATCACACAATAATCCTGCAGAAACAGCATGTTACATGCTGTTCTGGCAAAGACTAGGCTATAGTAACAGGTGTTGTGAAAAATTGGTGAAAAGCCAATCATCTGTCATATATGAAAGGAGGAGCATGTTACACACAGTAGCTCATCATCCTGAGTGAACTGGCACCACTCCTTACCTGCCCAAGGTGCCCGATGGCTGGCGCTGGTCACGACAATAATGGCCCAGGACAGCAGCACAGCAGCAAACATGGCCCTCATTTTGGCAGGTACACAACTCAACAGCAAGCGTGCTTGGCACTTGAGGAGGCTGCACCACCAAGTGTCTGAAACAGTTTGCAGAAAATAGAATCGTTGGAAACTGCATAAAATTGTGTGCTAATTAAGTGCTACATAAATTAATTAATAGAAGCCTTTGTATAATGGCTGCCAATTTATTTTTATGACTAGCTTTTACGATGCTTATATGAGTATATGAGCTGCATACACACAAAATGCAATGAAGTTCGGGGACTTTAGTCCCCGAACTTCATTGTGCTGGTTTAATTTCATGTAAATGCAGCTGGGGTTGTGTACATCGGGCTAATGGGGAGGCACACCATGAAGACATCAAATAAACACAAAAATGGTCGCTAAAAGATTCACATGGCCATTTGCAATCCCTACGTGGGTACCATCCCTCCCTGCTTTCTGTTATACTGCCATCTCGTTTTTCCAATCAAGTGAAGAAGGAGACCACAGAAGCGACAGAGGGCTGACGATTTTCATGTGTGTTATTATGTTCCTTTGCCTTGTTTACTTTTGGATTTTTCATTTTCTATGGAATTTGTGCAGCCTACTCTCCCGCGATCACCCATGCTTTATTTATTTTTATCGCGCATTTATTACCTGTAACTTTAATCTTCCATTGACAGTGAAATACTCGTCCTGTTCGTTTCTCAGCCCTTTATATGTGTAAGCTTTATTTTGTATGTGTGTGCTGTTTGTGAACTTGCAGGTAACTTCCCTAGCATGAATACATACCAACTCACTCAACTGTCAGTACTCTTGACAAAACTGAAATATTTATTAGCAGCAAATATTTCCTTCTGATTAAGGTTACAACACCGCAAGTATAGAATACATGTTTACACTATGAAGTCCCATTCTCAGTGATCTGGATATATGCATGCAATTAAAAAGCTACAGTTAACGCAATCTAATGACATGCAAGCTGATCATTATAAGTAAACGCAGCAGAATGTATGAGCTTTTATGCGCAAGAAACAAGGATTTTTTTTTTTTTTCCAGAGTTATGAGCAGCAATGAAAAGCGCAGTGAGAAGCCCAAGTAATTTGACAGCTTATTCTAAATTATCAAACAGCTAAGCTTAGTATTTCCAGAACCAGCATCATCAATCGTAAGTAATATCTAAACAAGTGAAAGTGAACGCTTTTTAGAATTCGCTACGGTATCTGTGCGACATTTATAGTGGCACGGAACTAACCTAAAACGGCCGCTCAGTCATTTGCACGTTCGATTTCGCTTCGCGCTTCCGCAACGCGAGCTTTCCCATGACGCTACTGTCGCCAGTACAACCTATGAACAAATATTCAACCCACTCTTGAGTTTAACGAGAACTGGGAAACGAGGAAGCTTACATCATGGCAAGAACGATGAGATCACCTACATATTTTAGATGATGACTGAGACGCGCACATATAATTGCCTTCTCGAGTATACAACTGCACGTGAAACACATGTTTCATGCAGAATAAAGGGACAACTTTGACAGCGTAATTGCTTGGGAACATGCGCCCATTCAACAGAGCTTCAAGAACGCCCTGAAGATGCGTGGAATAACAAAAGAAGACAATCAGTGAAACGTTTCGGGTCGCGGCTGACGCGTAGTCTATGTAGAGCATCTCTCCTACAAGAACAAAAGCTGCTGCATAGCGTTATTCTAGGGTGAAAGTAGTCTGAGGGAGCCAAAACCCGTGGGTCAATACAGCAAATTAAAGCCGAGTAAATTACCTCAGTACTGCTGGCTTGGGTTACGCAGCCAAGAGCTCCTCGATGTCATAGGTGCGCTTAACGGCGAAAGCACGGCGTCCCGCTCAAACACAGTATGCAAAATGCGGCGCAATTAATTAGCGCAGCGGCACATTCAACACAGCATATGATTGAAGCATATTAAACATTTCTGTGCCGCACAGCGAAGCACAACAACTCGGGGCAGCCTGGATCGGCTGCAAAAAATAAACATAAAGTTAAAAGCCGCGGTAAACTACGAGGCGCTGCGAGCACAAGCGCTGTTTTTCTGGCACAACACTGGAAATAAATAAATAGAGGCCAAGATTATTGACACTTTTGTGTAAAAACTGTAAATAAATAAACTGGTTATTTGCTTAAGCTCAAACTTGCAACAAAATAAAATATTATAGCTTCATTGAACGTACCAAAACGTGCTGTAGCAATGATATGTCACGAGGTTTCCTTAGCATAGAATTACCATATTACAATTTTCGTAAATATTCTTTTGCTAAAGAAAGTATGTGGCAAGCTTGCAAAACAAGTCACTGTCCGTACAGTCGTGGCTGTGACGGCGCTGTCGGCTACGACGATGGTCAGTTCCACCACTATGGCGACAAGCAACTGTTCGGAACAGTCGATGCAAAGGCGCAAGCTAAGCGTTCGATTACGGGCCACGCGCTGGTACGCTGCCTTGAACAAGTTCCTACATTCCTCTTCAGCATATTAAGAAGTGAAGTTACCAGCTCTAAACGGCACACCCCATGATCGAGACGCCAACAGTTCTACGGAAGAAGTCGCCGACGTTCTCGTAGGGCGCTGGCGGCCGCTTCACCCGGGAAGCTGCGCCGCAAGTGAGCGGGTATCGACGGCTTCCTGCAGTTTGCTAACCGTGATTCGTGGCTGAGGATCGCCTCCGCCTGCTGGCAAATGTGACTGCATCATGTTGTGCCCGTCGGAGCCGGCAGCGGAGAACGGCATCTCCGTGTGCGTCGCGGCCCCTTCAGCTGCGCCCGCCGCTGTGGTGGTGCGAGATTTCAACGGTGGTCCTGACGGTGTCGTGAAACCAGAAGACGCCGGGCCGAATGGAACAGTGGCGAGTGGCAACGGGAGCGACTGCTGCACTCCCGTCGTCCCTACAAGCACTGCGACGAACTCGGCTTCTGTCGACGCTGACGGAAGCAGCGGCGGCGGCGACCCCAAGCTGAAAGCGCTTTGCGTCACACAACGCGGCGGCGAGCTCACGGCGGACTCGTACTCGAGTACGGACTCTGGAGGCACAGCGGTGATAGCGCCGCGCTATTGTAACGATCCCTACTGCCAGCTGAAGGAAGATGCGACGCCGGTGGTGGTTGCCGTCGTGCCTTCGCAGGGGGACGGCAGGTCGTGGAAGTGCGAGGTCTGCTGCAAGCTGTTCGCGCAGAAGCACCACCTGCAGACCCACTTGCTCTGCCACTCTGGCGTGAAGAGGTTCGAGTGCCAAGTGTGCCACAAAGCATTCAAGCAGCAGGCACACCTGAACACGCACCTCCTCATCCACGAAGGCCGGCGGCCGCATCGGTGCCCGCACTGTGACCACAGCTTCCTGCAGGTGAGTCGGTATCAGCTGCACTATGAAACTGATAAGCACAGAGTGGGTTGTGTGTAGCTGTCTGATTTTTGTGTTGCCTCTATTGGGGTGCATTACCCAAATGAACAGCAGCTAAAATGGAACGTGTTTCCTCCTCTTTTGTCCTTCACCTTGTCGTCAACGCTTCTAGTTGAAGCCTCTCGATAACTAAGTTGGAATCGTAGGCGAAATGGCGGCCGTGGAATATTTCTGTCGGTAACCGTAGAAAAAAATCGTGCAAATAAATTGGCAGTGTCCTAAGCCGTGCAGGACTGTTTGGGGCCGATTGAACAGTAGTATTAGGCTGATAAACAGCCACTCATTTACTTACCATACTTTTGTATTCTCTGAACGGTTACCATATGAGTGGAGGAGGAGGGTGTCAAACTACTTACATTTGCTAGGTGGAAGTAGATTTTAAATTTTAAATGGGAAGTTGAGAGACAACAAAATTAGGGACGAAATCTTTGTTTTAAGCACTAAATCAATTAAGGTATTTCATTGTAGCCAAGCCTCTTCAATTCTTTGGCAGGCAAGACATCCAAGTAGATATTGCGTAGATGTCAATTGTTTTAATTGTTTTGGTTCCTATAAACCAAAACTATGCACTGGTGAAAAATGTTCTGCAAAAGTTGCCTTTTGTAATCGATAAATATGGGGCAAAAAAGCAAATAATATATCAGGCAGTGGAGTCTTAGTTGATTGTTGTGCCACTTTATTTCTTGCAGCCACACCACAGCACACACACGAAAAATCCGAAAATCGTTGGATTGCCTGAACAATACTCCCGCATTAGCCGTAGGTTCCTCACTTCATTCTGCCACATCCAACAACATGAAGTAATCGTGGAATTCCAACATGTCTGTTGTCCTAATATGATGGAGTGTCGGTAGTCGCTCACACCCACAAAATAAGCATTGTTGCCAAATGCGCCCCATGTTGGATGCCAGGTAAGAGGTTCTCCCTGTGTGCATCGAGGCTGAAGGTTAGCTCCGTAAAGGTGTCAAGACCCCAACTTGTAGTGCTGAAATTCTGGAACCCTTTTTGCGTAAACTACTCTTAGGAGGCATACTCTCCAAGGTGCACAATAGCGACACCACAGGTGCTGTTGTTTGGGTACTTTTCCGAGTGGTGAAGATGTTCTCGGTGGCACAATTACTACTGATCCACCAACACGGCTGGTAGACAACTCTCCTGTTATCTTCCCCTCAGATCACGGTTGGTGCTTCTCACTACTGCAAGCAAACGCAGTGCCGAAAAGTGTTTACTAGAACCTTGATGGATTCATCACAGAATTTGAGGACTTTTGTATAAAAACCAGTGCTAAGCACAGATACCTCTGCCAATTAACTACGATTTTACTACTGCTTGGGTTCAACTTTACAATTACAGTTACGACACGTCCACTTGTTAAAACGTTGGCTCCAGCGACATTCTCAGTTCAACAAGTTCTCATTGTATTAAATAGGTAGGGTCACACTACAATTATTGTGCAAGTAGTACTCACCTCTTTGAGCAAACCAACTGATTTGACAGAATTATATTATGTGCCACGGATGAGCCTTGGTCTATTTTTCTGCATACAAAAAATATAACGTGGCATATGTATTCTTTATAGCCAATGCACCTACAAGTTTTGTTATACCGTCTAGTGAAAAAGTTCTTGCCGTAAGTGCAGTTGTGTAGCCAGGGAGTTAATTCAGGGTGTTCAAACGCCTCCCTGAACTCTTTTAATTTTGTGGCATAACTGTGCATCCTTGTGCAAATAAATTGCTCGTGTGTGAAGTGACTAAGATTGTTAATGCGGGAAAAGGCACACACAGTTTTGCCAGTCGCTCCCATTGCTTTCTTTCGCGTTTCTCTAAAGCGCTCGTGCCTTTGCAGGTGACCCACCTGAAGAGACACCTGGTGACTCACGGCGGCAGCTGCCTGCCGTGTGCTATCTGTGGCCGGCGCTTTGCATTTCCGAGTGACCTCTCCGCGCATGTTGCCAAGCATCATCCCCCACCTTTGCTGCGTACAAGCACAGGTGCTCCCGCACCGCCAGCACACAGACTCCAGTGTGAGGTGTGCGAGCGGCTATTCCAGTATCCGAGTCAGCTGCGGGACCACATGCTGGTGCACACACAGGTGCGCCGTTTTGCATGCCCCGACTGCGGCATGCGCTTCATGAAGGAGCACCACCTCCGCAATCATCTTGTCACTCACAGCCCCGTGAAGCCGTTTCCATGCCCCGTGTGCGGCAGGGCCTTCTCTCTTAAGGCCAACATGGAGAGGCATGTCCTCATACACGAGGCCCAGCGTAGGTTCGGATGCGAACGTTGTGGGAAGCGTTTCTCGCAACCCCAGACGCTCAAGATGCACCTGGTGTCACATGCTGACGTGAAGCCATACTCGTGCAGCATCTGCGGCAAGGGCCTGGCTCGAGCGCACAACCTGCGTGCACACATGGCCATCCATCAGACAAGCAAGCCCCACCGCTGTCCCGACTGCAGCAGCACGTTTACACTTCGTGGGAACCTGGTGCGGCACCTCAAGGAGAAGCATGGTCCAGCCATCATCCCTGCTGGATCCGTGTCTGTAGTCATTACTCCGCAAAGCCCCAACCGCAACGTGGCTAAACGCAGAAAAAACACACCAAAGCGGCTCAAGAAATGTGGTGAAGGTTCCGGTGATGAGGACGGGGACGAGGAGGAGGGAGAAGAAGAGGACGGTGAAACAGAGGGAGAACAAGCAGAAGCAGATGGAGTGGAGGCAGACCGGGACCGGTTTCAGGACCTCTCGGGACACAAGTACCAGGGGTTGCCGGGTTCACCAGAAACTGCGCGCAGCGTCGAGGTGCTCCAGGCCACTGTCTACTACCCTGCCCCTATTGTGACGCAAGAGGTGCCATCATCCGAACACAAGCCGTTCTCACTACATGCGCTCCAGCCGGCTCCGGTGTTTGCATCACCTGGCAGCTTCTACGGGGATCTCCCATCAGCAACACCTGCCGCGGTCGGTTCTGAGGAAGTCGGTGCTCGACTGCAGGCACTGCATGCGGCCATTGACGACCTGGCAGGCAAATTGGGCCCCGATCACGACAAAGTGACAGCCTTGCATGCAGCGTTGGATCAGCTTGTGCCCCCGTCACAGCAACCGAGCTCGGCCCCACCTTGAGAAATGGCACGGACCTGCTAACTTTCTAAACTATACCAGAGTTCTATAAATTCCTTTCTTTTTTTCTTCTTCAAAGTTATAATGTGCCACTTTTCAGAAAGCAGGACCTTAGACAAGCTTGCATTTGATGCACTCCTGTCAGATGCTGCATGCATTGATGCTTGATCCCAAAGTCATGTAGTTTTGTTAGAGCCGATTCTTGTTAAAAGGTGTTTAGTTTTTTTTTGTGGAGTGGCTATAAGACAAGCTGTTTGTGACGTGGCACTGCTGGCAGCACCACCGACTGCTGCTTTCAAAGGAACGACGTGTGACAGGGTAAACGAGTTTGGCTTTTTCCTTCTTTTCTTTTTTTGGCTTTGACTTGAGGAAAGATCGTGTGCTAGTTCTTCTCGAGCAGTGCAAAGCGCAGATGAAAAGAAACCTCTTGCAGATTACTTGTCCTGTGGCTGCGAAAAAGTGGACCTGATTACGTGTGACCTGAGTGACTCCTGCCAGAAAGTGATGTGACTGAAGGAAAGAACTGGGAAATTGCGAATCTTTCTAGTATTAGTCAAAATGAGTGTTTGTGCACTGGGAAGAGCCATTGTGCTTTGTGTAGTACATGTATTTATGAAATACAGATGGTCAGCATACGCTGTGTATGTGACAGATTTCTTATAAAACTGCTGTACTGGTCAGCTCAAATGTAACATTAAAGACATGAGTAAATGTGCTTGAATGTTTATACTTCTATTTCCGTGACAGCAGGCAATGCTGCAAAGGCTGGACTAACGTTTAGCACTGTATGTGTTCATGGCTATGAAGTAATGTGCATTTAATGACAAGATAGTCAATATGTTGTATTGGGCGTGAAATTCAGCATTTTTTGCTGCTGTGCCAATCACAGCTATAGCAAGTAGGGGTTCGCACCAAATGATGGCAAAAGAACACAGCAGAAAAGAAAGATTAAGACAGGTAATAATGAGGTTCTTGTTTTGAATTTTTTTATTTATCACCTTTTGATAGCTTTATTTTTTAATACAGGCAACTTATTTGCTGGATTAGCAGCGAGATTTTTTTTACAGCGAAAGTTCTTACGAGATCACAGCAAGGGCCATTTTTGGCGCCGTAGTTGTCCGCCGCCGCCAGTGTCCGTAAGCTCTATCGCACAAAATAAGAAAAAATTTCCAGGATGGAACGGGGTTCGAACCTGGGCACTCTGCGTTGGAGCCCAGTATTTTACCTTAGAGCCATGCTGGTGCTTGGAACAGCTTTGCAAAAAGACCCTATGCAGGCTTCATGTAAGGAAGGAACCACATTAACATATGTAATGTAGCATGGTAGAAGAGTAAAATGACAACCAGGCGTCACGCAATGCTACTTGCGCAACGAGTGGGTTGTTGAATGCTTCCAACCCATTACAAAGGGCTCTGGCATAGTTCTTAAAACCATCATCAGCCACAGCATCAACAAAGTGCACATGATGCCTTACAGCTGTTAGCGGGTACCACGGTTCTCCGCAGAATGATTAAAAATGACATAGTGGCTGCTTCCCTACTTCACAAAAATTATGATTTCTAGCGTAGTGGGTTTCTCGCAAGTGCACTTCTATTGGTTGCCAAGGAGGACCATAAGGCCCCCATGATCCATTTCCTCATGATCTCAATAAAGTTCTTTCCCCCCTCTCTCTCTTTCTTACGTTAACGTATGTTATATAGCGTGGTGGGAGAATGAAATAATGACCGGGTGTCGCACAATGCGAAATACATAACTAGTGGGTCGTTTAAAGCTTCTAACCCATTACAAAGGGCTCGGCCATATTTCGTCATCAGCCGTTGCATCAACGAAGTGAACATAATGCCTTAAAGATGGTACCTCGCTTCTCCGCAGAATTATGAATAATGGCGTTGTGGGAGCTTCCCAACTTCACAAAAATTATGATCTGTGGCGTAGTGGGTACGTTGCCAATGCACTTGTCCCAACAGAGTTTATAATGGGCTCTAGAAATGCCGCTCTTCCAGCTTTCGCTGCGACTCTTCTGCACTTTCCGCACAGGCCTGGCGTTTTTTTTCCTTCTGTTTCTGTTATTTGGAGATTCATTCCAACTTCACTTAGCCTAGATAACTAGTAACCCCTCTTAGTGGATGTGCACATGTGATCTTTGAAGTCATCACAAGAGCCAGCTTAAGTGGATAATAAACTGGTCAAGGCACTCCAAGGTCAAGTTTGTTGATTGTAGCATGCACTAAACAGATTTTTTAAAAAATGCAGAGCTCATGTGCTGTGAGAATGTGTTTAAGCAATGGTTTGATTGGTATTTGAGTACAGTGCTAATATTAGTGGCCACATGCAGCTTTAGAGCTCACAGTAACGTTTGACACATTTTCACCAGATAACACCACACTCAACATAGCCTTGTTGCATTTGGAACATGCGGATGTGATGCATGACAATGGCGTTACTATCTAATGACGATAACGGCATGATGAACAAAGAATGCATACCAGTGACAACAATGAAATTTAAGGACTGCATCATCGACGTTTTGCTCCATGAATGATTGAGTGCACGAATGACAGTATGGTTGATTCTTGGATGTGGGTGCAAAAAGACAAGGACAAAAGGAAGAAAGTACACACGCACACACACCGCTGCGTGACAGACCAGCCAGCCTGCATCGCTACCCTCGTCATTATGGTTGAGTCATACTGTCAATGGCATCGGTGCACTATCGCTTCAAGAAGGCAACAGAAAGACAACACAAAGCAGGTGGTATGTGCACTGCGGCAATGTCGATGCCCCCTCTGCATTCTTCTAGAGCATTGCCACATTGACCAGGAGTCTGCTATGTCCACGACTCATATGTTGAAGGTCATATTGAACAGGCTAGTACGCCGCCTGCAGACTCAGGCCGCCTCAGTTTGCATTATATCTGGCAGCAGCCAATCATGCAAAAGAGCCATCAGCACCCAAACTGTGGGAGAAAGAGGCAAAGAAAACTTGTCTTTCATAAAGTAGTTGTCCATGGCAATTTCTCCATCTGTCAACTCATTTGCTACAACAGTAATGAGCTCTCACAGCGGGCACAGCCAGGGTGTCGGAACGAAATGTTTTTCGTTTCGGTTTTAGTTTCGTTCCACCGCAAAAAGTTCCGTTCCGTTTCTGTTCCGGAACGAAAAAAAAAAAAAAACGTTCCGTAACGGTTCGTAACGGTTCTTTTTTCTTTTGTATGAAAGTGGGACAAGGCTAAAACACGTTCTTCAGAGGAGTGAAAGTAACTGTACCACGTATTCTTACCATTTAGCACAAACCAGTATTCATTTCAAAGTCATAGTATTTATTTTCTCACAAGACAAATACGAATTTTTTCAGTTGGCTTAATGTTTTGTGTCAAGGAAGTGAGCACGATCTCAGAAGCAGCACGTCATTGAGTGTATCTCTGATGTGCGAGACCGCTGTTCTGATAAAAAGCTAGCCAGGCCTGCGTGAAACAAGCAGCACAGTCACAGCAAAAGCTAGAAGAGCGGACTTTGTAGAGCCTGTTGTTATCTCTTGGGGCAACTAATACAAGTAAACATGCAAGTTACCCACTACGTCATAAATCGTCGCAATTTTTCTGAAGTAGCAAAGATCCCACTATGCCATTTTTCGTCATTCTTCGGTGAATCGCGGTACCCGTTACACGTCTGTAAGGCATTATCTGCACTTTGTGCTGTGGCTGATGATGATGAAGTATTATGGCTGAGCACTTTGCAGTGGGTGAAAAGCAGTGTTGCGGAATGGGCGCCTCCATTCCATTCCAATTCCATTCCGCGGAATAAGAACTTGCCGCAATTCCATTCCTTTAAATTTGTCGGAATGAAAAAAAAAACTTAGCCCATTCGCACTCTGGGAATGGCCTGGCAGTTCGATTCCATTCCTGTAATTCCTCAAAGTAAGAAAGGCATCTTGGTAGTTTTATCGTGTTAAGAATGAACACCCCATAAAGCTGATGTCATCAGATGCATTAAGAACTGCAAAAGTACGCAAAACACGTTAACAAGGTCGAGGGATAGTAGCTTGGTGACATATCTCGTGCAGTACAAGCACCCTACTAATTCCCACAGCGCCCGCTACCTATAGTATTTGCATGGACAGAATGTTTGAACGAATGGTGGTGTTTCAATATCGTTTAAGCTTAAATCTGTTAATGCTAAAATGACGACATAGCATATTTTTATGCTGACAAAAGCGTCTTTGCATCGAATACGGAACACTGGGCCGCACTGCCCGTCAGCCCTCACGCTTGTCAAGCGCGCTTCGCAAGCATGGATAGGGTGAGGAGAACATTCTGTGTTCGCCTGTGCGCAGGTATGCAATGTCTTCCTTGTCGCAAAGGGTATTTACGTGTGTCAGGTACTAAACTGCTCGTGAGATAAAGATCAGGCTATGCATAGAGTATTCGCCCCTTTCGGGTGGGGGTATCAATGGGAACCAACGCGCAGGGGTAATTTGTTTCTCCCTTCGGTATCTACTGGGGTAATGCATTTGCTTGTACACTAACTTATGCGTCTGTTTATAGTAGGCGCGTTGCTTATAAATGTACCGTGCTTCTAATCAGCCAAGCCATTTTAAAAGTACTGCTTTAGTGTTAATTTGCCAGGCTCTGACTTACTAACGTTTGAAGTTCGAAAAACAGCACGTAGGCGAAAACGTCCTCTATTTTCGGAAAAAAGACATAATTCCATTCCCATTCCATTCGGTGCAAAAGGCGCTTAATTCCATTCCCATTCCTTTCCTCTGAGCGTTGTCCCCATTTCATTCCGGGGTCGCGAAAACGTGGAATGATTCCGGAGTCATTCCAATTCAGGAGTGGGAACTCCGCAACACTGGTGGGAAGCATTAAACCACACACTCCTTGCGCTATTAGCATTGTGTGATGACTGGTTGTTATTTTACACTTCTGTCACGGTATAATATATGTTAACGCGATTCCTTGCCCGACATGACGCCCATATAGAGTATTTTTGCGATGGAGTTATAAGCACCAGCGTGACACTGTGGTGGAAGACCCGACTGCCACGCAGAGGGCGCGGATCCTAGAAATTTGTTTCTCATTTAATTTTTTTCTTATATCATGCGATAGCGGTCACGTATACACCGGCGGCGGCGGACAATTATGGCGCCAAATTCGGCTGTTTTGATCTCAAGAGCTTTCGCTGTAACAAATTTCAGCGCCGACAATGCCCTCTTGACTTTGGCCTACTTGACAGGCGCGCAAAAGTCTACTTGCGTTAATATAAGCATCTCTGGTTGCCACTGTTTTCGTTTTTCGCACAATTTCAACGTATCTTTGCTCTGGAATTCCTGTCTGAGGTACGCGCTAATACTATACCCTGAGATATGCTTACATTGCATGAGCTCAGTTGTTGCGGATTGCGGAATTTTCTCGTGAACCGAAAAGCGATTGAAAAAATTTCGGTTTCACTCCGGAACGAAATAATAAATAAAGTTTCGGTTACGTTTTCGTTCCGGTCAAAAATATCGTTTTTTTCGCTTTTCGTTCTCGGTTTTCGTTCCGTTCCGACACTCTGGGCACAGCCATCCGAAGAACAAGTTCCTCACTAAGTGCATTTTATAAAAAAATGTTTATATGTAGAAAAATAAGAAACTTGTTTCAATACTCTCGAGACCTGCGAAATATGTGCACAGATGACTTGTGGTGTACAAATATCCAAGCACAAGTGCTCCACAATAGCTCAATGGTTAATGTCTAAAGCTGTAACTAAAACGCTTCGATATAGTTTATTTCTGGCTTCCATGTCGTCATGCGGAGAAATATCACAAGAGCGAAGTTGAGAGGTCAGCCTGAACTGGTACTGCAGTCCAATATGCTACTCATCACTTGGGTAAGGAAAAGTGGGAAAAAAAGGGATGTAGATGCCCATCAAAAAATGGAAAAAAAATGAAACTTTTATTACAGCTGCACAACCGGTTCACTTGTGAAAAAACCACAATGACCTTTGCAGTCTAGCATGCAGAGCATTTCTGCTGTCGACCCAAAAGAAGAGTTTCATAAAGCAGTCAGTTTTTAATGTATGCTCAAGGAACCAGACACCGATTCTCTTTCAGAAGTGCTGCGAGCAAGCCCACAGTGCTTCATAGTTTCCAAAGCTGCAGTTTTCACAGTCTGGACTTTCTCCGTGGCCAATAATATGACAACAGCGTCAACTTTCACGACACAATGAATGAAGGTGAAGCTGAGGATGAGATTGCCTAATGACAATGACAGCAGCATAATGGGAGGGATGGACACAACAAAGTTTTGACAGCTGTTGTAGCAAAAGCATGATGGACAAGACAGACTCTACTCCTTGCAAGCTTAAAATAATAACTTCCCCGACAGCAGGGAGGTATATATCTTGCACGTTTGCGTAAATTAGAAGACCTTTGAATACCCAAATTGCCATGTTCCATTTCCTTTCTTCCACATACCAGTCTGGGTTGTTATATAAACCAGTTTATATACCAATTTATGCATACCAGCAGTATATATACCAGTTTGGGTTTATAAACCAGTATGGCTTGATTGTTTGCATCCTCTAAGCTTAGGTATACAAAACCTAAAACTGCTATTTGTTGGGACACCAGGTAATGATTTATTTTTATCAAGGGCGTAGGAGGATCCAGGGCAGTAGGTGGCATAGAGGTGCCAGAAAGAAATATTTGTGAGTTGGCCACCCCAACTGTCCCTGTCCTTACTGGGCACAGGTTTTCAGGTACCCAGAACTAGGGTGCCTCGATTCCAAGCGTTCCTTCGTACAGGGAGATGATATGCGCCACCATATTGTGTTGGAACACGTAGGGATGCGGTAAACTGGCAACGTTACACAACGTGACAGCACAACACACGCACATGTGTCCTCGTGCACTGTTTGACACAATATGGCAACAGAGACGTCAATTGCTGTCAAAGGAACGCTGGCATCGAGGCACCCTACCTAGAACTACATGGAGCAATATGAAATGTGTTGTTGCTGCGAACCTGTCTACAAAACAGTACCACGAAAAAGTCAATACTATATGAGGTGACAGAAGTATGTTTTTATTGAAATTAAAAAAAAAACTTGCTTATTACACGAAGAAAAAAGAACTGTGAAATCATTTTTGGACATGAATCAACGACGCCTCCTGTCAGATGACCGGTCCCTGCGACGATGGCTTCTTTTTCTGCAAAACAATAATGCAACAATTAAATAATGATGGAAGCTAGAAAAAAAAAAAAGACTGGAGGATTACCGCACAAAAAACCATTAGAAGTCGCTACATTGAACTAAAGAGACACCAAAAAGAAAAAGAATATTCTCATAATAACAATAATAACAATAATAATAATAATAATAATAATAATAATAATAATAATAATAATAATAATATGTGGGGTTCAATGTCCCAAAGTCACGATATGATTTTGAGAGACGCCGTAGTGGAGGGCTCCGGAAATTTCGACCACCTCGGGTTCTTTAACGTGCACCTAAATCTAAGTACACGAGCCTCAAACATTTTCGGCTCCATCGAAAATGCAGCCGCCGCGGCCGGGATTCGATCTCGCGACCTTCGGGTCAGCAGTCGAGCGCCATAACCACTAGATCACCGTGGTGGGGTGAGAATTTCTCGTACCAGTAAGTTGCCCTGTAATACATTACCAAAAGCACCACTCTTGCCGCTATAAGACACTTGGGTCAAGACCGAAAACACACAAAAAGAAAATTCCCGTGAGGTCTACACCTTGAGGTTCCCACAGCAACTCAGCGTAAGACTACAGACTACAGCTGCCACCTGTACAATTTTAGACCGGCCTGGCCGGTTTCTTAGATACGGGGCCAGTTGCTGGTCCACACCTAAGACCAGCAGCAAATGGAAGATTTTTCTGTCATAATATTGCAATTACTTTTTTTCTGGGGCGTTTTATAAGCGTCAGTTCAACAACCACGCCGGTAACTATTTTTTGCCCAATCACCAAAACTCTTACACTATTAGCCAACTTCTTTTTAAGATACCTTCAAGTGTAGCGACCACTGGAATAGAGCATATTATTGCACGTGTATGTATATATATGAAAAAATTAAGTCAGTTTTGCACTTGTGGTTTTTTTTTTCTTTTTCTCTCTTCTCCCTATTTTTTCTGTCTTCTTTGTTTCTGTTTATTTTGTATTTCTTTCGTTCTCCCTCTCTCTCCATTTCTCGCTTCCTCTATCTCTTTCTGTCTATATATTTCTCTCTCTTTCTTTGATTCTCTCTCTGTCTTTCTCTTTGTTTTTCTGCCATTTCTTTCTCTATTTCTTTTTTCTTTCTATGCTATGCTTTACATTCTCCCCTCCTCCTCAACCTCACTTCCCTTTCCTACTCTCTTGGTATACTATGCTATACAAGGCTATGTTATGCTCTGCTAGGGTGCCTGGATAGCCGGGTGGTTAAGATGCTCGCCTTCAGATCGTGGGCACGCAGGTTCAAATCCCACCTCGTCAAGGAATTCTCTCACCAAGAATTTCTCTTTCTCTCTCTCTCTGTACTCGTTCTCTCACCCATCAGAGTTATTCCATCCCATGTCGTACAAATCGGCACATGTGCTCTGGGAGCGAAGCAGAAGATGAAGAGCACGAAGAGGCTGAACACAGCGCACGCAGATTCATGATGATGATAGTTTTCTGTCTGCGGATTATAACCAATGTTACTGGCCTGGTGGATTCAGACTCAAGGAAGAGCTTTTTATGGTCAAATTATGCGTGGTTCCTTTCCAGTGCAGCACATTTAGAGCAATAACCAATAACTCACTTACTTTTGGTACAAGCGTCATTCCAATCACAGGTATTTTTATGCCAAAATTAGGCTAGGTTATCACACTGTTGTGTTTTTATGTACATGTACATTAAAGGGACAATAAAGGCAAATAACAATTTATGTCAAAGTGAAAGCTCAATGTATGACAATGTCTAAAACGGCAATATTATCAACAGCAGTGCCCTACTTACCGAGAAATTAAGCTAAATGTATCATTACACGACATGCACCACGAGTGGGACATTTTGGAAATGATCCTGATGACGTAAGAGCATCCGACTACAATTAATCACTAGTAATCAAACTAGCTGCAATAAAAAAAGAACCTTCCGTGCATCAAGAGACGTAATAAAATGCTGCTTGTTCATTTCTGTTTGATTCGTGGAAAAAAGAACCTCTTTGGCGTTGCCATGGGGAACGGCGCGCATGGTTCAAAGGTTCAGTTTTCGCCGAACTGCGCTTCGCCCGGCGCACAGCTTCGCTCACGCTGTCACGTCTCAGTGGTAGTTTCGACATCGCATACTGCCGCATGTGTTCTGCACGATCGTGAAAGTCACTCAGACAGAAAGTTCGACAAAATGCCGCATGCATCATGCATGTGATGTTGCCGGATGCCCGAATGGTGCACGCCGCCGCGCAGTAAAAGCAGGTAATGTTGGGCACAGCAACAGTGACGTCAGAAAGACCGCTTTCAGGAGGGTGACTTGAAGTGCACTAACGCAATGTGGACCACTAAAACGTGATTTTATTTCAAAATAAGCACTTGGCACAAAAGTAGCACTACGAGGTTTCTGGACCGCCGCTGTTTCAACACTCAACACCGACTTAACATTTACCTTTAGTGTTCCTTTAAGTTTGTTTTGCTCAAGGAAGGTTATGTTACATTAAATGACACTGCATGCCAAAGACTTAACATAGTGTCTATTGTTCGACATTACCTTAATCTCCAGTAACTCGCCCCCCTTCCTCGAAGGGGCTTTCTTTTTTTTCTTTTTTTTTTGCGAGGAAAGGTGGCAACCATACGTATGACATACATTTTGACCGTGTCTATGAAAGCTCACATACCTCGTTACTGGTGACTGGCACAATAAGACTATTAAATTTCATGCCTGGCTGCATTCGTTCACTCCCAATGATTGACTCTAGACAGTACTCTCCTTGAAAATCCGATTGTGTAACTAGCATTTAAAATCACTAATGTTGTAAAGGCTTTTATTGTTTCTTTCTTCTTTCTTTTATAGTTATCTTCAGCAATGCATAATTTCACTCCTGCAATACCGCACTTACGTTGCTGCAGTATATACAAACAAGTAAATTAGTAAAGAATGCGTTCTAAGGGAGCCAGAAATTTAACACGGAAAATTTCACGAAAACATTGATGACTCAACGTAGCCAAAGTGCAAAAAAAGAAAGATAGTGAAATCTGGACATTACATTGACATTCAGCTGCTAAGATTGTGGCTCAAAATTCAAGAATTAAACCTTGAAGTTCATTTTATCCTGCAATAATAAACCAATAAAGGCAAAGCTAATGAGAGTAAGAGTTCTCAAAAAATAATTCACCAGTCTAAATTCATTTAGTCTTTTAGTTTGTTGTCCCTTTAAGAAGATAATTACATATGCACAGACACATGCACACAGAGAAAGTCGAACCTGGGTATATCAGATCTGAAGGGGATGACGAATGAGTTCTATATATCAGTAATTCAATATATAAACTGTTTTTGATATCAAAAATATGATGCCAATTCTATTGTTCTCAATGCACTTCACTGTAAAATAAATCGATGTGAACTTAATATTTTGGCTAATTATTTGTTATAATACTAGGAAATGATAATTTGGCAAAGGACTTTGGAGCAAGAAAAACGGCATCATCAGCTAGAGTAATTCTTCAGCACTCTGACCACTCAGTTTGTTCTTGCAATTGAGAAAGCAAAGTCACTGAAAAGCCGTGTAAGGGAATTGACTAAGTAACATTGTATATTTGGCTGCCACTGCCAGAAACCAATTACATATTTCAAACAAGTGATAAAAAGCTGAGCAAGACAAATTTCGTTCAATTCTAGTCCAAAAATAAACACAGGTTTAAAGGCACACATTGGCCCCCTTAAATTGAAAAGCCTGGGAGGTGAGGGAAACAAATTTACACAATGTCAGTGTGACTGGGAGAAGCCATACTTCCAATTCTGCCCCTCACCCTCCCAAAGAAACAAAAAATCCACGATGGAAATCTCCTAGGAATTCTTCTCAATTCTGTTTTTTGTTCATGCAGAAAAGGAAACCCTCAGAAGCCAAATTATTACCCTAATTATATGCAAGTGTCTAAAATGTAGAAGGAACACTTTTAAAAAGCTAAAATTAACACCGGGGTAGAAGCAAGAGGGTACTGAACTACTGAGCACAGTGAGAGAATGAATCTTCGGGGCAAAATCAAGGCTATTACTTACTTTTTTGTGGGTCCTTTCACAAAGGCCCAGTCCACATTGATCACCTGGTCCAGGATTTTTGCCCCATTCAGGGCATCTATGGCTGCTTGGGCCTCCTTGAAGGTTTCATACTCTACAAGGGCATATCCCTATGTCAAAAGAAGAAATAAGACAACTTAGAATAACAAAGAGCTGAGCTAGTTGGTAAGTATTCATTCTAAAAAGACAGGGCATGCAAACACAGACACAAGAAAGAAGTCAGGACACCATAAACGCCTACTAACAACTGAATAGATGCACAACGGCGGAAAAGAAAGATGGCACGAAAACTTATCTGTGCATGCCCAAGCAATAGGCGAACCTATCAATATAGCATGGTTGCAGAAAGTAATAGGAAGAAACGTGTCGAAGGTATACTGTACATTCATTGCATATCTCACAGGCTAAAGAAAGTAGGAAGGACATACGGCGTTAATGTTGTTTTCACGGCTGCCAATAAGCTAGGTAAGATATGTGCCGCTATGCAGAGGAAGAATGAGCGAGTAAAAGACAAGAAGCGAACCGATATTTGTTTCGTAAAACACACAAACAAATTCACTGATTGCCGTACAAGTGTGGGGTATAAGGTTCCTTTCAGCTGCGGCCGCTTCTACGTAGGACAGAGGGGCCGCTGCATTAACCAGAGATTATTAGAACATAAAAGATCACTAACGGGAGGCTCACCCTCTAATCTATCGTTACATTGTCAAGATTGTAAGGGCATGCCAAAATTCAATGAATGCGCAGTTTTGTATCGACACAGCAATGAAGAAATGCGTCTGATGATTGAGGCATGGCATATCGAGAATAGTGGTAGCGCATGTGTGAGCCAACCATCGATTAACTTGCATAAAGATGAAATCAAATGCCTTAACAGTTATCTTTCGCGTAGGCCCCCACGCGTGCCGGACTGATAGGTTCGCCTATTGCTTGGGCATGCGCAGATAGGTTTTCGTGCCTTCTTTCTTTTCCACCGCTGTGCATCTATTCAGTTGTTAGTCGGCGTTTGTGGTGTCCTGACTTCTTTCTTGTGTCCATGTTTGCACGCCCTGTCTTTTTAGAAAGAAATAAGACAACACTTTAAAAAATGCTACAACATGGCATGGCACAATTACAGATGAAACGTCCACCTAAGGGTAGCAGGGTGCCACAAAAGAAACAATTTATGTTTTTCAGCATGAACATTTCACAGTAGAAAAACTTGCTCCGTTGCAAAAAATGAAGCTGGAACTCTACCACCAAAGTTAACAAGAACGCAAGCAGGTTACACAGCAAGGCCAAATTAACTGTTCAACGCAATGCACAGAGACAATGAACATTGGCAGACCAGTTATACAGAAACCTGCAAGAGGGCAAGAAATAAGCTCTACACTACTCTCAGGTGTTTGTTTTGGCTTTTAAAAAAAACTTCCTCCACCTTGCAGATCTCTAAAGAACTGATCTGCCAAAAAAAAACGAATAAAGAAAACATCTCAATTCAAGCATGTTATGCTGCAAAGCAAGCATAGCTTGGCTATGATGTTTTCAGTATAATGAAGCATATGCCCCTTTGTGCTTTCAGTAGCACAGTGATGACGACGACCCGTGCAATGATTGTAAGAGCCTGTGCTGTTCGGTACAACAAGACGCGCAACTTGAAGAGTGTGTCGGTGATCTCTGTGGAGACCAGTAGCAATTAGAAAGTTCTTGAATAGCAAATGGCTAGTTTGCAGCAGATTCGAACAACAGCACAACAGCTATAATGTAGAGAAGCGGCTTAAAAACAAACACTGGTAGCCCAATTTTCAGAAGAAAAAAAGGAACAATGGCCTGAATGATGCCTGCCTTGGTGGAAAGCCAGGCCAAGAAGACTTCATTTCTGTAACTTGTTAAGCTGATTCTTATCAATATGCAATTTTACACCTGTTAAAAGCTAGTTTTGCCACAGAGGAAACCCCATGTATTATACCTTTTCATCCCACTAATTTTCTATTTTTCTATTGACATAGGAGAAAAGAAACCTTGACAAAAGAAAAAAGTACATTTTCCAGACAACAGTTACAGAATGTATAATCATGTTGTTGCTAAGTGCCACTAAGTAGTAGTTGTTAAGTACCACTGAGTAGTTGTTTAGTGCCAATGAGCAGTTAAGTACCAGCGAGTAGTAGTCAACGCCTATTGACAACATGAGTATATGAATGCCAGTGAGCTGAAAAAATAGATATTTAACGTACAACTTCATTGAGCTTGCTTCCCCATGGACTGAAGAATACCAAAAAACCATCTCGGACACAGACAACCTCATTTTCTCTTACATTCCAGTTCTGCGAGCATTAAATTACAATCCAATGAAGAGGTGGAGTTCGCACGGTCAATACCAAAATAAAAGTTTTAGTCTCTGGACCTTTGCTTCAAGGAGGCGTTGGAGATTTATTACCTTTATGGATGAAAGACTGCTTCTTTTCGCAGTTCATAGAATTCGCAAAACCGCGTGCTAGCAGCAGAACTCAAAGCAATCTGGCTTTTTTTACTTTACATTACTGAGAGCCAAGTGAATAGAACTCACCTTGAGGAATCCTGTCCTGCGATCAAGGTTGAGGTGCAGGTTCTTAAGCTCTCCATACTCGGCAAACTTCTCATAAATGTCATCTTCCTGTGCTTCTTCGTGCACGCCAGTTACGAACAAAATCCAGCCTTCAACCGCTGCAATGTTTGAAAAATAAGAACCCTCGGTCACCTCAAGCAGTAAACAGAAAGGTAACAGCACCAAGCACTGCAGAACCTACACATGGCTAATTGAGCTGAATTCAGAATATTACAACAATCAGGAGAGAGAGAAAGGCACACATACAAAGGAACATTGTTACAGAAAAGGTCATGACAGGATCTGTTCCCATCTCTCTTTAATATATTGACACCACTGTTTTACTTTTTAGACACGACACCAGCGATATGGATGCTACAAAGTTGACAGCAGGTCGACAAAGTCAATCTAAAGGCTACAACTTACACCTCTGTGGGCCCGGTTCATCATTATCATCAGTGTCCATTGCATCATATTCATGGATCTCCTCTCTGGCAGTCCCTTCTGCAAGAAGACGTTGACAAAGGCCATTCAGCAAAAGCAAAACTACAGGTGCACGCAATGGGCACAAAGCTTTAATGCTGCATACCTGAACCAAATCCTCGGCCTTTCCTCTTGCGGGCCCGCTCTTTGAGCTTCTGCACGCTCTCTGAAATGGATAAATCAATCAATTTCTTGCAGAAACGCAATAAAACAACAGTTCAAGAAAGGCAAATACTGGGTACAAAAACATAAAAATGTTATGCTAGATCGCGTGGTAAAGCACGCCAATATGGTACAATAAATGACTATACATGAACAATTACAAGCATTAAATAAGGAAATTAAAAGCAAATACCAAAATGCATAAATGCCATAAATGACTTGGCACAATTAGGATAAGTAATGCCATACAATATAGCAGTTAAAATAGCAAACTGGAGCCAGTAAGAAGCACATTAAACTGTTGTCAGCATTAACTATGACAGCAGATGGCCAAGTTCAACAATGCATTAGAAATAGATGAATCTAATTAATTTTTTTCATGAATGACGATACAAGGTGCATATGAAGTGTCCATGCATGGCAAAAGGTAATTTTATGACAGGAATATTGAACAAACCAAGTGTATATGAGGGGGGGTGCACAAATTTGTACACAAGTATATAAAAACACTCATTGCCAAAAAACTGTTAGCTCTGTCTATTTGCCAAGCACTATATAGGCTCCTCATTGACAGCAAAGATTTGGAGAGGCACCTGACTGTTGCAAAGGATGGGCACGCAAAACTCATTATGCGATAAGCACTTGGCAGCAGCCACAATGACATTGAAGGCACAAAAAATCACATGGCTAGTAAGCAAATGATAGCCAGCACAGAACTGAAATAGCTCTACACAGGGGTAAATATGAAAAGTTGTGAAGTTGAAACGTGACAGCTGCTGATGGTGGGAAATGTTTACGAACAACGCTACGCTGCTACTACAATGATGAGTCAATGATTTGGAATATATATGTAAAATCCACCATTTAAGTAATACCGCTTGGGGCATCTGAGTACAGCCAAGTGGACTGAATATAATTCTTTGACCATCTGCTTAAATCTACAAGTAGTAAACATACAGATTTGTATGTAAAGGCCAAGTGGTAGTTATGTGGCTGCGACGTCGCTACGTGTGAGGTCATGAGTTTCGTTCCAGGCCACATTAGCCGAATATTGAAGGAAGCAAAACGTAGAAACGCATGTGTACTTGTTTTTAGGGCATATTAAAGAATGCCAAGTGGGCAATATTCTTCCCTAGTCGCCCACAATTGTGTGCCTCATAATCTGACAACGGTTTTGCATTGTAAAAAAGAAGAACAAATCAATTGAATGCTCTATGCATTTTTGAAAGGCACGTGCATAACTGTTCGTAACATCAGATGTCAGAGCATACAAGCTTAATGCCTGTGTTGTTTAGTACTTTTGACATTTCCGCTGTATTTTTCGCAATCGACGGGAACGTATCACTTCCCATGACTCGTAGTGTAACAAATGACTAAATTTGATGAGTGTGTCAGCCTACCTCTGGCTGTGTAGCGAAATGTGATCACAAAGACCATGAAAACGGCAACGAACCCGTGGGAACGGGAAATTTCATGCTACAACTCGAGCTTAGAGCAATAAAACGAAGGACACCGACCAAAATAACTAAAAACAAATGAAAGACGTTTCGGCTTCTCTACGGAAGCCTTGTTCACTTTGATCACTTTGGTTTACTTTTGTTCCTTGATTACTTTTGGTCGGTGTCCTTCGTTTTATTGCTCCACGTTCGATCCCGACCAGACGGGCTTCCATCGAACACTCGACTTCTACAACGAATCTACAGCCAGAAGCTCTTGAGAAGGGAGCTTTATTGTATCAACTTGTGTCTTTGTTCCTCACCAGTGCTCCGTACAGAGCGCAAGAACTATGAAGGAGTACCAAACAGACCTATATATTGCTGTTTTAAAAGAGACCACTTCGGCCGTGCGTCCGCAATTAGTTGCTGCGGAGGTTCCAAGCAAGTGCCAAACTAGCAGCACCTTGGTTCTATTGATAGCATGGTTAACAGGGACGTAACAACGCTGGCCTAAGTACGATCATTTCTCAGTAATAAACAAAGCGACGCAAATCACGCTAAAAATAAAGTCGACCAGTAAACTTCGACCACAGCCATGCGCGTGCACGAAAGTTTGCCTACCACGGTGGCTGAGGGAACAATAAACCAAGTTGCCGTGCATAATAAACCTAACTCGAGTGTCCAAGCAACTCTTGTGCTAAAACAAATTTATTACTCACGGTCTCCTTCCTCATCAACTTCGAATTCTTCTGCGCCTCCGTCGAGATCTAAAACGTCCGCCATTTTTACAGGAGTGCGATTGAAAACACAGAACAGACAGATCACAGCGACGCCACGCGACCAGACGCGATACTTTAGAGACTCCGAGATTCGCACAGAAAAAAAAATTGGACCTGCGCATAAGCATCGTTCTTGCGCCGAAAAAAACGCTGTGCCAAGATGGCGCTAGCAATTGTAGAAATAACTGGCTCAATATTTTATGGGCTTCAAATAAGCTTTCGCACCTAAAATGCTCTTATGTAAACAATTTTATTTATGAATTGTCAGCATCTTGTTTTTACCAGGCTTTATTTTATCTCAGGCTCCCGTCATTGTTTCGACAAGGGCTGACTTGCCTTCGTGAGATGGTGTCGGACGCAAGGACTCTGGGTCAGGAGCATCTTTGTCGAAACTTCAAAACACTACAAAATGAAGTCAAACTTTTGCATGGCATCTGAATCATCGGCATTCCTGCTGCTGTAACTCGAGTGGCTCCAGCACCGGGATCTGGCATACAGGCGCATGGGGATACATAATGGAGTTGCTCAGCTGCTTTCCGACTACTCGTTGCACAAAAACACAATACTTTTACCGATTCAGAATAAGACTATCCCACGCGACAATAACCTAACCAGAGTAAAGGCATGTCACTCACTGGCGCGAGTACAGACGTGTGCGGCAGGGACGTCGCCAGAAACCTTTTTCGGGGGGGGGGGGGGGGGGGGTTGAACCCACCCCCAAGCCCCCTGGTGTGCAGACAAATGGTACACCACTGTTACAGCAGTTGCAGTACGTTGTACCAGTGTCCACATGCGCTTTTTGTGACAAAAACTAACTTGTACGTTACTACCTGGCGTACCTGGGGCCAACTATATAATATGTTACCCCCATTAGCAGTCTTAATGGGATACTGCTCTGTCCTGTCCAACCAACCACTGTGCTCTGGAAACAGTCGAGGCTATGGGAGTCCTGGACCCTTCCGCTGGGATAAGATTTGAGTCTGATCACTCTCGATAAAGTCCACTACAACTACTGTGGCAGCTCGTCCTGACGAAACGAGGAGTCCGAAAAAGGTGTTCTCTGCTGAAATAAAGTCATAGCTTGTCACGTCTCGCTTCTGGGTCACTGTTTTCAGAAGTCAGTTGCAGTCTTTTCTTTTTTTCCATAATGAGGGCGTATAGAGAAAATACTGTGCTTGCCTTTCTTACCTGAACCGCTACTATGAACAAGCATAGGCCACGGTGCAGTAGGAGCTAGAAGTCATGGCCCGAGTGCAATGCGAACTTATGCTACATTTGGCATTTCATTACAGACTTATTTTCCAACGAGACATAATCAAGTGAACTTACACTTGTTCACCTTTCTTATCTTTCCTCACTGCTTTACGTAATCATGTGAACTATTGCCACTGTGGGGTTTGTCAGTAGTGACAATTTAGCTCACGGCCTGCAGACGTCATGCATTTTACCTTTTCCATTACAATAATGTTGAGTGCAGTAAACAAAGATGCATGCAACAAAGACACTTGAATTCCAACTATAACAAATAAGATGTTGAGCTAGCTTTAGTGTCACCTGCAAAAATAAGAACTAGATGGTCAAATACTGATTTCTGTGCACTTTTGATCAATTTACCTTTCTTACATCAGGCATTTGACTACTACTGAGCTTTCAGGTAACCGAGATTCACACAGCTTCCTGGCATACCGTCTTGCTTTCCAAGAGGTTATAGTTTTACCATTGTGCTTTGTACAGTGCCTAGTGCAAGAACCAGATCAATAAACATATCATACTGGCCAGTCTGATTTACAATATATGCCAACCATCATGAGTAGTCACGAGTTAGGTGCACAGTGGCTAGCACACAAAGTGTTCAACCATACAAAAAACCACACACACGGTTGACCTTGTGGAAATGATAAAAATTGGACAAAATTTTCTAGATACTGAGTGCAGGAGAGAGCCTCGTTCCTTACTAAGCGCTCAAGCAGCTGAAGTTAAAATCTTTCTGCGGTTTCTTTTTTAGCTTCTTTAGGTAGCTGTCGAGTCTGTAATTACAGTTTGAAGCTCGAAAATGCCCTGAATTTCCACGGAGCACCGAAAATAAGTACAGCACCTTTTATGCCACCCGTCCAATACAGGCAGCAATTACAACACAGCTTCAAATGTCTTAAAAATGCTATCCACATCACCAAAAGCAGACGTGACAGTCCCGTATCATAACTCTGAGTGTGCCAGCCAGCCCAGATGCATTTGACAGTGCTAATGTCGTGAAATCACTTTCCTAATTGAGTGCTCAATGCACTCCACTTTCGTCACCACAGTCATGGTGTGACATTGTATGTGTAGGTCAGTGGTTTTTGGTGCTACAAGACTACAAAATCATGTTTCAACGATTTGCTTTGAAGCTTAAATGCAATAAAGAAGTAACAGTTCTATGGTGTGCTTTTACGATGTGATAATAAAAACTGTTAATAGCAAACATTAAAAGTAAAAAACATATTGACGTGTCAGATAACATTGTAACAAAGCTAGACTTGTCTGGAGGCGACAACTTCAGTGTGAGTTAGTGAATGCACTCTGTGCCTAGTGTCAGTGTCGCGCTATGACCTTTTCCATGTCAAAGCCCATGAATGACCAACAGTGACATACAGTTTTAAGCAATGCTATGTTTACAACATGAGCGCTGCGAAACATATCCACGCCCTTTCGCTACTCGCAAATGCATGAAGTCGGCCACGGATTAGTCAGCAGTTAGAAAGCTTCCATATAGTCAGGTCGCAGTGGCAGCTCAAAGCAACACTGTAGCTCAAATAAAGAGAACCTAGTAAAAAAAATACTAAATGAGGTTGAGTGGCCCATAAACCTTTCTGCATTGGTTCAGTAAAAAGATCACTCATCACAAGAGAAAGCAAACATCCCTTCTGAAATTTATGTATGCCCTAACCACAGTATCCGATATTAAAGGGACACTGAAGAGAAACAATGAAATAGTTTAGATCGATAAAGTGTGCTCAGAGAACTCTTGTGTAGTTTATTTCACCACCATAGGTTTATTATAGAGAAGAAAACCAAGTTCAAAGTTTCATTTTTAAATTTTGCGCCGAATTTTGTAATTCGTGACGTAAACGATTTCAAAGAGCATTTAACGTATTTTGGCGCCACTGGCTCGACGAAATTTCCACAAACTCGTTATGTCAAGTCTCTCGCCCCCTCAGAGGACAATGTACTTCGATTTAACCGGTTAGGAATTACGTAGGCCCAAGCAGGCGCCGTCAAAAATATGTGATGTCACGGCAAATGGTGCCGGAATTCCAAGGTGGTGTCGCCACCTGTATTTTCTTTTTGCGTGTTTTCTCGCTTATTAAGCGTCTTCGCGCAGAAAACGTGGTGTTTTTGGTATCGTGGAAGACTACTTTACTAATGCGAGAAAAATTGTTTTGCCCTTTAGTGTCCCTTTAAATGCCGTGGTATTTTAAAATGTGGATACAAAAGCCTTGGTCTTCTCTTTAAAATGCCAAGCGAATGCAAATGCTTTGGTACAACTTTTCTCTATATATAGCAGTCATGAAGGTTGTTCAAAGTACAGCACTTTTAATATCACTTAGCCCTAACTGGCAGAGTCACACTGACCCAATTAAGAAGGAATGCAACACAAAGGTTTTGGAGGGTTTCCCTCCACTGGATCACCCTTTATTGAAGCTGTTATCCAGAATCTCCGTTTACAAAATCCTTAGTCCCAGGCTAACTGGTTTCCACAGCCCCAACTCCGGGTATTTTGCGTGGTGACAACAAAAACAAAGCGGCACCCGCAGCACTGTAGTATCCCATCACTGCAAGTGCGGACATGAAGACTTCAATGCACACGCGTGCTCACATGCACGCATACGCACACACACATATATATACTCGCACACATATGGGAAAGAAATGTGAAGAGAGAGAAAAGGTCGGCAGAGAAGGGGAAGAAAAGAACTTAGAGAGCTTAAATACTGCCTTTACGGACAATAAGAAACCAGGCAATAATGTCCTTAACACGTGCACGTTTGCACTGACAAATATGCAAGAAGTCCCTCTTGCCACAGTCTTTACGGAGAATGTGTGTGAAAAGCATCATCTCCACCACACGGGGGGGCTGTCTCGCCCGAGTTGTCCTATTCGAAACAAGTCAGCACTGTGGGCCACCATCGGGGCAGACAGGACTACAGACTGGGCACAACCGCAGCTCTACAGCCGATGCACCTCTCGATCACCGCAGCCACACCACCTCAACCCACCCACTAATATAGCCAGTACCTTAGGGAAAGAGAGACTGTCGCTGATGTGCTCCAGAGGTGCCTCCAGAAGAAAATGGGCAACATCACTCATAAGCTGGAAAGGTTGTGTCATCACGTCTTCCAATTGAGCGAGCCCTGAGCCATCGATCGTGGTGGGATCATGTCTAGCAGGTACTGCCTATGGAGGTCTGCCGCGGGAGGCAGCTTTCCTGCCGCACCTGCCGCACCGGCGGCACTCAGCATCTGGTACGAGTACGCAGCGAGAAGGGGTCCAAAGGGCAGCACATGGGCCGGCTGAGGTGTACCACCTGCAGCCTGGTGCTGAGATGCCCCAGGCAGTGATGCTAGCTGCTGCAGCTGCTGGGCCTGGAGCAGCTGCTGAGCACTCAGCTTGGGCAGGAAGCCGCCGCTGCCCGCTGCCGTTCCCAGCCGCGGCGAGTGTGCGGCAGGTGGAGGTGTCGATGATGGGGGAGGCGACGGTGCCGCGCCGCTGGCGAGGCGCTGCTCGATCTCCTGCTCCTGTTGAAGGGCCTTGACGAAGGCGGTCTTGAGACGGTGTGTGTGCTCTGCCTTGAGCGCCTTCTTCAGGTTCGAGGTGACGCAGGCCTCGCAGATGACTGATGGCCGACCGGCACGTCGAGTGTCCTGCCACTTCCACACGGGCGTGAAGTCCAGACCGCACTGACTGCACGCAAATGGCTCGGGGGGTGCAGCGCGTGAGCTTGCCTCCCCGTCCGTCAGGAAGCTCACAACAGTCTCCAGTCCAAGCAAGTACACGAATTCGGGGCTGCTGGCATTGGGCACGAAGTGCATCTCTGGTGGAGGTGGCTTAGGCGGTGGAATCTGGAGCAACGTCTTTTCTAGCTGCTTACGCAAAGCCAACTTGGCTGCAGCCTGGCGTTGTGCAGGGCTCTGGTTGTCAGCTGCAGACGACAGGCCTGGTGGTGTTCCCTGCAAGTAAAAATTTTAATTACTTCTTCTTCCAAGCCCATGGATGAATTCTCTTTCCATCTGCAGTAGTCCATAATATTAGATGAATCCTGGAACGTCTCTTTCTCAAAAACTGAAAGCACACTGGAGTGATTGCGAAGTGTTTTTAACGAAATGCTATGCCTAGAAAAAAATTGCTCCAAGGCGCTTTTGTAACAGAGAACAATGTTTGCCCTTCCTATAACCTGTGGCTAAGCAGACTGCAATGCCTGCCTATTGCTGCTTCCTTACTTTTTATTCTTTCTGGGGTGCACATACTGTCGAAACCACTTATAATGATCCCAGATATTACCATCTATCAGTTACAACGACCATATTTCATTGCATTTATGATTTTCCTACGCCACCCATTCAAACTGCATCCACATATCGGGAAGATTTTTCAAAGCCTCCTACTTTTACAACGAACACTTCAGACACTGTCGCAGTAAAAATACGCAGATTTCGGACGCTGCGAGCGAGGTCACCCATTTTCCAGGTGCTTTTTCGGTGGCAGAATGGCAGTGAGGAAAAGAGTGAGGTATCATGAAGCCTCGTGGTCAGTTTTCGCACAGCGACCTTTGCAGACAGCATTCTCTGCAGCTATGACTGCCTACGATGAACCTAACAATGCCTTGGAACGCAAGAAGCGATAACTGCGATAAATTTTTGTTTCACAAAAGTTCACTGCGCCCTTCAACTCGTTGACTCCACAATGCACCGTAAACCATCTTTCATCTTTTCAGTAATGGCAGAGACCGGACGATCAATGATTATGACTTGCGCAAGATTGCGGCAATGCCTTCACGGATAAGCATCGGAAAAGAGCGAAGGAGAGGTGGTGGCCAGCGATGAAAGTTTTATTATGACTTGTCGCCGACAACCTTATCACAGTCATCTGCAGCTATCTGCTTGACTGCGGTACAAGCACACCATGCTGCCATTCGCAAGTTCGCCGCCGCCATGTCGTGCGAGGCCACTTTAAAGGGACGCTTAAATGGAGGAGCCACGGGTTGACGCTTGGGCAAGTTGGTGTGGATTCATTTCAAAAAGGTTAACAGCGCAAGAACGATTAGGAAGGGACGAGACAACAAAGGTAAAGAGCGCTGACTTCCAACTAGTCTTTATTTCGATAAGAAGTGCATATATACATGGCAAGGGAGAGGGCGCTAGACTTTCTTTTCTTTTCTTGTCTAGCACCCTCTCCCTTGCCATGTATATATGCACTTCTTATCGAAATAAAGACTAGTTGGAAGTCAGCGCTCTTTACCTTTGTTGTCTCGTCCCTTCCTAATCGTTCTTGCGCTGTTAACCTTTTTGAAATGGAGGAGCCAGCTGAGGCGGCGAATTTGAAGACGGAGAAATGCTCTTTGAGACGAGCCGTAGATGGTGGTGCTTGGTCGCGCCATTGCGGAGCTATAATTTTTTGAAAAATGCATTTTTTTTTGCAATTTCCGCGATAATTTTCGCCACCTCCGCGGGCGCAACAATTTTTAATAGCATTTTACGTGGTTTTCAGCAAAGATATTTTGGAATTAGATAGAAAAAGGGCTACAGAAACTGAAAATGAGATTTTCCGAAAATCGATTTTCTTTCCATTTTTCGCAACTTAATCCCCGCGTCCCCCCTTGAGAGGGGACAACCCTGCACAATTTCCTGCTGCACCAAGCAGTATATCTGAATCATGTGCTTCAAGGCAGCATCATCTACACTTCCTCGAAATGTTCACAAGGTAGTGCCTGATGTACCTGAGGCTGTGGTGGCTGGTTGGCTGTGCTGGCAACCTGGTGAGCTCCTGGAGCTGCGTGGTTGCCACTGAAGTGCTGTGAGCCATGGGACAATGTTCGGGACAGCGAAGCAGCCATGTTGTTGATGCCCACAGTGCTGGCTGCATTAGCGGGCAATCTGAGCACATTCTGCTGCAGCTGTCCAAGACTACCTGCACTGTTACTACCAGCCCGCAACGCAGTTCCAGAGCTCAGGCTCCCCTGGAGTGCACTGCTTGGGGATGGGCCTTGGTTGCGAAGCTGAAAAAAAAAAAAAAAAAAAAAAAAAAAAAAAAAAAAAAAAAACATTAAAAGAGAAATTTCCCTTCATCACTGCAAACAGCAGCCCCTGGTGAAGTCCACTGCAGGAGTGATAGTCTTTCTCAGAAATCAAAAGCTGCCTCAGTATTACATCAACGAGAACCATCACACATGACTGCAATTTTCCTGGTCTCACCACTCCCCCAAATCTTCAGCTGCCTTCAACCAGGTCTCCCTTCCCTTTTTGATACACATTCTGCTACATTGTAAACAGGGTTTTCATCACAGTGGGCAGCAGTGGTTTTGCCGCCCACCACTTAGGCTGACTGCCCACCTCTATGATTACTTGCCCACTACTGCCCTTCTGACTTCAAGTTCGCAGTACTCAAGGACAACTTTCTGTCACCCCCGTGTACAGCTGGAATCTGATTTTTTGAACTCTGTAGGGACCTGCAAGATCGTCCGAAAAATCGAGCAACCCAAAAAAACTAATGCATGCTGTTTTACTTCCCCTTTTGGGAATAAAAGTGACTGCAGAACACACTAACCGGCAAGCACAGCGTGCAACAAGCCACTGCAGTGCAGTCAACAAATACATCAGGCTTTATGGAGACTGTGTCGGAGGTTCGTCGCAACTAGATATTAATCATTAGTACAGTCGCCGACCGATAAATCGGACACTGATAATTCGGACATGCTCGGTAATTCAGACAGTTGCGCAGCACCACAGATGATCCCATAGAAGTAATGTGTAAAGACGACCGATATTTCGGACAGCTGCGAGATCTACATTCGATAATCTGGACCCTGTCCGAAACTGTCGCGCATGCCGAATCGCCAGCCATTGTCTCCTCCGGCACCCGTACCATACAAAGTATGGCCTCAGAGATCAAAACGAAAGATAATTGGTGATCTATGAGGCTTTATTTCGATCGCTACTTTACGCCTCAGAGATTTGTGATTGGAAACGCCGATCTTGGAGGCATTGGTCCACTGTGGGAAATCGTATCGACATCGCGAACATCCTACATTCCGGTTCCTGTATCCCCGTGCTGCGCTGCTATCGCCGCCATTTTGTCGAATGCGTATGCGGTAAAGCGTTCTGCACGCGCGTTCATTTTTATCTTGAGACTTGCTTTATTTTACACTCTGCTGTATCAAAAGATCTGAGTTAAATGGCGCCAACAGTGCCCTCACACCCAGCGCCGAAGGCCGCGCCGACGACAACGAAACGCGGCAGATACAGTCAATGCCGATTTTTCGGACACCCGATTTTCCGGACATGCTCGAAAATTCGGACACTTTTGCGGCACCGTCACCAGCCCCATAGACGTCAATGGTCAAGAACGTCAGAAATTTCGGACGCTAGAACTTTTCGGCGTCCAATTTTTCGGACTTTCTGCCCAAATTGCAGGTCCGAAAGGCAATAATTGAAGCCCCCACCTCTGCCGCATCTATCATCTCGTAGGTTCGAACCAGCGCTTTCGCGAGTCGACCTGTTTACGACAGTAGCAAAGTCCGAAAGTCAGCTTTGTCGCGATGCCGAAGTGTTATGGGGTGAAGCGGACCAGAAATTCAAAGGGGCCGCTATCACGGCGCCGTGCAGCAATGTCTTTGCGGATAAGCAGTGGAAATGCACGTAGGCGTGATGGCGGCAGGTGGCAAACGCGCCAGTACGGCTCAATCGCTGACAAGCCTTACGATAAGCACCTTCAGTCAACTGCTCGATAATGCATGTGGCCTGGGGCAGTTGCATGCGTAGTGCGTAGGCAAGAACCCAAACGTGCCGCGCCGCCATTCATGTTGCCTCTTTGTGTGACCGCTAAGTGCGCCGCACAGACGCATTGCCTTCACGAACGAAACCAGCTCGTCATCGTACAGCGATCACATCACGCTGGTGGAGATACAGGCGGACTTGGTTGCACGTAAGCGGAAGTGCAGGCAGCAACGCATTGACAACCCACCGGGACCCTGAAGTGTCAATAAAAGTTTTTTTTTTTCTGACGCATTCGTTTTTTCGGACATTCGATAATTCGGACTTATTTACGTTCCCCGTGGAGTCCGAATTATCGGTCGTCGACTGTAGTAGTACAATTAATATGGGGACCTATCAGTGATGTTTTACTGAGAGGGCACAACAGGTGCTTGTGTATATAATCTTGTCCCCTCATAGTGGCTCTTTTCCAAGTCTTGGTATGGCTCAGTGCATGGAAATTTTGTATTGCGGTGAAACAAACTTTTGAGATCTGCCATGGCTGCAAACAAGACTGGCACACTAAAGTACTGGCTCAAGGCTGACAAGATAGCCTGACTAAGCTGCCTTTGCAAGTTGGGGGCTCATGTTGCTACCTGTACTCACCCTGGCATTGACGCCCACCAGGTCGGGAGTGGCTCGGCTATTGGACCCCTGATGTGTCTGTGGCGGCTGCTGATGGTGGTGCTGCTGCTGTTGCTGGTGGTGGTGGTGGTGATGGTGGTGGTGGTGATGATGGTGGTGGTGATTGCTCAGTGCCATCTTGCCCGACGCGCCGAGGCTATGGCCTGGATTGGCCACCACAGTTGGGGCACTTCGAGGTGGGGGCGCCAGGGGAGGTGCCGCAGTTGGGACCACTGTTGACGCTCGGGCTGATGGCATGCTGGGTGGCGCAGCTGGGGCTGCAGGCCGTGCTGGCTCTTGCCTTTGCAGCAGTTGACTCTGACGCACCTGAGGCATAAACAAATGCAGTCAGACTAACGGCAGGGTGGAACCTACTGTGCTGTGACCATGCTTTCTGAGCACTTTTTTTTTGCTGCTGTGTAGGAATTCAAACATGCGCAGTTAAGTTTACAGGCCCCTTAATGGAAAATGTTTAATGAATTAATCTATATACAAATTCCTGAAGAAAGCTCCCTATGCATTTATTCTGCACAAATCAAGATATCTGAGCTTCTACTAGTGGCATTGCCAAAGGTAACACATCTGTTACGAAAGTTCAGGTAATAGACGGTGGCAGGGTTGGTGGCACCACTCCTCCGTCTAGGCAAGGTCAGTCAAGAAAGGTGAAAGTCACTCGTACGTTACACATATTATCCAGCTAAATGAAATGAAGGTCTATGCAAATATGCCATATGTACAGCTGCCACAATTCTGCCTGAAGTGACAACCCACAGCCTGGCTTCAACTTGAAGTTCTAACTCAATTCCGTGATAGGAACTGTTGATGTAACAACCTGCTTTCAGGTCGATGTAGAGATCTTAGTGTAGGTATACTCGAAGCGGCTTCCATGGAAACGGGGGTTTCACGAAGGGCATTTTAGGTACTGCGATCTATCGGAATGAACCCAACTTGATTCCATTTTAGCTCCATTAACACATATTTCAACGATTTAGAGAAGAAACATTCGACTGCATTTTCAAATTAATGAGGCCACTGCCTGCCGCATTAGTGCTAGAAGACTCATCATCACAACACACACTTCGAAATTTGTGCGATTCAAGGATCCACAGTGGCCGTGTGTACCGAGTACTTTTCATTTATTTTCACAAGCGCAGTTCGTAATAAGTGTGCAGGAATTGGGAAATTCTGCAAACCGAGAGCCACTTGTCTGTTTTTAGCTGGTCAACTGTTGTTGCTGAAGGATGATGATACCGGCCGTTTACATGGAATTTCACAACAGACACAGTGTTCATGCGTTACCTGCGGATCACGGCACACTGCTGTTCACACAGTGCATTTCTATTTCTATACAAGCTAGTTTACTACCACGCTACTTTTGCTGTGTAATCAAAATGCTGCAAGATTTATGCTGCAATCAGTAGCAGCACATTTCTGCTGCTATTGACTGCAAATGTGCAGGTACAAGAAAAAGAAGACTATTAAAAGTGGAGCACACAGAAGCACACCAACCTTTTTGAGCAGCACCAACTTCATCTCCTCATTGCGCAACTCCTGGCGCAGGCTTCGCACCAGTGCTCTGCGTGCAGCCAGCTCCTGCTGGGAAAGTGGTGTCTGGGGCGGTTGTGGCGGAGGCTGCATCTGCCAGCCACTGCTACCAGTGGCCCCGTTGACGAGTCGGTGCCCGTTGAGGCGACCATTCTCCTCGTCCGAGAGCACAATGACGTCTTCGGGACCGAGCCGCTGGGGACCTAAGCCTGCCTTGCGCCGCCCTCCTGAGCTGCGCACCACTTCCGGCAATGGTGCTGCCGGTACGGGAGCCACTGCTGGCACAGGCTCTTTCCTGAGTGCACAACACAGTGCCTCATATTAACATTTATTGACACACCTGGAAAAAAAGCTATAGACCTTATGCAAAATTGCTGCCATCTGTCGGAGGTTTCACGAAGCTACCCATTCGGCGCCATGTTGGAGGCTTGTGGCCGAATCGTATTGCTGTCGCTGCTATAACTTCTTGCTTGTATCTGCTTTGATAGTGGGAAATCGGGGCATAAAAACATCCGACGAGTGTGTAAAGGCCTGTACACGTTACCGGTATTTCCTAGTTATTACATTGACGGTCATTACGTGTAAAGAACTGCCTCAAAGCGAGAAGAAAATAAAAGTTTGACACCGCGAGTCACATGTAGGCCTGCCGTCGTCCAGAATGAAACTTCGCGCTAGGTTACAAATTTGGTCTGTCTGTTTTCAATGTAGCGAATAAAGCGTTGTTAGCTATCTGAATACCATGCGTGTAGTATAGGATGGATGAGAAGAAGCGTTAACGCGCGACACGGCTAGGCACAGCGATGACGGAAAGAAAGTTCTGTAGACCCAATTTAAAACGTATTTCGTAAGGGACAGTCTATGTCAAGATGATGTATTGTGCATCTAATATTAAATTAAAGGCGTGGTCCTCCTTTTTATTTTTTAAATAAAAATTATTTCGCAGCTTTAGTCACCGACGTATGCTATGTATAAAATTACTGCACGATTAAAATGTAAGATATTTGAGCATCTCACGCACGTAAAAAGTGAACATGAAAAGTGTGTCTCCAAGCAGTAGATGTCGATGCAGCTGGTGTTTTATTGAATATCATTCAGACATGTGTTCCTATACAACACGATACGCCAAAATCACGTGCACATCGTCGCTTTCGGGGCCTACTGGTGCCTTACAATGTCAACCCGTAGCGGCAAGGCAGCTTTGTGTCGCCGACTGAACGCCTGCGAAACCACCAGCGGTAGCGCACCCACGGTAGAATTCAGCACATTTCCCGGAATAGTATTTTTTTAGTTTCGTAAGAAAAGTGCCACGCACTTGAAGCACCTGTCAAAATTTCTTAGCACACAGGGGTGGATACAGGACTTTTCCAAAGGGTGATCAGCTTTTGGGAGCAACTGATGTGTTCTTCTGGGTGTATAAATTAAACAAAAAAAAAAAGTACTAAGGGGTGGGGGGCGGCCAGGATATCCGGGCCACCCGTCTGAATCGGGCAGTGATACCACATCAAATGCTTGAAAAATACGCATAGTGAAGCAAAGCATCCCACCAAACACTACCTTGTTAAACTCCACAATCGAAAATAAACTACAAAGAACACGCTGCAGCACAATCGGTCCGTTCGCTGAAAAATCAATGACGCGCACGAGCTACCTGTCTAACATGTAATTGTTATCGCAATGCAATAAACAAGGTAATGTCAACAGCAGCGCAGGCATGCGCGATTAGCCACGATGCAGCTTTGAAGCTCGTACACGAAGCGGGTTTGTCTGTGCCTGTAAGCACACGGCGCGAAAACTGTCTCGTTCCGGCATGACATGAAAGAGTGTTCTCTGATGAGTGCCGATGCTGTCACATACCGCATATATTAAGAACGGCGAGCGTAAACACGGCGTTAGTCATAAGCAGTAGCCGGAGCAACGAAACGATCTGCTGATTCTCGTCGGCCGTGAGGAAATCTAATAACATGAAGGTTAGTTTTCTGCAAACCTTTTTTTTCAGCAACGCAATTTTCTCAATCTGAGCAACACGGCACAATAAAATATGGTGGCATTGCCGCTCCTCTCAGCCGCCACACGTTGATACGCACGCTCCGTGTGTGCACATGCGGAGGCGCTTAGCCTTGAACATGGCGGAAACGCGCACGGCGGCCGCCAGATGGCAGCAATTTTGCATAAGGTCTATAATATCCTATAAACACTGTTTTCGTCACAAGGCAATGACATTACGACTGATGCGGTAAGCCTCCCTCCACCACCCACCCATTTCCCCCCGTAAACCACTGTGTGTTTTGATAAAGACAATCGCACAATGTTTGCACAAAATTCACAAGCAGAAGTGGTACCACAGCATGCACCACGCACTCACTTGATAGAAAGATCCTCAACTTCCATCGAATCCAAGGCAATGGTGGAAGGCTCAGGTCGTTCATGGCGTCTCCTGCACAGCAAGGGCACATGTGATCAGGGTAACCCTTTGGTCTAAATAAAATGACAAACCACTAGGTGAAAAAGTTTCAAAAGATCCGTACTATTTCTCCAATAAGGAACATACAACACTCGGTGGGCATTACCAGTGCTTAGACTGTGTATGTAAATTATCCAAACAGCATTTGCTAACAATTGCAAGGGGCAAATGCTTCAGGAATAAGCATAGGTCAGCAAACTCACTCATGAGTCGACTCACTCAGACTCAGATCGGGCCGTGAGTTTGAGTCTGAGTGAGTCCAGGTGAGTAATAGTTTGGCGAGTTTGAGCCCGAGTGAGTCCGGCTGAGGAAAATTTTAGTGAGTCGAGTCAGAGTGAGTCCAGTTGAGGAAAATATTCACGAGTCTGAGTTCGAGTGAGCCCTAAGCACAAAATATATTTCTTGAGTGAGTCTGAGTGAGCTCCACTTGCTATTGCCAACCTATGGTACTATCTACTCATGTTCAGCATTACTACCAGCCTTATACAGGGTTAAGTTTATACTCAAGTCTATTCACATATACTATCTCAATGCACTAGTGTTCATGCGCTATCTCAATATTTATTGATCAGAGACATGAGTTGGAGGAGGGAGGGTTGCCATGACTTCCCCCTGCAAACTCTTCTTCAGGAAGTTCATGATATAAATATCTCGTGTGAGTTACGTATTTCATAAAAATTTCCTCCCTGGATTGAAACCACTGATAACTCGTATAAGACGGTACAAGATCAAATGGTGTATCGTAGAGCACCAATTATGTGACATATTGGCATTAAAGAGCATTGACACTCAGGCTCACTCAGACTCAGGTCAAGCCGTGATTCTGAGTTTGAGTAAGTCTGACTGAGTATTGTGCTAGTGAGTTTGAGTCCGAGTGAGTCCAGTCAAGAAAAGTTTTAGTGAGTCTGAGTCCGCGTGAGCCCTCAGAACGAAATATAGTTCTTGAGTGAGTCAGTGAGCTCCAATTTTTTTGCCGACCCATGGGAATAAGGCACACATGCAACAAGCAACACAAAGGGTCATAAGATAAGTAGCAGTTCATCACAAGGGATCAAGAGTAACTGCTAAGTGCTGCTTAACCCTAGTTTGGTCGCTAGCATTTCTAAATTATGGAAAGAAGGCAGGAGTCCTAACTCCAAGGTACAACAATACGTTGAGACACTTCATGGCTGGTATACTAATAATATATAAAAAATGAACCTATTATTATTATTATCATTATTACTATCATGGATACCTCAAAAGTCCCATGGCTAAGACATTACATGAGGAGGCAAAAACACCATGGCAACTAGTGGGTTATTATGGGTACATAAATAAGTGTAACGTTGGTATTTTAACAATTCAAGTTTCTGGTAGTTATAGAAAAATTTGTGAAAAAGACAAACTTGGGTGCATATTTGGTGAGGGGCAAAGGTGTTAAGCTAAGCACGTTTTTCAAATAAAGAAATGCTAACTTCTAATAACTAGTCTACTCCGCGAACCCATGCCACAAGCTCTTCCACAGTGTCCATATGCTCCAACGGCTATACTTGTGGAGAATTTTACATGTCAATGAAACGAAGGCTATGTGGTTGAGCTTCAGGAAGAGTCAGTATTCTGGCAGTGTTTGATAGCGCTTTCAGTTTCTAAGAAAAGACACTGAATTGGTGCAGCTACCACATGCGATTGCTTTGCATTTCCCCAAAGGAGAAAGGTAAGAGGAAAGACATAAGCCAAATTGAACATTCACTGATTTATTTTGTCCCATTTTGTTGCTGTAAATTGGACGTTTCTGTTTCCACTTTTTCAGCTTGAGCGAAAACATATGAGAATGTGTGACTCTTTTCACAAGTCCTCTTGTATGCTGCACTACTACTGCAGCTTTCCCTTGAGTGTATTAGAAAGCAACATGCAGGTATAGCAACAGGGTTGTCAGATTTCAGACAGATGCATATTATGCATCCGCTATTAACTGAAATACTTCGAGCAGCAAAAGATTAGCAGTGTGGAAGCCAATGTGGCTTCCTTTCTGTGAAACCACACCATCAAAGTTAGTGCAGATTGTGCTGCTCCTCCACCACCACATCGCGTCCTTCGATATCATGACAAACAACAAACGGACAAAGTATTTTTTTGCCCTTGTCTTTTCAAACACCTGCGTTCCAAAAATTAGAGGGCGGGAATACGCATGCAATACTGATTCTTTATTGCAGAGCGAGGACAACAAGACATACCCTAAACGAAAACAAATTACACTCTAGCCTACATCTTCACTACTGTTCCACAATAATCCGATAGTGCAGGTTGATACAGAAGCTAATGTCAATCGATCAAAAGCACAATTGTACTCGAAATTCAAGTGTGCCTTTGCCATGTGTGCCATGTCACAACTTCAGTCTTGCTTGCTTAGTCTGAGGGACAGAGTATGGGGAATTAGCTCATAGCACACACATCAGTGCCCAATATATGTTACAGATCTGAAGGGAACGCAAACAAGGCGACCCACAAAACTTTCTATTAAGAACAAAAAAGCATCAAATAAGACAGAAACACCGCCTACCTTGGCTCAGGAGGTGGCCTGAGAAGAGGTCGTGGAAGAGCCTGGCCGAGGATCCCTCGAAAAAAAGGGTTGGTCTCCATGATTCTAGCCTACTGCCAGCAGTCACTTTTTCTAGCAGTGAAGAGCTGCTGCCATGCCGCCACCCTGCAACAACATCGAGCGCAGACGCTTTTATTAGTAAAGTGAAGCTTTGGGCTAGTTGGTTTTGCATTATGAAATAGTAAAAGCACGATATCCTACACGGGGACACACAAGAGAAGTAACGCAACGCTTGTCTGTGTTTCTTCTTTTGTGTCCCCATGTAGAATATCGCGCTGTTACTGTTTCATAATGCTTTTATTAGGTAATGCATGTTAAACTCATACGCAGTGAAATTTACTCAACTACAGGAAGTATTCCAATAGATTCAAGTAATACAGGGCTAACGATCAATATAAAGGATATCCGAGTTTTACTAAACTAAGTTTTGTGGCGTGCTGTTCCCAGCTTTGTGCTGTTTCCTCTATGAAAGGCGACATCAACCACATTAGAAAACTGCACAGTGCAAACTAAAACACATGCACACAACAAAATGTTTTTCACTTTGTTACAAGAAAAAAAGAGGCTTTAGACGTATTCACAGGGCATTTGCAACGCACTTAAAGGCATTCACATTGTAGAAAAGGCCTGAGTGAATAAAAGCATCACCTTCAGTCCTATCCTCAGCTTTGTCTCTGGCAGTGCTTTGCAACAACATACATAGCGTCATGGTTAAAAAGAACACCCTAGAAAAAGTTTATAGATTAACACCAACATTGTATAACTGTATACCACATCATATGCCGTCATAAGAGAGGGAATCCATGCAAGTCAGATAACGGTTATTGTTTTGTGACAGAAAAGTGCCCATTGGGTTGAAATGCTTTTAGAGTATAAGCAACTCTCACAAAAATTGGGTTTCAATGTCATGTGACTTGTGCGTGAAGTTTGCCTAGGCTACTTTTCTTGTCAATCCCATGACAATTTGCATGAAAAGAGATGTGCTTTGCATGAAAAGAGGGTGCTTGAAAAGTATTGTTTACAAACACTAAGATTAAGTCAGAAGTCTAAATTGCTGTTCTAAGAAATAACTTTGTGATCAAATTGCTCACCTAAACAATCTATACCATTCGCTTTCTGGCAACATTACTGAGCCATGTTCTGGTATATTAAAGTTCCGTGTACCATCCTTAAATCTCTTATAACTAAAAAAAAACATGACCAAATTTAAACTTTATGTGAAGCCGTGGGCACATATTCAGTTCTGAATCCACCCCATTCCAATGACAACTAAATGCTTACGGCTAAATGAAGTCGTACAACATAATAAGGGGATTCGATCTGTAGTTGTCTATGGGCATTTATTTGTGCAACTAAAACTAAGAGAAATGTTTCAAAAAATATATTAAGAGCCATGAGCAGTTAGCAGTATGGTAAAACAAAAATTGGCCGCGTATCTGCGTGCTTCACTGCAAATGTCGTCGAAAGACAATAGTCTTGTGCCGGCCGTACTACACGAGTCCTACTCCTTTATGTTGAACCGCCCCGCATCTGGCTCATAGCGTCGCATTTTCAGCGCAGCCTAAGAAACACTAGCATTTTCAGCGCAGCCTAAGAAACATTAGGGTTGTCAAAATTACTTATCTATGTATTTTCTAGTAAAGGAACACACCACCTAATACTTATGTAGTGATGTTACGCCTCAGATATGTGTAATATTTGCTTTTTTATCAACAATGTTCACAAGTATGAACGGCCGTACCAGTTCAAGATGCCTGGGCATTCAGAAAGTGGTTCAACTTTGGCCGGGTGGCTGAATCGGGTGACAGACAGACAAACAGAAAGAAAGACACAGACAGACAGACAGACCAAAATTTTCTGCGTTTAAGTTCCCCAAGAAAGACTATCGTCTTTAAAACACCTATTATAGCACTAATGTATCAGAACAGCTGCGCAAGTCACCTTGTCAGCCAGACTTCCAAGACAATAATTCCCAACCACCTGTTGTTTCACGACAACTGTCAAAGAAGCCTACCTTGCAAAGTCTGGTGAGCAACTAAAAAAGGAGGGGGGCCATTACATATGCAAAATGAGACGAACACTTGACAAAGGCTGAAATGTTATCGAGTACAGAAAGTCTGAACAGCATTCTCACCGTCGCATGAACTAGGTGAGAGCTTGCTTTTACAATACAGCTTCTATAGAACTGAAATGGTGGCTTACTACAAAGGCAAGACTTCAAGCACAGACTACATGATTCAGAGGTGCGACATGTATTTATGCAAGTGCACAATAAAGCTAAACATATGCAAATTAGACTTTCTATTTCCCTTCTTCGGTCAATACATCATCACTTTTTTTTTTGTACAAGCAGGATGAGGAAGGCATTTCCTGCAATCACATGATATGCAGGTCCTGCACCTGTAGTAATCTGCTCAGCTATCAATTCATGCAAACCATTTTGTTTGCATTTTACAGGCATGCAAGAATAAATAGTGAGAGGGCACCAGTAAAACAGAGTAACAATGAATGGTAGGCTGTGTTCATTATTTTTACTTAATTCTGCTGCAGAAGAGAGGGCATTCCAAGCAATGGGGCGAATATATTCGACAATATTTAAGATCATCACATTCGTTATAGTTTGTCTCATCATGCAGGGCGCCAGAGTAAAATGCAGCAAAAGCTATGGCTCTTTTCAGCCAGTTGAAACGAAAGTTGGCTTTGCGTTTTAGAGACAGCTTCATTCATTGTGCACTGCCAATCCAACGTCAGCCTAAGACAACGGATCAATGAAGAATCTTTTGTTTCTGAATTTGCTAAGGTTTCCTGTAACTCCCACTGTGGTTACGACTGACTAAAGTGCAGAGGTTGATCGGCTTAACGCCAGTGGGTAGAATGCCTAGAGCTAATGCAACGCATCGTGCTTGATGCCAAGTCACACAAAAGGGGCTTGGTAGATAAGGATAAGATAAGCAGATGAGGAAATGAACTGGGCCCCTGTCTAAGGGCTCTGGCTAGCACTTACACAGTTACTGGCTGTATGGAATACGGCAACTTGGAGCAGATCAGATTAACTGAACTGAACAGCACCAAACCAACGACAAGTGCTGTTAACTAAGTATTGAGCAATAGCTGCACGAAGAGCAAGATGCATGCACGCACTTTTTACAATTTTGCACTGTACATTACATGCACAGAATTCAAACCATTATGAACTGCACAGCAGTACAGTACAGACACTCTGCATGGTTTAAGTGGCAAGTGACTAGATTGACACACTGTGTGCTCAGCAGTGTGGTTGTGCTCATATTCTACTCGCTAGAACATGTTGGTGTCAGTTACGAGTATAGTAGATAAAAAATTGCGCTATTGAAAACCAAGAAACAGGGAACAAAGGTGACAGTTTTATGGAGGTTAAAGGAGCCATGTACACACTTCTTTTTGAGGTTGGCAAGCCTTGCTTGGGACACAAAGCTATAAATTGTTCACCCAAGGAAATGGCCTATGTGTGGCACGCAAGAGAAAAAGAAGTACTGCTGAGAGAGTTTGGACACCTTTGCCAGAGTGTACTGAGAGGCAGATCCAAACACGAGTCTCCGTTCATGGAGCTTTGGTATATAAAGGTAGCTCAGGAAGGGTGGTGAATACAGTCGTTTAGAACTCGTTAGAAACCAAAGTAGCCTGGAAGCACAGTGGCGAGGAACAAAAACCAGCGGATGGTCACGAGGATAGTGTGCATACATATACAAAGTAAGGGGTCGAATCGCAATGACACGAAAGCTGCACTTGCATAACTTCCCGCGACCGCCGTCGGAATGTCATCATCATCATCACTCATCTACCTAGAACCCGTGGCAGCAATGCGGTGACGCAAAACGACAGCTGTGCGCATACGTTACACCCCGTGCTGGGACCTCGCACAAAGAGCCCGCTGGCATGCCAACAGATTAGAGGCGGCATGTTTACTACTGTCGACCGCATGGATCCCGCTGTAGCGAGTGAAGGCTGATCTCGGTTCGTGATGCGGTTTGCAAAAACGATCGCGCGCGTTAGCAACTCGCCTCGGCGGAAGTGCAACCATCAGTGCGAGCCGTACTCGCTCAAGCAGCAAAAGCGGCCGTGTCCGCGCCGCGCTGAAACTGCAACGAATCGGCGGCCTACGCGAATTGTAGGTCACGCACTACGCCCAAGCGTGTTGGGCAAACGTCGCCGGTGGATGCGACGGCCCGAGAGACAAAAACACGACGACCGCACAGCTTCGCACAATCCGCTGCCGCGCGCGCTACCAGCGTCGCGCGTCCTAGAAATAAAAGGGCGGACAAATAATGCGGTCGGCGGAAGGGATGACACTGGATTCCTTCACGACACGCACTTTTCCAGACGTTTGTTTCTTTCTCCCGTCGTGCTTACTTCACAACCAATGTGCGTGCATGGAAATCAAGTCTGCGCCGAATGGAGCGCAAACACTCGATTCGTAAAAGGTGTCTTCAAAGCTGACAGTGAGGAATCGAAAGTGGCTTATAAATGGCCATGTGACCCTGAAACATTTACCGCAGTCGTTGTCACCACGAGCTTTTCACTGTGAATACAACTGCGGCTTATGACTCATTGTCGTTGGGTGCCGACACACACGCATATTTCGGTGCGAAAGCTTCGTTGCGAGGAGGAATCGGAAACCGGCGCAGTGCTGACGTGAAACCGGGCCTGTTCTTAATACGGTGCTTTAATATAAAACAACGCTTGGTAAAAGACACGCGATGCCACTGGAACCCGTCAGCGCCCGATGTTAGGAGCATATCGGAAATGTTGCGCTAAATATGTTAATCTTGACAACAACGTAAGCCTGTGCGGACGGCAAGCCGCCGTGGGTCGCTGACCCGACCGGTCATTTGTATCAGCGCCCCAGCACTTCGCGTAGAAAACGGCCGCACGGACGGCCCCAACGCGCCAAAAACATTCGAGCGATGTCAAAAAGTAGACGAACCGTTCAAAGTGACCTCGCAGCACACGACGCGGATGGAAAACGACGCACAAATCGGCAGAATACGCTCGACAAAACAATTAGCTGACGAGCCGACCTTTCAATTAAAGGCATCGCAGCCATCAGCTTACTTGGATGGCGCTCCGTCGGCCGGACTCTCCGGAACGGGCTGGCTCACTCGCTTCTGCGGATCGCTCACACTTTTCATCACGATGCACTCGCGAGAGTAACTTTAAAAAGAAAGGCGTAGATGTGCCGAAAAAATAACAAATTGGAACCTCAATCGCGCCCCAACGCGCCGTGTCGCTTTCAAAATGGCGAACTTTTCGTTAATTACCGTCTCGGGTTTTCGTCTGCCGCCCCTTCTTTCTCTTTGCTACCTAGCTGCCTTGCGACGACGGCGATGGACAACGCCGCCGCGGGAGAACATTTTTGTTTTGTTTTTATTGCGCAATCCTTTTTTTTTATTTCTTTCCTTCGCGGTGGTCCTTAGGCGTAACACACGTTACCGCCAGAGAGGTGCTACGATGCGCACGTGCCGGCGTTCACGATACAAAAAACTTATTAATCTCTTCAACTGATTAAGATTTGGTCCGCTATCTTTTCATCCCTCTTCTTAGAGATACGGCACGGCGTGATCGTATCGACTGCTTGCTTGAACAGCACTGCGATTGGCGCGACTCGCCAAAGACACGTAACGTTGACTCTTAAAACAATGGCCTGGAACCTCTTAGCGCATGCACTCAATGCAGACGTACAACTCCCGACAGCTGCTTGGTTTAGAACACATGGATCGCACCGAACAAAGAGATGCCGAGAAGGGAGAGCGCGCCAGTACACGACAAAAAAAGAAATGAGAAGGAAAGGGAATAAGCGACGCGAGGAAGAAGGCACCAGCGCTTCGGCAGCCTGGGTTGCTTTCCTCCTCGCAAGTGCAGACATGTCCCAAGCCATGCCAATGGAGCCGGCGAGTTCGTTCCCTCTCCCCCCACACACCTCCCGCCGTCGTCAAATACATACACATTCAACAAGCCTATCGCTATCAGAAAAACGGCGGAGGCGCCGTACCACGCACTAGTAGATGGCGGCACCTACCCATTTCCTCGCGCAATGATCTCTCATTGCTCTCATCTTCGTGAAAAAAAATCTCGCGCCCACCTCGTAATGAACATAAACGAAGCGCCCAATATCACTGTAAAATCGTCAATTCTGCCATGTTTCGTATTAGTAACCGCTTTCTCGGCGCGAATTAGATTCGTAAATGCCGCAGGCGGCGAGAAACACTGCAACCACAAGGAACGACACGCTACGAATGACAATCAGGCCCACGGACGTGACCGCGAGCTATCCGCCTGTGACGGAAACACAGAACTCTTATGTAGGTTTCCAAAGCGGCAGCGCCGCCGCAGTCTTCGATCGCAGTCTTTTTCGATCGAAGTCCTCGTCGCCAATTGCAATGACTACTAATTCCCCCTCCAGCGCCCCTCCCCCACTCCTAGCGCCGCCTCCTCAGGACCGGCGAGACGTGCGAACATGAAAAGCAAACATGCACAAAAAACAAGTAAAGACAAACATGGCGATCCGACTATTGTTTCGTCTATCACGAGCTTTCGCCGCTTTTTTTTTTTTTTTATCAAAGGCGCGTTGCATACCTACGCGCATACACTGCAGTTTTTTTTTTTTTTTTTAAGAGGAGCGCAGCGCTCAGCTGTTTTAAGCGAAAGCGGAGAGCAGAAAAGAGAGCTAAAACCTAAGTTCTCTTCGCACTCCAATATTTCGACCGCACGAAAAGAAAAAGCAAAAATACAATTCCGTTGCGCCGATAGCTAGGGTTGCCGCAGTCTCACGAGAGGTCGACAAACGCAACGATTTGAATGCAACGAGAGCGCGGCTAGCGCGGCGCTGGGCATCATTACAGCGACGGTGACCCCCGAGTCAGGAAAGTGGCCGCTTACCTCCATCTGCTCGCCGCCGGCATCCAGATCAAAAGTCAACACATTTAGGCTTAGCCGACCTCGATTATCCCAGGTCAGAATCGTGGGTCCACGACGGAGTCTGTGGTGCACTCGCTAGCACAAATCCTATATTCTGTGTCGCACAAGCACCACTTTCACTCGATTGTCTGGGCGCCTGGGGGGCACCGATTCTTCGTTGGGTGCCGAGTAGCCGCCGGCTCCGGTGACGGACAGTCTTCCCGGCGCAACGGACACGAGATATTGGGCGACGCAGAGCACGGTCACACTTCGGAAGCCCCGAGCAGCGGTGCTTTTCGACGGCGATGGCTACTCCACTGATTACGCTTTCTTAAGTTTGTGCTGGTTAGCGGCCAGACGCCGCGGCCGGAGAGCAGCAAAAAACAAGGCCAACATCCAGCAATATGGCCGCCGCCCACGGCGACAAGAGATTCTGGAGAGAGGAAGTATGGTGGAAGGCTTTTCGCTCCCGCTTCTCGGATCGGACGGCGTTTTTGTTTCCTTTCGTAGGGGGCGCGTTCCGCACCGAGAGTGCGTGCGCTCCGCTCTTGACCTTGTAGGCATAAATTAAAGCGGCTCCCCCCTACACTGCACCGCAGTAGCTACTCTCGCGAATTTATTTTCCTCGTTAGCATTCTAATGGAACAGTGCATCACGCACTACATCACTGAACCGTCTTAATCGAGAACCTTATTGTTTGCACGACTAATTGACCATCTCAATTCATCGGCAATCTCAAATATATAATAACGCATCATTTTTTTTTTTTTTTTGCAGTTGTCCCTAAGGCTGCCTCAAGGAGAAGCGTTGTCCACTTATTCTATACATATTAGAAAGGCACGAGATTCCGGGAAACTAGAATTAAAAGTAAAGTTTAAAGTTTAATTGATTATTGGTTAATTTTTGTCAATTTTATATGTTCATCCGTTCTAACTGCTTCCGCCTCACTGCGGTGGGATGGGCACCGGTGCAGCAGTGCACTCATTTCCGCGCATGGTCATTTATTCTATCCGCGCCGGAATTTCGTTTCCACGTGTTGAGATACGAACCCGCGACCTTGAAGCAGCTTTACAGCAACTAATTTCTCTAGCTAACTGTTGCTGCTCTACGAATATTATGATCATATTTGCAGCATACTAAATTTCACATGCGCGTTCATAAGGTGTTGATAGTCAGAGGCCCAGAGCACGCAAAAACTTATAATCAATTACATTTAGCAGCAATGTAAACAACAGACCATCTCAACGGAGAGGAGAAGCGCATAGCTTATGGACTGTGGCATGGGAGTGCAAGAGCTGATGCACGCTGGCGGCGCTGCCTCGGCAGTGCATTTTTTTTTTTTTTTTTGGGGGGGGGGGGGGGGAAGTGGTGGTGATGTAGAGTCACACATATTGCCACAACCGAGAGGGGATTATGGCGACACCCAGGCAGCGGTCCTTGAAAACCACTGGAGTAGTCGGGGGAGGGGTTTCAATACACCCCCCCCCCCCCAAAAAAAAAAAAAAAAAAATTCTGGCTACCATATGCCTTCCCAAATTATATGCATGTAACTGTTGCAATTGTTGTTCGAGATTTTTGCTGCTTTGTAAAATGTGAAAAAAAAAGGAAGTCACAGTCATTTTTTATTCTATCAGAAAATACACCTTCAAAGAATGGACTGTTGGGCGAGTTGGTATTCCATCATCAAGAAAACTGCGTGAAAAACGTGGACGAAGGGAAAGATGCGCTTGTGCCGTTCTTGTCTCCCTTCATCCACGTTTTTCGTGCAGTTTTCTTGATAACAGAAAATGCACATAACGTCAGGGAAGATGACTATGCTAGCTATGGAAACTGTATGATGACAGAATTTTGAAAAGTTGGCTGGGGACTAACACAAGTTTTAATGTCTTAACGCAAGTTCAAGGGGGAAAAAAAAAGTCACGCAGTAGCCGCATGCTGCACAGTAGTATATAGTGGCGGGAATGGCTGAAGATATGTGCACTGCATGTCACTGACTACATTTGAGCAAATTTCCATGCTCAAAAGTTGTATTAATACACACACTGAAAGTAAAGCAAATTTGTCACAGCATGTATAATGCCACTTAAATGGACAGATGAAGCGCAGCATCCCAGTCTGCATAAACTCTTAAATTTTGTGCATGAAAATCTGCAGAAGCTTTAAAAACATGCGAGAGCTGTGCCTTTTGTTCTAGCTTTGCACAACATTACATGAATCTCACAAACCAAAATAATTTTGCACTGTTATTACAAACAAATGTAATCTGCACCATCAGATGCTAACACAGGCTCACACCAGGGTTGTATCAGGTCTACATCCGCACTTTTGTGAGCCCGGTAGACTTCTTGCTGTTCCAAAAGCTCAAGAGAAACCGGAAAGGCCACCGTTTCGATGATGTTCCCGCCATCCAACAAGATGTTAGAGTCTCCGAGCGAGGTTGCAGCAGCTGATTTTCAGGGAGCTTTTGCAGCGTGAAAATTGCATTGTTAACGGTGTATCGACACCCATGAAATCTATTTTGAAGAATTTAAATAATATGCACCGATTGGATCAATAAATTCTTTTTACCAGACCCAGTCTTGTTAGTTTATGGACAGACCCTGTATTTTGTGCAGTATGCCCTCAATGTGAATGTAGCATACCATATCTTTCAGGAAACACTTCAGCATGAGACACAGTCCTTTTTGCAAACTAGTATTTATGGTAGCATAAATGAGACAATATGATTACCCCTAATAAGATGCAATGAAAATCAATAAATATTTAATGAAAAGTCACTATGTTCCAATTCAGTGCACATTAATGATGAAATACAAGGATGTTCCACACTGCTTTGCAGCAATTTGCATATGCGCGGCCTTCAATAAGTGCGGTGCCAAAGCACCTTGTTGTAAGCTGGCAGACCCAGAAATTGTGGCGTTTTGCGAAATGTGTATAATTAAAAAGTAATACAGGGAAATTTTGGAAGAAACAGTTTAACCAGTTTTAAAAATTTTTTATGCACTTGTTAATGTCTACTGGCTTGAATTTTTTGCCAAATGTATATAAGTACAAAGTCATTTGGGAAAATCCTGAAAGAAAAATTTTAACCAGTTTTAAAATTTGCATGCACTTATAATGTCTACTGGCTTGGATAGAGCATTGCTGAAGAAATAGTCAGGTTATCTCTTTTGGGCACTTTTTTAAAAAAGTATTTTTTAAAAAAGGGCCTGCATTTTTTAACATCCACTTGCTAGTGCCAAAGTCGCATGCAACCTCTTAACCTTGACATACAATAACACTACATTATTATAGCTAAGACCCACTGTCATAATGTCAACAGTCTAAAAATGCCAGTGTTTAAAGGTCAGTTTTCATTGAAAGGCACAATGTCTCGCATTCTCAAGCACTCGTACATTTCAAATTTTTTATCCTCAACACATGCCAAATATTTAATTGCAGCGGTTTGAGCATAATGAGACGAGTGAACAAATACATGCAATATTGAGGTATTTTTATTGACTATTTTCGTTTGAGCTGGCTACATTTCTGGCACATTTTGAACCTGAATGCACATATGAAGTTTCTAGAACACATGACGCTATTCACAGAAAACAACAACAAAAATTACGCTATGTTATTGCTGATCTTCACTGCAACAAACCACTGGGATCACAAGTGGCTTCAATGACTGGCACGAAAGAATGTCCTGTGCTCCCAACTATTGGTATCACAATCTGCCACCAAGTAGTGCTTCATTTCAAGTGACATATGCTAGACCTAGTGCGTTTCATCGCCAGTAATGAGAAAGTAACTAGGGTACCCATGCTGAACAGTGCAAAAATGTGTAAGCAATGTCTTAGCAGCCTGACAAAGAGCACATTTCAGCTGGCCACTTTTCTATATTTTTTAAGTCTGGAAAGGTGTCAGTCCAAACAAGCACTGTGAAACATCATGTGACTGAACACATCACAGAAAATACTTATTCACAACACTCACTCCACAGCAGACTGTTTTACATAAGTGTCACTTACGCTTTCTTATGCTCAAATCCCACATAGCACAGGAAACAGTCTAGGTTTCACTTTCTTTAATCTATTGCACCAGTTGGGGGCGTCAGCAACTCGCAGTCAGCTTGATCACAAAATGGCAAAGAAGCTAAGTGGCTACACCCCTGTGCTTCATCAAAATGCTCTGTAGGAGAGCAAAAAGCAGAGTTTTACGTTCAGCTGCTCACACGAGTGTTGTGCATCTGCACGCTAGTGTTCCCATTGAGCGGCTGAGTACATATTCTTAAATTACACTGGCCTCAGCTGAGTGAGCCACGACTGCTGAGCTAAAACACTTTAGTTATGAAGTCATATTGATAGCAAGGTCACACACCCTTTCTTCATTGCAAGTTTTAAAGCTTTCTTGAAGCTCCCTGAATTGCAGACAAACGAAATCTCGCTGTATCTTATTCAGTCCTCGGGTGTTCCTATTACAGTCGTTAATCAACACAAAAACATATAATGATTAGAAACAGAGAGAAAGAGGATTTTTTGCAAAAAGGTCAGCCTGAGGTAAAAGTTTCGCTGGCCTACTGCTCTGTACTGGGTAAGGGGAGGAAAAAGAATGATGGACGATGATAACATCAGCAGGTGCATATATACAAGTCCGTCATGCAGTCACAACTCTAAAGCAGTAGGTCAATGGCTTGAAGAAAAGCTACAGCCACTCGCTTGGTCAAGCGACCAGTAAAATTGGATATAATAGTATATGTATATAAAGAGAGAGAAGAGCAAATGAAAGACAGGAAAGTTGACCGGATGATGTCTGCTGTTTGCGAGTGTACCTGCCACCAGTGTCTCTCTATGCACAGTGGAAGGTTTGTACAGGTATGCCAAAGTCAGTATTTCAAACGGAGCAAACTTTTAACATTTGCATACATTCTGGCACTTGAAGCCATACTCGGCAAAGAACGGTTTTAAAAAATCATTCCTGTGCAATCATGTGGAAAACCTATCCAACCCTAAGCAAATGTGTGGAAAGCTGAAGGCACAGTGTTACAGCACGCTGATCTGCTTTCTTTGCGCACATGTTTAAAAACAGTCCTTCAGAAACTGTACATTGAAGTACAAAGTGTTGAAGTTTTGTCCACTTCCATAGTTTCCATTGAGCTATCCAACGTTCAAGTTAGAATAGAGTATTCTACACTCAATCTCAGTATTGAGCGATGCATAAAATTACAATGACTCATTAATACACACTGCAAAACACGGTCAGCATTTTCTTTGTGCATGAATAATTTTTCTGCCATTCTCAGTTCCAGTATTGCTTCACTCCTCTGCCCAGGCCAATACCCTGAAAATAAATTTTAATAGCAAATTCTCGTACCATATAGTCACCCACAGCAAAGTTTCAGTGATGGTTGTCTCTCCAACCAAACGCAAGAACTGTCTGCGCTGCAGCCCTCTGTACTGTGTTCTCAGGTTTCCCTATTTTCTATTACATTAACTTTTCTTTTCTCAATTCCCAATGCATACAACATGTCACACACCTCGGAACAAAGGCAGCACATAGGCCCAGTGTTTAAACAGATAAAAATGCTGTCACTATTTTTTGCATGGGTAGCAGAACGGCTAACTGTACATACCAGTTATCTCTTGCTTGGCATATTTTAGTATTTTACTTCAAGCAAAGGCTCTAGAACTGAAGAGACAATCATTCTGTGCTTTGCTATTGAAAGTCAACGTGGGCAAAGGATTACCAAGTCTGAGATTTTCCTCAAAGCTACGGATGACAGTAGCAACACAAAGCCATTATTTCTACTTCCACAACTAGATGCATGGAAATTTTAATGCACGAGACATATGATCACGCATTTGCTTAATAAATCATAAGTTGTTATACAGATTACTGCATGTGTGCAGCTTCTTTATGTGCTCTATTGCAGTTTGTTATGCTTTTCCGGTAAGCACTGGCTGTTTGCCAAAATATTTGCCAAGAGAGCATGAAATGATACGGTGTACTACAGATGTTTCATGGTCAAGATGAAGATAGAACACAATTTGTTAGATTACACCTCAGAAAGAAGGCATCTTGTTGTACACATTGCAGGAGTTGGTGCTTTGATGCAATGGTAGATCGAGCACACCATCAGAAACATGCAGTAGGCAGTTATTCTTGTGCCTGTTTGGTGTCTTGTGTGTATGTATATTAGAGCACTGCACGGGCCCGGGCCGGCCCGAAAGCCCGGGCCGGGTAAGGGGTTGTTGGATCAGGCCCGGGCCGGGCTCGGGCCCATGATCTTCAGGCTCGGGTCGGGCTCGGGCCCGAGTCAGGCCCGTATTAGGCCCGGGTCACATACGTATATGTATAATTGCGTGTGTACGTTGTGTGGCATTGTTTTTGTTGTTTTGTGGGGTTTAACTTCCCGAAGCGACCCAGGCTATATGAGACGCCGTCTTTGAGGGCTCCGGGTAATTTAAACAACCTGGAGTGCATTGGCGTGCACAGAAATTGCACAGTACAAGACGTCTACAATTTTGCTCAATCGGTATGCTACACGAGATTTCAAGAAACGCCTAATATAAGTTTCCGCCATTATAGTGAGTGAAAGACGTTCTTGGGTACCGTGTAAGGAAAGCAACGGTAAACTGCCTAGATTAGTGTATATAAGATGTGCGCGTTCGTATCTAGGGAAACATTTCGAGTATGCAGCTAAGCTCGCATGCCCGTGGACTGGCCAACGCGACTTGTGAGTCATTAAGATCTCAGGAGCTGTTTTTCGTGCATTTTGAGTGCAAGATGCGGAGCGACTCTTATCACAGGGCAAACGCCGCTGTTGATTTTGCCATTACTAGTGGTGAGGCGCCAGACCATAGAGATACTCTTTTCCCCAAGTGTGGCTCACAACTGGAGTGATCAGGCTAGAGAAGCGATCCGGGAGTCTGGGAGTAACCAACACGCAGACTGATTAGTTTTATTTAAAGCACCCTTTATTCAACACACCGTTACTGTACACACGTCTGACACGAGGACGGTGGCTCGCTCGTTAAAGGCCAACTCCGGCGATTTTTTGGCCATGTCAAAGTAATGGTGCTTTTATGTTCCTGAGACGCTCCTGTTACGGGCCCGATAGCAGAAATACTCGGCAAATTGGAGAATAATTTTAAATAAGCAAAAAAACGCAACACCGAAACCGAAACCCAATCGAGTGTACTGTCTACGTATGACGTAGACGTTGTTACGAACGAACCGGAAGTCGTGCAAGGCATGCCGGTCACGCCGGCGCGGAGTATGAAAACTGTGACAGCCAGGACGACCAGCGAAGCGCCGGCCAAACCAACGCTGTCTGTCGCCTTGTGCACAGCAGACGCTCGCTGTAGCGGCCTAAACGCCGAAGTTAGCGGTGCCCTCGGCTGCGTCACTTCCGCCACCTTGCCAACACTGACGTCACAGACGCAATGTTGCCAATAATTGTGGGAAGCCAGGAGGGCGTTTGCAGGCAATCTTTAAAATTCATTTGCAAACAATCTGCGCATGTCTCAAGCCTGTATATAATTTGGCACAAATGACGGAAACGTGCAAAGGAACGTACCCAGCGAATTTCACTGAGATCCATCGACCTCGAAAAATCGCCGGAGTTAGCCTTTAACGGGTGTGCCTTGCTTTGACAGATCTATGGCCCTGCGGTGGCGGTGACTCGAGGAAGAAGGGTGGGACAAAGAACCTTGTTGTTTTGAGCACGAAAACGTAGTGTAGATTGGGTGCAGTTGCCTGCCGAGGAGTCGACATGACAGCTTTAATTTATGTAACGCTGCCCAGCCTGGTGTAATCCTCCCAGAAGCAGCTAGAGCACGTTTTTTTTTCATTGCATTGTGCAATAGATGAAGTTTGCAGGAGACTTGCTTCTCTTACTCAACAGCCCTAGCTCGTATGCAGTTGATGTAGACTCAACCTAAAAATGTCTGCCATGCTTTTTTTTCTCCAATTTATACAGGTATTATATTCTGTAGTTGTTCTTTGAAATGCAAAAATGAGATGGCGTTGTTAGCACTGCGTGCGTACATGAAAGTGCCAGCTATGACTCCAATTATATTTTATATTGCCCTGCAATCATTTCGCAAGAGTGTTACGCGCGTAATTCACTGAAAGTATACACAGTACCAGTGCAAGTCGTGACAGTGAAAGTAAGAAGTTCCTAAAACACTCTCTAGAAAATATATTTTGTGCGGCAGGTATCTTCACAATAACCGAATGTTGGACAGTGCCTCCTTTATGCTCAAGGCATAACTAGCTGAAACGGGCCGGGCCGGGCCGGGCCGGGCCGGGCCGGGCCGGGCCCAAACCTTTCGGGCCCGGGCCGGGTACGGGCCACATTTAAGAACACCGGGCCGGGCTCGGGCGGGCCGGAGCATGGCATTTTCGGGCCGGGCCGGGCCCGGGCCGGAAAAATCGGCCCGTGCAGTGCTCTAATGTATATCGTGCACCACGTCTACAATGGCAAAAACTTCTACGTCTAAACCCACTCTTGATTAAAGTGGTAAGTTGGGCATGTTGGTACCTTTTTTTTCAAAATACTGCTACGCAATAAATGAACAAGAATGAAACGAGAAGAAATGAGATGTCCTTGTCGTCTCATTCCGACCTTGTCTGTTTATTGTGCTGCAGTATTTAAAAAAAAACAGACCTACTCTTGATCGTAAAGCAGAGAAAGAAATGTAATTCAAGGATGACACTGCAAATATGTCGTAACTTTATATAGATAAAAAATTGTATCTAGAACTCAGTAATGCCAGTAGTTATGGTATGCCTGTGTGACCTTTGAGTATGTAATCAAAAAGCGCATACTTGTGCATGTAGAGATTTCACATCTTTAGTCACTTTTTTTTAACAACAGCGCATCCTTAATAACAACGCAAACACGATGTGCCCTTATGGCTAATGACACAACATAATGGAGGAATTCATATTGATAATGTTAGCAAACATAAATCTCATCTGACAGTGTTAGCAGTGAAAGTTAATCTCATTTGATAGTGCTAGCAAATGAGCTCCTAAGACAACATTAATGATTGTGTACTTCAATGGAAGCTGGTGAAGCTGCCATTTTCACACTGCTATGTAGTTCTGAAGATAATACCACAATGGAGGAGCTTCCATTTGGCATTCACAGTACTGCAAATGACAATGGCGAGTGATGTCCCAAAGCTCAACATTTTCAGAAGATGTTCCGCTAAGTGAAACACAACCACTATTTACTTACATCTGCAGGAGTGAATACCTGTCACAAACACACACACACACACACTCACGCTGGGCTGAGCGAGAATGTCGAGTCCAGCATGGGCAAAATAGCAGCTGCACTGGAAATAACACCCAACAGCCCGATCGTCCCCGGTTCAAGTTTGGCATGGCCCAATGCTGTGTAAGGTATCCACAGGTCTGCGATGTTCTTGACCAGGTCAAGTAGAAGTGCCTTGTGGTAGCTCGCCGATACCAACAGCATGCGAAGCGAGGTCCTCAGGTTGCCCCCCTTGGACGGTGCAGCCAACAGCAAAGGCAGTATCTGGTACAGCTCAGTTAGATCGCGTATCAGTGCGGCCACAATGGCCAGCAGCCAAAACTTATTGCTTGTGCGGCTCCAGGCGTCCCTGCACGAGAACAGGAGACAGCTTGAAATTCTACATTTCGTAGAGAACAGTCTGGACATGAAGAGGCACACTGCAGTAGAATGCAAAAATGAAAGCTGACCAAAACTGCAGATTTAATGGCATTTCGTCTTCCGATACAGAAACCTCACTTACACTGAAATCACCGTTAAACACCACAGTGTAATCCTTTCCATATTGCAGCTAAAGTAAAAATTTAACCAATTTCCAAGATTTCTAGAAGCGTGTTGTCATGATCACTACTCTAAGCATTAGCGATAGGTGGGCACAGTTATAACAATAGTATGCAGATACCACAAAAATTCCATTTTTATAACTGGGTTCATGGAAAAAAACAAAATGGAGCAGCAATGCTGTTGGAGTTCTATAATGTTGAGGCTGCTAGTGCCTGTTTCCTTCTCCATCTGGCTGTGGATTGTGGTGGCTCGTTTAACTCCACAAGTGGCCCTTTGTTAGTTTGTGACGTGGACACACAGTTTTCCTTCCATACTCCATTGACTATAACAGCCAATCTGCCCTCAACAAGTGGCGGCGATGGCATTTCGTTCTTCAAAATAAGGAAGTCACGAGCAATCTCGGTTCACGCAGCCTTTGTGTACACCACAGGTTACCTCCAAGATAAAGCGTGTGGCCTATGTATGCGCTGTCCTCCTGCACAGCTAGCATGGCTGCACTTGGTGTGGAAGAATAGATAATGCGGTAACAGACATGTCATTCAGGTAACACCAACGAAGTAATGAAAGATGCAAGTAGTACTAGTATTTCTGAATGACAAGAACACTCTTCAAGTGCCGTAGCACCAGAAACAATGCATGCACACTCTATGCAAAAAGCTAATAGTTGGTTGCTTATGATGGCAGAAGAGGCACATATTTTTTGGTGTGTGGTGGTTCAAGCAGGCAATACTGGCATCAAAGCGATTCCGCATAACCTGGAAAATGCACAAACAGGCGGTCACGTTTTTGGAAGGTCTGGACGTCATTTAGCAATGTACCAGCCTAATAAAGTTAAGCCGACAAAAAATGACACACAGGAAAGCATAGGAGGCACTATTTGTAGTGTTTAACAGAAGCGCAGTAATTATGACATAAAGGGAGCTCAATAAAGTGGATAAAAGGCAGCTTGCTGTCAGTGGTGTCTGAACCCACAATGAACCATGCATCCAATGCCTACCAATAGAGCTACGGAAGCAGCGATTCCTTCCATTGCGTATTTTTGTACATGTATTCCTGGGAGTGTTAACCAAAGTCATTAATAGACCTGGGCGTGAATATAGGACATTCTTTGTTGTCAGCTGGTGTTACATAGCATATGGCCTTCTGACAAGCCGGCAGATGACCTAAAGTTCGGGTGGTCCCTTACGCAGTTGCCTAAGATAACTCGAAGGAGAAAACTATCTTGTTCTTTTCGGTCTATAGTACTGATATCACCCCCGCCTCCCCACCCAGCCCTCAAGGAGGAAAGCATTCTGCACCAGAGCTGCACTGCCTCTGGAATCAGCCCACCTTTTACCAAGCAACGATGTCGTGTGTAAGTCATCAGATGACACCATATTGTCCCAAATTTTGCTTGTATGTTACATGAAGACAACGTCACAGGGTACAATCATTGATGATCTTATGCGACATTGAGGTCATGCGACTTTTCGTACACTAATGGACCCACATTCATTCACTTGAGCATCACATGACTTTTGATGAGCTTCTATTATACTTAGTTTTTTTCTCATCACTCGTGTTAAAACCGCCGCTGACAAGGTCTCACGAAGTATCGCCAGGTCTCACCAAATATCGCAAAGCCTGTTCACTGATGAAACATAAGCCTTAAAGGGGTACTGACACCTTTTTTCGAAGGTGAGTTTACTCTGCCATACAAATCTCCTGTATGCAGAGACGGTTCTGAGCAAGTGTGAAGCTCAGCAAATGCTGATAAGATATTTTATTTCAATAAAAATAAAATATCAACACTAGCTTGATGTCAGGCTAATTACTAATGGCTAATTCTGGTGACTTCACGCAGCAGTCTGGCTAGCTTCCAAAACTTCCAAGATGGCCAAAACTTCCAAGATGACCGCTTGTGCGTCACCAAAACATTCAAAATGGCTGCTTGTGCATCACCAACGGAGCCACGGTGCGGAGCAGCCGTGGAAACGTCACTTATGTTGTGCGAGCACATGACGAGAAGCTCATACGTTGTTGTGATGTCAGGGTACAGTAGGAACTGAAACTAGTTTTTAAAAACATACTGCAATTAGTTTTTCAGGGTGCACTTGTGCTTAGCACTACCTTTTCTAGGCTCTTGAGGGCTTGGCCTTTCATTAGACGCAAAAAAAACGATAACTGAAAATTTTCGTGCCATTACCCCTATAGTAAACCCTCCCATGCTACCTAAAGGTACTGAATCTGCTGGGACGATCGTATAAAATTTTGATTAATCATTGGAAGTTGTAAGGTGCCATCTAGGGAGTGTTTTTACCGAAACAAATTTTCAAAATGGTTCATTATTTGTCATGTTAGGAGGAAATTGAACTGTTCATTACAGTGCCAATTGGAGGCAAGCTTGCACTCTCCCTCTTTGCTCCAGCTAGCACCCACATGTGGTGAAGCTTCCTTCTACACACGAATGTGATGGAGAACAGAGAGCATATCGTAGAAATGCACACCCCACTAACTTTTTCAAATATCTTCATATTTTGCTTGCCCTTGCAGTGGCGGCATTGCACGCTTTACACCAGATGAAAAAATGAAGGCACATATTATGGTCAGTGGCGTTCCGCAGCTGATCCACAACTTCAAACAGTTTGTGGAAGTTTTGAGGAGTGCCTGTGACGTAGGCATGTGTGTGTGTGTTACCTTTCACTTCTCTAGAAGCACTGCTTCTGCGAATAAAAGGGCACCATGGCCTTCTCTTTTAAACTTCGGTTGTTCTCACACCGTGCAGGTGTTTCACAGCCTGAGTCACTTTGGGACGTTAAAACCCGTAAACCAACCATAATTTGCAGACACGATCATCACTGAGTGATCTACGTGCCATGCTTGTTTGTTTGCAATGCCCAAACCTTTCGAAGGGCCCTTCGCTGACCAATAAGCCCAACTTCCCATCTTTCAAAAAATTTTATGCATGCAGATGTAACCTAAAATTGAATACTGCAGGTGAATCTTGTAAATTTTGACTGAATTACAAATATATTCTGTTTTTTTTTCAGTGAGCATGTGATCAGCATAGTTCGATACATGTGTCTACAAGAAATTAAAATGCTGTCACAGACCACAAGCGCACTTTTCCCAATTGCTTTTCCACAAGAGAGCTTGGCATTTCAAGTGGAATAACAAAATTATTTTTCTTTACAAACCTGGGTTATTGTTGTTTAAAATTACACCATTTCCCGCTAAAGGGAACCATGAGGCGATGCGAAGCCGGAGAACTTGCACGATTGCGTTCCGTTGGCGTTCTTTGGGCATGCTACCGACCTCGCGTCGTGGAACGCGAAGAGGAACGCTACGCGCGTCTTGTCTTCCCTCTAGCCTGGCCGTTAATTCTCACAGGGCGAGTGGAGAACGCAGTCGGCAGGCGTGCGAGAGGGAGGCAGCGTAGGAGAGAGAGGGGGAGGGGACGGGCATGCGCTGGTGCTCATCGCGGCGTTGCGCAGGAGAGAATTTCGGCATGTCTAGCCCGCGTTTCAGAGGAAGAGTGGAAACGGGGAGGGGAGAGGGGAGAAGGGAAGTGGAGAGGGGGAAATGGGAGAGTGGAAGTGGAGAGGGGGAGAGGGGAAGTGGAGAGGGTGAGTGGAGAGGGTGAGTGGAGAGGGTATGCGCATGTGCAGTAAGGGTGGTCACGCTGCACACCACCACCACCACCACCACCGGATTGAACTCCGCCATAAGATACTTCGCATCTACAAACTGCCATAACATTGGTTACCTGTCATCGTGACTGTTGGTGATTCACACTGCTGTCTTGTTCAGTGCATAGTTAACTCAGAAAGAGGACTTAAAAATGTCTGTTCATACTTTTAGGATGTCGTGGTATACACAGAATGTCATCACTTCTCATGATACGTGCAGATGCGACATGTCCTCGCAAGAGACATAAGTGTCAATTTATTTCTGCTGCAGGAATCTTACCGCTGCAATGTCAACAAGCCAACCTGGTGAAGCCAAACCAGGTTGTCCGTCAGAATGTAAAAAGCATTGCCGATGCGGGCCATGGTCAGGCTGAGACGCAGCGACACATCCGGAAGGTTGATTGTGCGGGTTGCACCATGAAGGGCATCCAAAAAGCGCCCAAGCCGCAGCACTGAGAAACACAAAAAAACATGCACGTGGTTAATCATGGCAAGCGAAAAGTAGCAGGCACTAAAGCAGAATACCACAGCACAATGTCTCTGGCCAAAAAGAATGCAGGAATTTGATGCCTCTACTAAACTAACATAATGACATTCAGCCACTCTAACTCATAGAAATAAATAAAGGCTTACATTTTTGTGCTGCTCTGTAATACCTTGACCCTCCTCTACATTTATCATAGTTAAAACTTGATAAATCTATAGATAAACTCATCACTACAAGCAGAGCACAGTTACACTACCTTGCAACAACGAACACATTGGCATATGGTGAGATGCTATCAGGCAAACAACAGATGCCCGATGTCATTATGTATTGCCTCATGTTAATGCAGCTGAAGCTAGAATGGTTTCTCTGTACAACAGCACGTTCTTTCCCCCTTACGCTGAAATGGTATTTACCTTGTACCTAAATGAACCTGTTGCACTTAGCAGTAGTGTTTTCTTACAACAAAGCTTCCTTTCTATCTCAACCGACCGGTTCATGATGATGTGTATGTGCGTCAACTGCAAGCTCCAGTAAACCGGATTATTCGTTAATACTGTAATGGCTGACATAGAAAGTAGCGCCAGTGAATACATCTTCGTAATGCACATAAAAATACTGGTGGAACGCTCAGTCATTGGAATGAAATTGAACAAAAAGCAATTCGTTTTATAGCCATGGATAACTAATACTATACTACATATTGCAGCCACATGGCAACAGCAGCTGACATTCGACAATAACTGGCCATCACAATTCTACAGGGGCACAGCCAAGGAGTGACACACTAGGTTCTTGATCCCTTCATTGCTCTTGTCCACCACAGCATAGCTAGCATAGAATGACGCAAGAACACATTTTCTTGCTTAGGCCCCACTGTACAGTCGGCCACAACCGGCCTACAAAGTTCAGCATTTGAAGGCGGGAATTCGCTTTGCTACGGTGCTTTTCTTCAACGATAAAAAAGTTGTCACCAAAATGCTGGACCAGGGAGTGCCACAAAAAATTGCTGGAGCTGTTCATGGTGCCATACATGTGACTACTTTTGAATCTACAAATTGTTCAATGCAGATAAAATTGCCCTGGAAAAAATTCCTGGCTTTGCCACTGTAAGCCAATTTCACCCATCACTGGCCAATGCTAGCTGACATTAGCCAGTGCTAGTGGTATATGTGAATAAGTACAATAACTGAACTCAATCAGAAATACTCATCATACACCATGACAGCATCTGGGTGAAAGAGGCCCATGAAGACACTGTCTTCAAAAATTTTTACAGCAAACCTGTATATGTCATGTTGGCTCATGAGCATACCATAAAGAGCCCCAACCTCTTAATGAATCAACATAATGTATAGAACAGCTTCTTCTATTTGTTTAATTCTCTTCAATTCAGCAGTTCTCCATGTACAACTAAGTGTGAGCCCATTCTTGTCCAATTGTTGAGAACCTGTTTATGTGCCACTTTAACAAAAGGAGCATAGAATTCTTAAGTGTAGCTATATGTCTCTTGTACTTATACGTGCATATGGTACCTGTCATAACCATTCTTCCCTTGACTACAATCATACGTCCCCTTTGTCCTCATGACATTGTGAATTTACCCGATTTGGTGCTGGTGCAAAGGGTAACATGGTTAGCCCCATGTTACCCTTTGCAGTAGCCTTGTTTGGATAGAATTATTCCTGCAGAACACAGTATCTCTACTTATCCAGGGCAACACTGGAATAGGCAGTACAGCTCACCTACAACTGGGTGAGACAGCCTGTATATTCTACAAAGATGTGAAGTCACAACTCAGTAAATTGTAGAGCAAACAAAATTTCTACAGAACATTCCCCTGTTCTTTGGAAGCTTCTTTTCACGAGTAGAACTGACGGGGGAAGGGCCTTCCTGCAAGTGTGCTCTTGATTGAGTGTGCAGAGGTGCCCTTGATTTAATTCATTAAACCAAGCATTTGAAACACACTGTCGTAATGCGTGCGCTTCACCATAAAGTGCCAGCACGAAACCAATATTGTCTCCTTGCAAAGCACAAATAGCAGCTGTAGGCAAGCTTGCAATCCGTGGAGCCAAACCGTGTCAAGACTTCTCGCTTCAAGTGTTTGCAAACCTCTGAAGTCAAGGTCTTTCATATTGGACCGGAGAGATCGGACTTGCGATGACGCAACAAACAGGTGATGCGCGTAACAGTGGAACCCGAAACAGCCGAAGGTCACTATCACCTCTGGCGCTCTTTTTCCGCGTACTCAAGTAGGCACGCTGTCTTGCGCATACTGCCTATGAACTACATTTACACTGTCATCAAAAGTGATGTTGCGAAATGATTATCCCATCCGATCATTTCATTACCGTCCCGCGAGGGCTGCCAATGCCATAGCAATGTCAGCGAATCTTACGTTTATAATTAGCCATAATGTGGCAAAAGAAAACTCACGCCTTCGCCCCGAGCTGAACGTCACCTCCAGGTTCTGAAGGCGGGCCACGGTGTCCCTACGGCTTGACGTTTTCTGCATCCAGTACCACAAGAAGCGACTACTGTACTGCAGGAGCCTGGAATAAGAGCAGCGAATGCAATGGGCTCGATCACATCGACAAATCTGCGCGAAATGTTCAACAGCGTCATTCCTTACCGAAACAGTTTGTCTCTACCGGCTGTCTGTGCGTTGAACTTCGATATCTCTGCCAGGAGATCCCGTATCTTTGCGTTTTTGTCCATGGCTGTCGCTTGAGCAGGAAAAACAGCACGGAGCGCGTCGTGCGACGGTACTGCTACAACCTACTGATTTAGCGCTTTCCTCGTTTTGTATAGACACTTCATTAAAGAGCTCTATCTTCCCGGAAACACACACAGAGTTTACGTACAGTACTCCTACCACCAATGCATTGCTTCAACTGGCGTAGTGAACCAGTGAACTACGCCAGAAAACCGAGAGAACGTCAATGTGACCAAACAGAAAGTGGAATCAAGCACTCGAAACTTGCTTCAACACCCAAAAGCCGGAAAAGCCTTAGGCAACCTCAAACTATTTAATTCTTTTGTAAATAACATATTAATATTCAACATTAGGAACACAAAATGTTATTTTAGAATGTACGCTCATGTGTAGTTACGGTGTCAGATGGTACTATAAAATAGTCAACTAGTGCTGCCAGCATTTTCAAACACATTGTTGCAAGTGATTGCAGCCCTGTTAGCGGATGGTGCTACGTGCTGCGCTGGCTGCGCGCGTGTTTCCACGGCAACAACGAAGTTCAAATAATCGCGTTCTCTGAACTAACTCGCTCTGCGAAGTACTGCGTTAGAGGAACGTCGAAGTTCTTGATATGCTTGAGCTAGAAATTTACTTTTATACGAGAGTGCGCTGACTAAAATGAGCTATTCAGTTTCTCCAGATACACTGGTCGTTCTCCAGAACTTTCACGAAAGGGTGAAAAACAGACTTCTACGATTGCGGGAACAGGAGGAATGGAGGCGTTACTGCGTCCAGCACAATATCGTGGAGAAACCTCGGTGCAAACAAGGTGGTACGGCCGGACCGACGACGGCACAGCGACGGGCTGCAGCTCACGCTACACCTCGAAGAGTACCGATTCGAAAAGTTTCCGCATCTTCACCCGCCTACTGCTTGCGGAGCTTGTCGGACCAACTAGCTGTCTATTACCGCGAGCTAGAGCGGCTTCAGAGCGATTCTGACGCCTGTGTGGCCCGCTTGAAATCTCCGGAGACGCAAACGGGTCGCGCAAACGACGTGCTGACTGTGTGCGCGCAAACGCAGACTGTTTCGACTGCGGTAGCTCCCGAATGCGCTTCGGAGAATCATCATCGAGACAGGTTCCGGATAATGCTGAATCCGGAGCCGAATGAACGGTTTTGTGTCGTCAGGAAAGAGAGAGTGTTCAGGCCATTGGAAGACATTCGTCGACGTGTGACATGGGCAGGCCCAGTCGTCGAGAGTAGGAAAGTGGACCGTCGCGTTTCCTGCGTCGCGCACGGAAACGGACACGATGCGGAGGTGATTCGTGTCAAACTTACCACGTCACTTGATGTGCCCGAGAGTTTAATCGCAGAACTGGAATTGTACAGGAAACAGTTCGAAAGACGGGCGACTTGGAAGTCGCATCTTGAACTCGACGCGACGCGCGATCCGTGGTCGGTAATTGACAGTATTACGAGTGACATTTTGGGTGAAGTCCTGAGTGGTGTTCTTGAAGAAGTCGAGTGCGTGTTCAGCGGCATTATTGACGAGCTTTTGGATCAGGAATTGGTAGAGCAAGTAAATGGTTAGCTCACTGCTGGCACTTTCCTAGGTTTTAATCACTTTTACATGACTGTAACAAAAAACGCAAATGAGATCATTTTTTTTAGCTTTTTATAACAGCACTAGTTCACTTCAAGAACTAAAGGTGTTTGATAAAACAACTGCCGAAGTTATTTAGCAAACTAAGTGCTTCATGAATACGAACCACGTGGCATGAGGTAGTTCTTAATGCACATTAGGACTTGTCATGACGCAGCTGTCATTCTCACCATGCAAGGTGGGCATATGTGGCAGTGTGTGTCACTGATGCAGTCTGGTATTCTATCACAATACATAGGCAGATCACTGCAACATTCACTTGTTTGCTCATAGACGATTCGTAGAACTTATGGTACTAAATTAATAGCTTTTTAACATATTTGCACGGTATAAAAAAAATTGCTGACCAAACAACAAAACGGTTTGTTGGACCTGTGCTTACTTACACAGTCAAGATTGTTCCATATAAATATGTTTGTCTTATATATTCGACAAGCCAGACATCTGATGATTTTATTGGTACGCTAGAATACTCTTATGTTGCTACAGTGAGCTGAAGTTACATAATGTGTTCTCCTTGCCGTTGTATGTGTTGCCTGCTAAAGTCGACTTTTGATGATTAATTCTTAGCTTTGGTGTTTGGCAGTTCGTGAGGTAGAACAAAACTTTGCTGATAGTTGACCAAATGCCCTCACTTTCCACATGGGCATGAGGCAGCTGTTTAATGCACTTGCTGATGAGGGGGCCTCTTGACAGTCATGGGAGCTTGTACACTTATCAATGATAAGACCTGTAGTTACCCATACACCGTGAGGGTCACTGACGTACAACTACAAGCACCTACAGTGTCGTCACTAAGTGCCCAGCATGCAATGAATCGCAGCCCAACTCCTGCACCTGCTGCCTCAGTACATACATCCCGTATTAGAGGGCCATGGATAATGCCAAATGGTCAGGTGCTGCAAAGTGCACATCCTAAGGAACACTACTACAGTAAAGTACACTTCTACGGAGGCACATATGGAAAACACAGGTGGTCATACTGAAAATTGGCAGCGCAAACAAACGGGACACAGAAGAGGAACACAAACAGGTTTGTGTTCCTCTTCTGTGTCCCGTTTGTTTGCGCTGCCAATTTTCAGTATGAACCTATACCAACTTGCCCGCCTTTCAACACAGGTGGTCAGCCAGCCCTTGGGTACACAACAGCATGCAGGCAAGCATACTTTGCGCTACTCTCTACATGGTGATTGCCTCACATCATACAAACACAGCAGGTCATCAAGCGTTGAACCTTGGTAGGCAGTGTCCTGTGTCAGTACCAACGCTTGCATGAAGTTTCAATAGCCTTGAATACATTTTACTAGCAGGAGATGAAAAAATTTTGAACACGAGGTGTGGCTGGAGCAATCATTTCGATAAGCAATCTTGTCTTCTTCAAGGCAGTTGCAGCCTTGAAGAAGACAAGACCACTTGTCAAAAGGTTGGCTCCAGCGATACCCCATGTTCAAGAATTTTTCATCTCTCCAAGCTTCCATCTTCCCCTGAACATTTGCCTTATTTACCAGCAAGAATAAGACAGGGAGAAAGAAATACGCCCATAGGACGCTCGCTGTTGCTACCTTACTTTCGCTGGTAAAATGGATTCAAGTCAAAACCAACTAGTCCAACTTTCAGCACTAACACTTTATAGTCAGTCACTCGATGTTGACTCTCACACAGCAGGATTTCATTTGACATAGAACCAAGTGCAAAAATCCAACACCAATGTCTTGTACAGGGGGCACACGTACAGTCGCGCTCAATATGACTTGCAACACGGGAGCGCATGGACTCACGAGTTTAAAAATGGCGCATGGCTACAACTTTCCTGAATTTCCACAAATGAATTATATTTTATTACTTGGGATCAGGGGCGTAGCCAGAAATTTTTTTCGGGGGGGGTTCAACCATACTTATGTATGTTTGCGTGTGCGTTTGTATGTGTGCGTGCCTATATACGCAAGCAAAACTGAAAAATTTCGGGGGGGGGGGCGGTTTGAACCCCCCAACCCCCCCCCCCCCCCCCCCCTTGCCTACGCCCCTGCTTGGGATTATTCCCAAGTTAGATGAAGAGTGTTTACTTGTGTAAATAAGGAATAGTGGAAGCCATGGGTGATATTAAAGCTTGTGAGGCCACGCGCTCCCATGTTGCAAGTCATATTGAGCGCGACTATACCACATCTTATAGGAGACATTGTACCTTACACTTGTGGTAAATGCAGCGCCTTTGGTATTATGCTCTGCTGTCCTAGCTACACAGCATGAGGGGTATTGTCTTGTCACTTCTTTATGAGTGAAGGTGACTGTTGTTCAATTATTAGAGAGAGCATCAGCTAATAGAAGTGTGGCACTTCTCAAGGAAGACACCGATTTCAAGGCATTGTTATAGCTGTGCTTCCAGATTTGCTTTTTTAAGGATTCCTATGAAACTAAATGTAGGGCAGCACCTTCTAGCTATCGACTGTAGGTCAATGCAGTGCTAGTGTGGGTTTTGGGAGCCTTCCATCATCACTGAAAAAAAGGGTCACAGTACAGGGCATTGCTCCGTTTCCTATCTTTGAACGATGTGAAACGTTATTGACAGGTTCTTCACACGTTCTGAATATTATGTGATAGCGTAAAAGAGCTCGTTTCGCAGAAATTCTGGTGTTGGTGTCAGTGTCGTTGGTTGTGAGCAAAAAATCAAGAAAGATGCAAATAATAAAAAACTTCGGTTTGAGTGAGGATCAAACCCAGGCCTTCTGCGTGGCAAGCAGGTGTTCTACCACAGAGCCATGCCATTGCTTGAAACTACCTTGGAAAAAATATTATATGAATGTCATGTAGTGGGAAGAGTCTCCTTAACGCATGTAATATTGCGTGGCAGAAGCGTAGAATCGCGCCAGGCGCTAGTACATTACATGCATGATCTTGTTCTTGTTCACCTTCAATTGTGGCTCACACCCACTGTGGGGGATTGGCCAAGAATTGCGTGGTTTTATAAAATATTATATTACTTTAGAAGGGAGGTTACAGAATAGAAACATTACATGCATGAGCGTTGGCAGGAATTTTTTTTTTAGGGAGGAGGGGGGGGGCGCCGTTCGTGGGGCAGGTGCTGATCAAGTGCCCCTGCCGACACCCATGCGCTCATGCACCGCGTCGTTTCCAACTGTGGTATTGGCGGACGCGCTCATCTCGAAGACATTGGCAAATGGACGCCTTAGCTGAGCCGCCGAAGACATACCTTCGTTCACGCGCCGCTGCGTTTTCTCGGTCGTTACTCTCATCCTTCGCTTTCCTCCTCGCGCTTTCGCTGTGCCTTCCTACACTCTTCTCCTTTCGCTTTCTTCGCTGTCACGGTCATTCATTCTCCGCGTTAGCTTTCGGTCATCCTACCCTGTACCAATCGTTAGCTTGGTCACGCCGGCGACACGAAACGCGACAACGGGCACATCGTTATCCTTCAGCATCAGCGGGCGCTCAAGAGCTGCGCTCTAATAGAGCCTTCATTTAACAAACGTACCGCAACGGCACCTAATAATAATAATAATAATAATAATAATAATAATAATAATAATAATAATAATAATAATAATAATAATAATAATTTTTATTTGCACAACAATGTGAGCCCTCCGGTGACGTGCGAGGCTAGACAGAAAGGAAAGACCCTTACGCGCGTGCATCTGCTAGCCCGTCACCGAAAGGCAAAAAAGTGAGAGAAATAAAAGGGGGGGGGGGGAGGGGCAGAGGGTGAGGTCATCACGAGTAGCTGGACAAATGGCGACTGTACAGAGAGCAAGTCCATAGATTCAAAGTTAGCGGTACACCTACTCACAGCTACACTTTCCGGACGCATCAGTCTATTTCAAGCGCCTCACGAGATAACTTATTTGTAAAAACGCTTCATCTTCTCTTTCATAACAAATAAACCTGCCCCGGGATCGTGGCCACCCGCTCGCATGGACGCGCGCCACGTGCACGAGCGCCTTTCGAACGCGGGTCGCGAGGACAACGCACGAGGAAGAAACAACGCGAAGGAGCTGGGCATTCCATTCCTGACCGCTACGGGTTCAGCCTGCACTGGCGTTCTCTCGGCTACCAATGCAGCAGTCGGCCTCGGAGTCGATGGCGCTCTTCGAGAACGTTGACATGGGCGAGCCCGCGCCGCCCAGCGCCGGACCTCAGCCGAACGAGGCCAGCCGCGGACAGGAGCGACACGTCAGCAAGGTCGAGCGGAAGAGGAGAGGTCACGGCAACCGCACCGCCACCCACGAGGACAGTGACGCCGACGTCGTGGACGGTGCAGGTGCTGCGACGATTGGAAGCAACGTCAGCACCGGTAGACGCAGCAGTACCAGCAGCGGCGGCAGCACGTCGACGTCGGGGCCAATCGAGACGGCGGCGATCAACGTGTCGTGCCGACTTTGCCACGAAGAAGCCGGCGGTGGCCTGGACGAGCCGCTGTTCCGATGCCCGTGCCGGTGCGCGGACGCGTTCGTGCACCGGTCGTGCCTGGAGGAACTGCTCTATCTGCCAGGCCCCGAGGGCGGGCCCGCCGCGTGCTCCACGTGCGGCGCGCACTACCCGTTGCGGCGCCGTACTAAGCCGCTGTGGCGCTGGTTTTGGGAGGACGAGACGCGTGAGGACGCCACGCTGTTCTTGGCCAACCTCATCTTCAGCGTGGGCAACGTCGGAGTGCTCACCATGGCCTGGCTGTACGCGCTCTTCGAGTACCACCCAGAGTCGCGGCTGTCGCAGGCTTCGCTCGCCTCGGCCCTGTTCGTGCTCTCCGTCCTCTGGGTGGCCTTTGGGTGCGTCCGCTTCTGCGTGCTCTCCGTCTCGCTCGTCCAGTGGAGGCGAGCTAACACCACCCTGCAGGCGCTGTTCGCGGACAAAAGCGTCGCGCAGGCCTAACGCAAGGCACACGTCTACGTTGGAACTTAGGTGTGTCTCCGGGAGTTTAATAGGGAGAAAAGGAAGGGGTGTGCCGCCTTGATTTGGGCGTGCCTACATACCTGTGTGCATGTTGGAACTGGCGGACATAAAATAAAGGGTCAGTGTTTCTTGGCACTTCTTGATTCACTTGCGACACAGTAAAGCGACAGCGTTAGTGAGCCCGTGTCTCGGAAAATCCGGTGTCGTCGGTGTCAAGTATTCTGCCACAGCGACGCCTGTGCTTGAAGCTACTTCGGTAAAAAACGATATACAGGCGTCATATGTCGAGTGAGGTGTTACGTTAGCAAATGTAAAACTGCGTGGCAGAATGCGTTGAATTGCACCAAAAATCAACATATGAATTGTGTTATGAGAGTGCATAGGAGTGCGCAGGGTTCTCCGAAAGAAAAAGCTTCGCAGTGTATGCGGAAATGAAAATTAAGCAATGACGTGCTGCTCACAACGGCCTGCCTTTGGTCCTTGGCTTCCCGAGGTAAAAGTGGGAAGTAAACCATCCTTGGAATGCGACATCATAGGCCCTCGGCCGGCCGCCATTATTGTCAGTAACCTGCATGGCCGTAACCATTCGCATTAAACGATTACGGGACAGGTCCGACAAAGATATAGGGCTGACTTGGCGCTCCGCTCAGATCACGGGGGAGGCGTCTCCTCCCCCTCCCCACATGCGCCATATACGCACACACATGTGTTGAAGAGTCGCACATGTGTTATATAACCAGTTGTTTACAGTTGCGTAACGATGCCAACAGCAACGTGGACATTAACACCAGACGCGATAAGCTGATAGGTAGTGCTTATATTTGTCGGTTATGATGGAGAGCGCACGCACGTTTGACGAACCCGTGTGCATGTGTGGAAGGGGTTCTTGGCAGTTCTCGCGTAGATGGCGGCGAGCGCAATCTTTGCTATTAGGGAGTTTTCGAATAGGGGCCCCAAAACCCTTTGCGTGTGCTCGCTATGGGTCAAGAAGGAGCTAAGAGTTTTCGAATAGGGTCTGCGGCGCTTTGGACACTCCCTCTATTCTAGGTCACTCTAGTCTTGGCCAAGAGCCGTCGCTTCGTTGGGTGTGGCAGTGCCGTCATGTTCGTTTGACGCAAAGCTTTTGAGGCAGGCTTTGGGGCTCCCGCTGAATTCGAGAAATAGAGTCCCCAACGCAAAACCCAAACACTGTTTGGGTCTCGCGCATGCGCAGTGGCCTCGACGCTTTTTTCTTTGGGGCCCCTATTCGAAAACTCACAATTGTGACGGATGTGCGCAACGCCGACCTCGCCAATTCTACGTTGAAGTTGCGCATCGCCGTGTTCTTATATGGGCCCACGCCGCCGCACCTGCCATGAAGCCGCTTGCGGTGGACGACACATTGGAATCCCGTGATTGCAGTGGGCTCATCGCTCCAGGTTTCGGGAAGTACTAACGCACCAATTTCTGTGAGCAGAGCGCCTATTTCGAGGTCGTGCACGTGCGCGTGCACAGACGTTGAGAGCGGCGAGCGTAAAGTGTTGTGGTTGTGGTTGTGGCACCGAATGAAGGTGGTAGCCAGGTCCAAGACGTTGCCTAGAGGCCTGTTCGCTAGCCGGGTTATGTTGTCCACAGACTGTGTCGAGAGAGCCGGCGACATGTCGGAACCTGCAATCACCTTTTGCGTTGGTGAGGTATAGGCCGTCGAGTCTGGATGCCCTTGAAAGTACTACGTAGACCAACTTCAGTGGATGGCGGTTATCGTATCCGAAGACTACCTGGGCTTATGTGGCCCTTTGTGACGTATATGTAGCTATGGCGTTTGCCTGCTCAAGAGGACACTGTGCCCTCTTACACGAGATATTTTTCTGGCGTATGTTGTGGTTGGGGTGGTTCGCAATCCTACGGGCCCGCACTCATTTCAATTCTGTTGAGGGTGTGCGGTAGTGATGTGCATCGTCCTGCCTGTGACGACAATGCCTACCGTGGACGTTGGAAATTCAAGCCACCGTCGCAAGATGTTGCCGTGTATCGTCACGCTCGATGTACCCCAACGTGCTCATGTTTCCATTAACGAGGCCGTCGCTTACGTCGATGTTGGCCGTGATCATCTACGGCTTGCCGATTCTCAGGTAAATTGAGGCTAGAGCACTGCAAGGGCCATAATCCTCGGTTTGGTCCCGGGCCGGGCCCAGCACTCATTGAAGTTTACCCGCTCGAACCCGGCCCGGTGACCGAAAAGCGAGACCCGGGCCCAGCCCGAACCCGAGAAAAAAAATTGGACCATGTCCCCGAAGGGAACCCTGATGGGATGCGAAGCAGCAGCGTTGCGCACGGGTGGCATCACGGGTTGAACGGCGCTAACGCGGGTGCTGCGGTGAGCGCTGGAAGATTCGTTTGAAGCGAAACTCGGTGTTGCGTTTACTGGTGTAAACGTTTGTTTGAAACGCAGACACGGGAGGCGAGCGGGTGTTGGAGCCGGCAGCTGCGGGCGCTCCGGCGGGTGAGGGAGAGAGTGACGTACGCGCGCACCTGCGAGGGAAGCGTGCGAGGGGAGCGTGACGTCAACGCCCAGCTGCAGTGTGACCTACTTGGCACCGCTCCAAGACCTGCGCCGAGGGATGCGCGTTGCCTCGCGTTTGTGCGGACGGAGGGACAGCGTTACACAGGCTAGTCAAAGAGCTGCTTCGCATCTAAAATTTTCACTTACCCGGCCCTGCCTGGCCCGACAGGGGACCGAGCCAATAATATAGGTGATGTTGCCGGAACATGGAATCGACAGCAAGGCGTTTTAAATTGCAAATATCTTACGTTTTGTTGGCGCGTTCTTGTACCAGAGGGTCTCATTGTGGTAACGGTTCACCAGACATACTGGGTACAATGAACGGTTATTCGGCAGCGGTATACTGTGCCTATTTTTTCTGCAGATACAATTGGAATAATCAAGAGCGTTTGGTAGCAGATATTGCAACAAGAAAATTGATTTGCAGCATGAGTTAAGTTTCAACAGGGAACGCAATAAGAACAGAAAGACAGAGAACAAAACGCCCTCTTCACTTTGTTTTTATTGTGCTCTCTACTAAAATTTAAAGCATTCTCTATTATCAAACCCAACCGTGCACCCTTCTGGATATGTAACCCCCGTCTTCAGCATACTGAACACCTTGCCACCGCAAGAAAAATAAATACGCTAACCTAGAAAAAAATTATAGCGAAATCCGTGCTCCACGTGCACTTTTCGAAATACGCATGAACAGCCGAAAGGAAGAAAAATACTTTGTCATAGCATTCTTTTCATATATCGCACTGCTGCTATACAGTCTATAAGATTTTGTGGCAGAGTTTGCAGTTCATTTGTTCACGTGTTATTGTGCGAAAAGTCAAATTATCAAGAGATTCCGCGGCTGTAAGCACGCCATGCGCTCTTGCATCAGATATCCTTCCGCGCTAAAGTTTCTTGAACTGCTTGCGCTAGCCACTCGGGCACACAAATTCAGCCTTTCGAAACGTCAAGGCGTCGGTGACCGTTGTTCTCTTCTACCACTGGAGCTAACTTCGGACGTCTGTGTGGACCTCAGCAGAAAGATCATATGTATACAGCTGTCCAGCTCATCCCTTTATTTCTCTTGTTGCCGAACGTCGCGCCACTCTCTAATATAATCTATAAACTCCTTTTTGAGGACTTCTCCTTGCAAGTTTCAGCAGTGCATACATGTTATGTACGGTTTGTACTGTGCTCTTTTTTTCTCGATATTATAATGGTGTGTGCCTTGCGAACGATGTTGCAGTGTTGTACACGTTCCTCTAAAAGAGGAACGAAAGCTCGTTCCTCGGTCCTTCCAAATATTGGAGCGGGTTCCCGTTACAAGTTCCTCTAATGAGAAAGGAACTCGTTCCAGTTACACTTCGAAAATTGGAACGTGTCGTTACATTAACGTTACATTTGAATTTTTATTTAAAATATAGTGCCTGTCATTACCGGATAATCCTGAGGCGAAATAAAGTGAGCAACGTAAAGCTCAAATAGAGCTACATAAATTTTACAAATTTTACATCGCCAGCAGCAGGTTATATGTAGATAAAAGGAATCTAAAGAAACCTCCTAGACGAACGTTTAATAGACCACCGGCCATACTACAGACATGTCTAACTGCAATTTTCGTGCTCGTCTATTACAAGTGCAACACATGTGGCACTTTCCACGTCACTCTTCAAGTGCACAGTCAGAATACTGCGCTTCAGATAGTCTAATAAAGAAATGCCAGGCCTGCGCTGAAAGCGCAGCACAGTCACAGCGAAAGCTGGAAGAGCGGCGTTTCTAGAGCCCGTTCTAAGCTCCCTTGTAGCTACTAATACAAGTTCACTAGGAACGTACCCACTACGCCATAAATCACAATTTTTGTGAACTTCGAAAGCACCTACTAAGCCATTATTCGTCATTCTGCGGAAAAGCGAGGCACCAGCTACACGTCTGTAAGGCATTATGTGCACTTTGTTGACGCGACGACTGATGACGATGAAGAATTATGGCTCAGCCCTTTGTAATGGGTTGGAAGCTTTAAACGGCCCACCAGTTATGCAATTTGCATTGGGTGACGCCCGATCGCTATTTCCCTCTCCCGTCATGCTGTACAACATACGTTGACGTGGGAGAGAGACGGGGGGCGAGGGGGCAAAGAACTTTACTGAGACCCCGAGGAAATGGATCATGCGCTTCTGGGCTTCCTTGGAAACCAATACAAGTGCGCTTGCGAGGAACCCACTATGTTATAAATCATTGCAATTTTACTGAGACCCCGAAGAAATGGATCATGCGCTTATGGGCTTCCTTGGCAACCAATACAAGTGCACTTGCTAGGAACCCACCACGCTTCAAATCATTGTAATTTTACTCAGACCCCGAGGAAATGGATCATGCGCTTATGGGCTTCCTTGGCAACCAATATAAGTGCACTTTCGAGGAACCCACTACGCTATAAATCATTGTAATTTTTGAGACGTGGGGCAGCAGGCACTGTGCCATTTTTCGTCATTCTGCGGAGAGCCGTCGTACCTGCTAAACGCATGTAAGACATTATGCGCACTTTGTTGATGCTGTGCCTGATGACGATGAAGAATTATGGCAGAGCACTTTGTCATGGGTTGGAAGCATTCAACAACCTACTCGTTGCGCAATTCGCATTGTGTGATGCCTTGTTCTAGAATTCGCGTTGTGGGACGTTTGGTGCTTATTTTCTCTTCTATCACGCTATACTGCATATGTAATGTGGTTCCTTCCCGACATGAAGCCTGTATAGGACCTTTTTGCAAAGCAGTTTCAAGCACCGGCATGGCTCAGAGGTTGAATACTGGGCTCCCACGCAGAGGGCCCAGGTTCGAACCTCGTTCCATCCTGGAATTTTTTTCTTGTTTCGTTTTTTTCTTATTTCGAGCGATAGTGGTTACGGACACCGGCGGCGGCGGCGGCGGACAACTACGGCACCAAAAACGGCCGGTGAAATGATCTCATAACAGCTTCCGCTGTAAAATTTCCATACGTTTCTTGCACAGGAAACCGCATCGAAAGGAACAATACATAAGCACTTAACGAGTGCTGATTCAATATTGCAGTGTGAGTATAAAATAATGCCCAGGATACGTATTCGCAACTTAGTAAAGTGCCGTGTTCGCACTCAGCAAGAGTAGCATCCCGATGTTCGTATCCGACAGACGAACCTGTTTTACAGCGAAAGCTGTTATGAGATCATTTCTCCGGCCGTTTTTGGCGCCGTAGTTGTCCGCCGCCGCCGCCGCCGCCGCTGCCGCCGCCGCCGCCGCCGCCGCAGGTGTCCGTAACCAGTATCGCTCGAAATAAGAAAAAAAAAGAAGAAAATTCCAGGATGGAACGAGGTTCGAACCTGGGCCCTTTGCGTGGGAGCCCAGTATTCAACCTCTGAGCCATGCCGGTGCTTGAAACTGCTTTGCAAAAAGGTCCTATACAGGCTTCATGTCGGGAAGGAACCACATTAGCATATGCAATATAGCGTGGTAGAAGATTAAAATAAGCACCAAGCATCGCACAACGCGAATTCTGTAACCAGGCGTCAAACAATTGCGAATTGCGCAACGAGTAGGTTGTTGAATGCTTCCAACCCATTACAAAGGGCTCTGCCATAATTCTTCATCGTCATCAGGCGTACAATCAACGAAGTGCGCATAATCCCTTACATGCGTTTAGCTGGTACCAACGCTCTCTGTAGAATGACGAAAAATGGCACAGTGCCTGCTGCCCTACTTCTAAAAAATTACAATTATTTATAGCGTAGTGGGTTCCTCGCAAGTGCACTTGTATTGGTTGCCAAGGAAGCCCATAAGCGCATGATCCACTTCCTCGGGGTCTCAGTAAGGTTACAATGATTTATAGCGTAGTGGGTTCCTCGCAAGTGCACTTGTGTTGGTTGCCAAGGAAGCCCATAAGCGCATGATCCATTACCTCGGGGTCTCAATAAAGTTCTTCGCCCCCCCCCCCCCTCCGTCTCTCTTCCACGTCAACGTATACAGCATGACGGGAGAGGGAAATAGCGACCGGGCGTCACCCAGTGCAAATTACATAACTGGTGGGCCGTTTAAAGATGCCAACCCATTACAAAGGGCTGAGCCATAATTCTTCATCGTCATCAGTCTTCACGTCAACAAAGTGCACGTAATGCCTTACAGACGTGTAGCTGGTGCCTCGCTTCTCCATAGAATGACGAATAATGGCTTAGTGGGTGCTTCCCAACTTCACAAAAATTTTGATTTGTGGCGTAGTGGGTACCTTTCTAGTGTACTTGTACTGTAGCCCCAAGAGAGCTTAACGGGCTCTAGAAACGCCGCTCTTCCAGCTTTCGCTGTGACTGTGCTGCGGTTTCAGCGCAGGCCTGGCGTTTTTAAAGACGATAGTCTTTCTTGGGGAACTTAAACGCAGAAATTTTGGTCTGTCTTTCTGTCTGTCTGTCTTTCTGTTTGTCGGCACGTCCCTCGATTCAGCCACTCGGCCAAAGTTGAACCACTTGCCCAAGGGCCAGCCGTCTTGAACTGGTACGGCTGTTCATACTTGTGAACGTTGTCGATCAAAAAGTAAATATCATGCATATCTGAGGTACAACATCGCTAGGTAATTATTAGGTGGCGTGTTCCTTTAATAGAAAATGCATACATACGTAATTTTAAGGACACTAGTTTCTTAAGCTGCGCTGAAAATGCATAAGAATGGAAGCTTGAGCGAGTTGGTGTGCGTTCATCTTTGTTGAAACAGCGCTCACTAGACGACGACGAAGTAAAAGAAGGCACAGGACAGGCGCTGCCTGTCGTGTGCCTTCTTTTACTTCGTCGTCGTCTAGTGAGCGCTGTTTCAACAAAGCTGAAAATGCGACTGCGCTGAAATTTGCCTTCCTCCGTGCCCTTCGCACGAGCTCATTGTTGTGTTTCGGTTTCGGTTCTGTATTGCACTGTACGAATGCCATGGGTTGGTGTTGAAAAACTTTAGTTTTGAGAAGGCCAAGAAGGTGGAAAAAAATGTTTAAAAAATGAAAAAGCAGCGTTGTGGGCGGCCTTCAGGCTGCCGGTTGTGGGCGCCGCTCTGGCGTTCCTGTTTTACCCAGGCGACGTGTAAATAAAAGAGTGTGTGGAGAGTACTCGTTGAGTGCGGACGTTTCTCTACAAAGGTCTTCGCCTGCTGCTGCGCCGGGACTACCAGCACGCAACACAGCACTCATGTTTCCCGACGTATTGCCAGATGGCGTCCATATCTCACACAGCGCCTCTTCTATCGTCTTTACACGACATTTGCAGCGAAGCACGCAGATACGCGGCCAATTTTTTTCGTCAGCACTTCGTTTCCAATGTTGAAGAGCCGTTCCACCAAGCGCTTGAGGGCACTGCTGTGTTTACAAAAATAGGAACAAAGTCAACCGCGGTCGTAGGGGCGAGGGCCGGCTCAGCGGGTGCAATAACAGTGTAGCTCTGGATGTAGTACGCGTATCGTTTATTGCATGACAGACGTTATCGGTGCGGCGGCTGTCGAACTGAACTATAATAAAAATTATAGACCAATAGCCGCCGAGATAACTCGCATGTTGGAGGTATTCCTGCCCATGCGCAACCATCGAAGGCACCAACAGGCACCACTGCCGCACCCGCGTCCACTGCGTTTCGGTCCTCTTCCCCGCCAACCACGCAACCGGGTGTAAAAAGACAGATTTGCCTATAGCTGTTGGCTGCGCATGCACGAGATGCTAAAGGGACGTTCGAGCCAGCCGCTAAATACAACGTGACGAGAAAAACATTCCCAGGATTTGGGCCGAAGCTTCGCAGTCGGCGAGCGCGCGAACATAAACCAATAAAACGCCGGAAGCGTATGCTGCACGCGGTAAGGCGTTCACTTCCAAGTGATAGAACCAAAGGGTAACTTCGCCACCGTTACGTTGGTGCCCAAGACCATTCATCTGCAGTGGGAGGCCACCGCGCGGGATTTCGGTGGTTAGCACATTGGTGCTTCACTCACATTCTACGGCCTCCAGTGTTGTGATTGGTTCATCTGTCCCATGCGCGTCAAACACCAAATTGGCGACGATGATTCGCGCGGTTCGAGGACTCTGCGAAAGCACGCGCAGGCGCCACGACTACGGTAAGTCGGCTCCCCCACTTTTCCTTATGCCGACACGGCCATGGGGACGCGTAGCTGAAACACACACACACACACACACACACACACACACACACACACACACACACACACACACACACACACACACACACACACACACACACACACACACACACACACACACACACACACACACACACACACACACACACACACACACACACACACACACACACACACACACACACACACACACACACACACACACACACGTGGTCGGTCTCGGCATCGCGCGCTTCCCTGCGCCCTCGGCGGGCGCCTTAGCACCATATATAGCAGGACAAGACGAAAGCTCCGACGTTAACAAAGTGCGCACTCAAAGTAGGCTGTGCATGGCCATGTCTCATCACATGACCACTGGAACTGTGCGCAGACCTTTCATTTCAGTGGACTGCTATCAGGAACGTTGCCCCGCTTCGGAGCTCTGTGATCGCTCGTCCGGTGATAACTGATGGATATGAATTTATTATATTATATTTATTGCTGCGATTACGAAATAACGTTTGGGATATAAAATAATAGCGAATGCAATTAACAAAGCAAAGAATAGTGAGATGTTGGCTATATAAGGGCCTGGTCTACTTATTCTTAGCTCGCCCGTTTCAGATAAATCAAGAAGCTCCATATGCAAGAAGCAAAAGAAGGTCAGTGATTGTCCATCATAAAACTTTTCCAAGTACCTTGCTCCACATAAGCGTTTTACAGCGAAAGCTGTTATGAGATCATTTCAGCGGCCGTTTTTGGCGCCGTAGTTGTCCGCCGCCGCCGCCGGTGTCCGTAGCCACTATGGCTCGAAATGAGAAAAAAAAAACGATATAAGAAAAAAATTCCAGGATGGAACGAGGTTCGAACCTGGGCCCTCTGCGCGAGCGCCCAGTATTCAACCTCTGAGCCATGCCGTCTTTTTTTATCATGGTGTTTAATAGAATGCGTATGAAATTAGTACACAGTATCACAATAGTCTATAACACAGAGTTACACTACTACAGTCACTTAGCGACAACGAAAGTACAAGCACTGCCACAAAAACTGGAAGACTAACTTATAGTCCTTCATTCCAGGGAGAGTTCTTCATCAGGTGCTGCACAGAAAATGTGGCGAGGCTAAGCACCTCACCAAGATTGTGTACCATTCCGGTATGAAATCAAGTTCGTCGTAAACTTCTTTTAAATTAATAACCATTCGGGTGAAATATATACGTGATGAGGTGATCGGCTCTGCGTTACGGTCCTGCATTCGCGTCTTCCACGAACTGTGCGTACCAATAACAAAGAACATATCGTACGGCACTTCATCAAGAGGTGTTAGCATCAAATAACGAATAGTGTACGAATTAATTTCAAATTCTTTCTGCAGAGTTTGCTGAAGGACATCCCAGAAAAGAATCGCATCTTTGCAGCTCACGAAGCAATGCCGGTGCTTGACACTGCTTTGCAAAAAGACCCTATACAGGCTTCATGTCGGGAAGGAACCACATTAACATATGGAATATAGCGTGGTAGAAGAGTAAAATAAGCACCAAGCGTCGCACAACGCGAATTCTGTAACCAGGCGTCACACAATGCGAATCGCGCAACGAGTAGGTTGTGGAATGCTTCCAACCCATTACATAGGGCTCCGCCATAAATCTTCATCGTCATCAGGCACAGCATCAACAAAGTGCGCATAATGCCTTAGATGCGTTTAGCAGGTACCACGGCTTTCCGTAGAATGACGAAAAATGGCATAGTGCTTGCTTCCCTACTTCTCAAAAATTACAATGATTTATAGCGTAGTGGGTTCCTCGCAAGTGCACTTGTATTGGTTGCCAAGGAAGCCCATAAGCGCATGATCCATTTCCTCGGGGTCTCAATAAAGTTCTTCGCCCCCCCCCCCCCCTCTTTCCCACGTCAACGTGTGTTATACAGCAAGGCGGGAGAGGGAAATAGCGACCGGGCTTCACCCAATGCAAATTACATAATTGGTGGGCCTTTTAAAGCTTCCAACCCATTACAAAGGGCTGAGCCATAGTTCTTCACCGTCATCAGTCGTCGCTTCAACAAAGTGCACATAATGCCTTACAGACGTGTAGCTGGTGCCTCGCTTTTCCGCAGAATGACGAATATTGGCTTAGTAGGTGCTTCCCAACTTCACAAAAATTGTGATTTATGGCGTAGTTTGCACGGAGAAAGAAGTATTTGAGGAGGTGAATCTCCAGGCCGCGGCAGCGCGCGAGGGCGGAGCGATAGCGTCACGGCGGAATGTGGTTTACGCCAAAGCACGACAGATGACGCTTTCGGCCTGTTGCCATTAGAATCACTGTATATGCTACCTTTAGGTAGCAGAGTAGCGCATAGGTCCGGCTAGCAACCACAGCTATGCGGTGAAGTCGCACTTCGTTTTTGCAGGCGACATGCCTACCGTGTCGCCGATTAACCTGTCTGGTGGGTCGAAGACCGGCGATAAACCGGCCCAAGCGGCAGCTTCTCCACAATGCATGGTTGCTAGCGGCGTTGGAAGACAGATGCGCAACTCTGCTACCTAAAGGTAGCATATACAGTAACTCTAGTTGCCATCATCTACACGCTCTTCTGTGGACGCGACGCATAAAAATCGTGATAGCGCCTCGTAAAATGTAAAATTTCTAAGATTTCTGTCTGTAACATCAATCGGTAGGTATGACAGATATTTTAGCTGCAGATCCTAATCGATACTGCCAGAATTAGAGGTCGTACAGCCAGTGGCGTACCAACTCGTTCGCGAGGGGGGGGGGGGGGGGGGGGGGGGGGGGGTGTTGCGTCGCTCACTCTGTCCGCCATATATATATATATATATATATATATATATATATATATATATATATATATATATATATATATTATGGTGACTTGCTTTTCAAAACTGTTTGTTTTAAATCAAGGAAGAATCTGCACAAACAGGTGCGGGCTGGGCCGCGCTATACCGCGACAATAGCAGTATTTAATAACATTTTGGAAATATTACCGTGAAGTTTAAAAAGTACACCCAAATTTAACCTGATCATCTGAGCAATGCATCAGCAAACTTCCCAGTCTTAGTTTGGCGTTGTAGATACGATGAGTATGAAGAACCTGCTATGACTCTAGTACCTTAAATTCTCACTTATTAAACAAAACATGTGGCTGACAAAGCAAGGTACTCGCAGAAGTCTTCAGGATAAGCCGAGTGCCAATTTCTGTACTGTTAGAGCCCTCTCCTATAAAGTCTTTCTTAAGATGAAGACCAATTTCAGTCGAATAATACTTAAGCAAACCACATTGAGCCGGTTGTGTATAGTTATAAGGGCCTGATTTATGGGCATTAAAAAAGCCCGTTTTATTCGGCAAAAATAGGCAGGGAAAACAACATTCCAGGCCTCCAATATCGTAAATATAGGCACAAGAAATTTTCACATAAATGCGAATATTTTCAAACGAAGACGTGCGCGACCTCTACGACAGGAAAACAAAAATTTTATTACTTAAGATGGCACAAAGGCGCAACAATTGAACATAACCGTACAATAGTGCTTTGTCCAGCACGGTTAGCAGAACACGGTCTCTCCCGTGTTTTGCACGGTGAATCAAGTGTCCACTGTCGAATCAACACACTCCTGAGTGCCTTTTCGACATGACTGAGAAGTGCAGAGAAGGAGCAGCTAGCCAGATCGCTAAATGGCCAGAAGGGAGTGATTCCTCCTATTGGCCGGGTCGAATCACGTAGAGCCAACTTCTCCGCTGGCAGTGAACCACTGGCGCAGCCAAGGACGGAAGGGTGGCTTCGGAGGGTTCAACTCCCCCCTCCCCCAGAAACTTTTCAGTTTTGCATGTGTTTTGCATACACGCAACGTACAAACGCACGCACGAACATGCATAAAGTATGGTTGAACCCTCTTCCTGCGAAAAAAATTTCTGGCTACGCTACTGCAGTGAACACCTCGCAAAGTAAATTACAAACAAAACAAAAGCCTGCGCACGTCACATTTTTCTATCTTTTTGCTCTTCACTCTCCTTTCCGCTGACGACATTTCCGTGGTCTCGCATTCGCCAACCGCTCGCGCCATGTCAGTGCGGCGGCGAATTCTCGCCGGCGTGTCCCACGTCATTGCGGCTAGCATGGTTTTCCGGAAGTTGGCTGAACTGGAGGAGTAGGTTGAATTCCAAACAGTTCCGAACAGTCAGTGTTGCCGGGTAACATGAATAACGGTCTCAAACTGCACTCTCACTTGAAAGCGAAACTTAAGGCTAAACAGTGTTTACATAAGAGCTAACTTTGAAAATAAACATTTACAGGCATTTATAAACATTTCGGCACAAACGCCAAAAATAGGCATTTATAGGCACTATAAAAACACTATAAAAGCCCTTCTTGTTACTCTAATACATGCTCATTTATCAAAGTGGCGCGATAGGAACGCAAGGAACAAAATAGGCATTTGCCTAAAATCCGGTCTCTAGTTATAAGATTATAAATGACTACGAATTTATATACTAGGTTTCGTTCCTTGCCCTCCTACATTTCCCAGCTTGGGTGGCGGGTGTTCGAAAAAACGGTGAACTGGCCCTATACTCCTTCCCTCCGGTTCCTCCAAGTAAACAGCTTACGTAAACTGTGTAAGCTCGAATTTTCTTTGAAAAAAATGTGGGCGATTATAACGTTAAACTACCCCGCATTGTTTCCTCCTGTACAGGTCGTTAGCTGTTAATGAGTGGTCGACATTTTCTGGGTCATGCTCACAGCACCTGCTCGTAAAACGACGCAACAAATGACGTGTAAGTGATCCACCGCGTAATTACCACGTACGCATGACTGCGTTAAAAATAATAATAACGAACTATTTTCAATACGGTGTATTGTTTGTCATTGGTTCTTCTCTATTCGTCAAAAATTTTCAATGTGCCATAAAATCGCCTCCTTGTTACGCGACGTCCCAAGTCTGCAAAAACTCGCGGCGTTAAAATGAAGTGTGAACAATAAGCAGCACATTAGCGTGCTGAACAATAACTTTTTTTTTTTTTGAATAGCCAGACAGTGTCTCTTTCTGAACGTAATTTAAGAAGGCTGCCCGCCAATCACATTGGCAGCGGCTGCTTATAGCAGCGGGCGAGATGGATTCATATATGTATGATAGATGCTTTCAGTTGTTGTATAACGATACTGAGCTGTTTTTGCGTATGTACAACTCTCTGTGAACTCATCGTTGCTGACAAAGAGGTAGAGAGAGAAATAAGCATTATTAAGAACAGACACAATCCTTTGCAGGTAGGCAGCCTTCTTAGCCCAGAAAACCGTGGACGCTGACCATCTCCCTGATGAGGCAGATCAATCAAAAAAGACGCCGGACAAGGGGAAGAAGTGACACACACGACGATCGTTGTGTGTGTCACTTCTTCCCCTTGTCCGGCGTCTTTTTTGACTGGTTTTTGCCTCAGCGTCGTGTACCAACTGACCCAGACTTCGAGGCAGATCAAGTAACAGGGCAAACTTGAAAGCTGGGCTTCTCAATGTGCTTGAGTCCACTGCCTTGTTACAAGCCGCCACAATCGCTGCAGGCTACCATATGATAAGCCAAGTGAAGCAGGCCAATCGGAGACTAAATTGGGAAGCTATTTTAGCTGTCCTGGCTAGACACAATTAAAATACTGGACACTTCTGCACACTCATCAATTCACAGCAGCTTGAATATGGAGCAGTGGTGATGCTATTCGTTTTCAAAGAAAGAAAGTGAATTTACTGAAAGAGGAGAGCGTTTGATCGGGCTATAAAACGTTTACTGGTTCCGGCCCATATTTGCGTCGCGGATTACTTAAATATCAGGCCAGGCAGAAAAAAATAAAATCATGACAGATTGATGTAATGTTATCGAGCCCCTGCTGAGCGATAGCCTCCTCTGCAATGCTCCAGCGCAAGACGCGCAAGCATAGAATAGGCAGCCAGCCCCGCAGGTAGCCTACAGTGCGTGGTCGTGACACACGGAGGACAGTCGTCCCAGCAGAATCGTAGGACAAATTTTATTATAAAATTATGTTATTTCTGCGTTCAAGTAAAACTTTGCCTGACTTGCTAGTTTCCCAGCCTGCAGCCGACAATAACCACTGTCGAAAGTGGGGGGGGGGGGGCTCCGCCCCCCCCAACAATTCTCGGTGGGGGGCTAGCAACCCCCCCCCCCCCCCCCGGTAGATACGCCTATGCGTACAGCGCTTGAAACGAACTCCTAGCAGTGACCCCTGAGCAGAGGACTTCTGCCACCGATGCACGCGCCCCTCGCTCCTTGCTCTCATGTTGTGCGCGCGCATGCGTAGGTGGCCTTGGGAAGTTGGGAGGGAAAGTTCCCTTCGCGATTTGCTGGTTTTCTTTCTCTTTAGCGCTCTCAGTGGCTTCCGCGCGTTGCGCCGGCGGCGCCGACTCCTTGATGTTTGCGCGCGCTTTTCACGCCGCGACAAAGGAGATATCTTTGCAGACTTAGACCAGTGCTTCTTCAGGATGGGGCGGAAATGTTGCGTGCCGAACTGCAGCAGTAGGTGCGCGTCCTTCAAGGGGAAGGTAATTACCTTCAAAGTTCCTAGTGACCCAGTGAGGTTGGAAGCGTGAGCTCGCGCCATACCAAGAAAACACCGATAGCTGACGCCTCGTGACTACGTTTGCGAGAAGCACTTCTCGGACAGTGACATAGACAGGCGGCGCTATTATGGCGAGCTTGGTGGTGAAGTTCTCCTTGACAAACCGAAACGGCCAGTGTTGTTACGAGACGCCGTGCCTTCAATCTTTCCGCGCTGTCCCAGCTACTTGTCTGCTGTTCTCAAAATAAGACAACGTAAAATTTCGACCACCTGGGGTTTTGTAACGTGCACCTAAATGTAAGCACGCGGGCCTTTAGCATATCGCCTCCATCTAAATGCGGCCGCCGCAACAACCTAAATCTGAATTGATGGCATATAGGGTAGTCCCATCATGCATTGAAATAAATTATACCTAACTCATTGAGTTCACGTTATCAAAAATTATAGATTTCGCGTTGTACAAAGTATATCACGCTGGTAATTTTCTTGTATGTGACGCCATTTTTCTCGTTAATTTACCGAAAAAAACTCGGAGTACGCTTGAGTTTCGCCCTCAAGAGTAGGACGCGATAGCGTAATCGGGACCCGTGCGCATCGCCTTCTCAATTGCTAGCCTCACCGACGCCGACACCGGTATTTGTGCGAAACAGCTCTTCAACGCTGTCGCGTTAAAATTTGGAACCGGCGAGGACGCACAAAAACACATCCATTCGGGCGTGAAGCGCGAACAGCGAATCGGCGACGAATGGCCTTGAACCGACGAGCTTCGTCGGAGAGCGCGTTGAGAGGTACGCGCGCATTTTTCCTTCTCCGCTAACGGACTCTCACGACAGAGGGCGCATGAGCGCTGTGCCTGATTCCGTGACTATATTAGGACGCCCGAGCGAGTGCAGTTTCGCCTCATCAAGAATTCTTGCTCCGTGGTAGTGGGTACCTTGCTAGTGTACTTGTATACAAGTACGCTAGCAAGGTACTCACTACGCCAGCCCCAAGAGAGCTTACAACTGGCTCTAGAAACGCCGCTCTTCCAGCTTTTGCTGTCACTGTGCTGCGGTTTCAGCGCAGGCCTGGCGTTTTTTTCGGGATAAAATATGCGGAACATATATATGTGCACAACGTATGTGGAACAATCTTAAGAAGTAAGCCAAGTCCAAGCCCGGCCCGACCCAAGCCCGCCACCTCAAACCCTGGTCCGACCCTAAGCCCGCGGCTTCAGGCCCGATCCCGGCCCGGGCCCGCCGTGAAAACTACCTTACCCGGCCCGGCCCGGGTTTTCGGGCAGCTCCGAGCCCGTGCAGTGCTCTAATTGAGGCCGGCAGGCCACCCATGTCACTCGCGTTCATATTGGCCGCCTTGGTCAGGGCATCCCTCTGTACCGGCTCGTTCTTATAGCCAATTATGTTATCGCATGCGGGATGACATAACACTTTGTCCGAAGCGTCGAGGCAACGTACGTCGCGGTCGACGTCGTCCGCATTGCTGCAGTATAGCCGTATACCGTCAGGGCACCTAGCGGCGGCTTCATCGCGTGTCACAAAGCGGCTCTCAATCAATCTGACGTCACCCTCGGTCAGCATGAGGCCACCGCCCAGCTTCGTATGAAACGAAGAGAACACTGCGTCATTCTTGCGGACCAAGTGGACGAGTGGATGGCACTCGAGCGTCTTCCAGGGGTGTTCTGTCATCAGCTCCCTCACTTGCCTTGCGTTTCAATGTATATGTTCACCGTTAATGTGTTGATTGAGACTGTGAATCACCTGTGGCACATACCCGCAAAACATGAACTGTGGTACGTGGGTATGTGCCACACGTGACTGAGGAAAAGGATTTGACTACGTACGCGAAAGGCATTTTGAGTTATTCATGTCAAGGTCAGTGAATCGCGTTCGTCATACACTGATCCCCTGCTATGGAAATTTTGGTATAGGCATAATGAGTTATGGAGACGACCAGGAGAACACCCAGACGTAGGCGGCTAGCTAGCTAGCTAGCTAGATAGATAGATAGATAGATAGATAGATAGATAGATAGATAGATAGATAGATAGATAGATAGATAGATAGATAGATAGATAGATAGATAGATAGATAGATAGAAACGGCCAAAATACCTGAGGTTCGCTAAGAAATGCTTCGCATTTAATAATAACCGCACTCGCATACGTGCCTTGTCATTTCCTTACCATCTACATATATGTCGCTGTCGGTGTTGTCCTAGGCATGCGCACGAAAGTGGAGGGGTGCGCCAAGTCTGCCCCATACATTTACTCAGTCGGACCTGCCCGTCATTGCTTAAAAAGCAGGGTTATGACTACGAAGGTTTTTGACGACAATGGCGCCTGATGCTACATTCCAAGAACCGCTTACTTCCCATCTTTACTCCTGGAAACCCAGGGACCAAAGGCAGCCATGTATTGTGAGAAGCACGTCATATCGCTCCATTTTCATTTTTCCATCCATTTTGAAGCATGTTGTCTTTGCCCCCCCCCCCCCCACACACACACAGGAGAACCCCGTGCACCAGGGGCGTAGGCAGAAATTTCCTTTTTAAATGCGAATGCATTTCTTAGTCGGGCTATGTCAGGCGTCCGGCGTTGTCCGCGCGCCTCTCCGCTCTCACTCCCTCTCCCATAGCAACAGCTTCGGGCGCGCGCGCTTATCCTCGCCCCTAGCAACCGGAGCAGGTGGTGCGGGCGGAGTAGCGGAGAGTCAGTGGAGAGGAGGAGCGCGCTCTGGCGTGTGAGGGCGCTCGCATCGCGGGAGCTCGGCGGAGCTCCCGCGTGTGTGGAGAGAGTGTAGGAGAGGGTAGGCGCAATGCTTCGCCGCTCCTTCTCTCGCCGTTCGCTCTCTCTCCTCCCTGCGCCACTGCCTCAATACAGTGCGTTTGAAACGCGTTTGTAGCGTTTGTGCTGCCTTGGCACAGCCTGAAAACAGTGCGTTCTAAACGCGTTTGTGCTGCATTGAAGGTGCTGGCAACATCCCTGAGGTGATTACAAACGCACGTAGGAAGCGTTCGTTGAAAGAGGCGCCCAAAAGGGAGACACTTGGGCGCGTCGATGTGTCCAGCTTTACGCCATTAAAATTACTACGCCTTGTACTCTCGGCGCAAGAAATGCATTCGCATTTCCTCACGATTCCCTTCGAGGAATTGGGGGCATTTTTTTTGGGGGGGGGGGGGCGAGCCCAGTGTGCAACCTCCTGGCTACGCCACTGCTGTGCACACCGTTGGTTGTCACAACTTATTTGCGCAGTATACTTTTTCATTTCGTTTATTTAGTAATTAGCTACATGCGTGTTGCTATAGCCATGGACCACAGTCTTTAAGTTTTGCAGATGTCATAATAAATTCTGAATGACGATCTTTCTGAACTCTCTTAGCCAATCCACTAAAATTCAAGGCGTGCATTACGCATAGCGGTACACTCACCTCGGTTCAGGGTTCATATCCAGAGGGTAGAGAGCTATGGGAGGGGGGAGGAGGGGGTCACAAATACAAATATTCAATGGAGTTACCTGGTGATAAGCTACACACACGCGTGCACACACGTGCGCGTACAATCAGCCCATGTGGGAATGGGGTGCCCTTCTAAAGTGAAATCGTTCCACCCTCTGCCACTCTCTTAAGTAAAATGAAGCATTAAGTACTGCATAAGTTCTCTATAGAAAATTAGCGCATTGTCCCATCAAAAACAAGAAAGCTGTTCGGCGAGGTACCGGTGACACTTTATTCGAGTTAGTCTTGTCCTACCTTGCGTTGCTTTCTTCCCATTCGAGGATGTACCAAGCGGTCCACCTAAATAGGTTTTGCCCAAGAAGGCGTTTTTGCAAGGAAAAGAAATAACGACGACAACACGTGAGAGATAATGGTTTATGATCAGCAATTTTATTGGTCTTCCCTATACAGTCACTATAGAAAGAAGTGGAGTGATTTGTTTGATTAGGTGGTCGAAAAAATGTGAAATGTGCAGTTGGAAGGATGTGTCGACGCCATTAACGAGAGTTTGCTCTTACCTTGAGTCACTTAAATTAAAACTATGTCAATGGCGACAATGGGGGGTTGAACGTACATAGAAAAAAGTATGGTTAACAAGAAACCGTTGGGACAGTACTTGCTGCTTTTGCTACGAAAAGAAAGATGCATGATTTGGTGACGATGCACACTGAAAGCTCCTATCGCATCTACAGTTATAAAGAGAATGCTATTCTCATTAGTAAAACTTCTGGACATTGAAAATCGGCCACGGTTGGTTGTTCTCAACAGCCCCCTTGGTCGCTGGAAAATCGGGGAGTTCTAATGCTCGTTTTAATTCATAGCACGATGACAAGAAAACGTTGGCTGCACTGAACATAACCTGACCTCGTATAGTGAGAAACAAACAACATTCGCGAAATGTTTTTAGCATGTACACCTACGTTAACCGCAGTTACGTTCTTGAACCTGTATACATGTGCACTGCCTTGCATACCTATAGGTTTGTTTATTTTCATTGCGGTCATTTTCGTCAGATGGCTGACTTGAATGCAATGTTTGTAATTTTCCAAGCTGCACATCCTTTACGCATCAGCACGGGTTCCTTACACAGCAGAATGCGCCCTGAGTCGGGCCGCATTACCTAAGAGTTCATGATTCTTTACACACTTTTTACCCTTCGTCACTGGCTGCCATGACACCAGTTCACCAATGTCGCCAATATCGGCCGCTGGCTGAAATGGGCGATCAGCTTGACAATCGCAACGTCACTTCTAAATACTCACTAATATAGGTCAATAAACGGACACTGATCAATCGCTCGACTTCGTAACGCAAGCGACACACGATGATCCGAAAGATACGCCGAACGGATTCTCTTTCTTTGGCCAAACCAAAAAAAAAAAATTGTCCAGTTTTGCAGCACCGCTAATTATATACCATGGCAGCTGTCAATGGCCGAACGATCTCCAGATGAAAGTTGCCAGGAGACGGCTTCGTGTAACATAAAACAATCGCGCTGCAGGCCGGGTTCTTGACTAATGCATGATTAATGCGCGCGTCCATGGCACGATGCACTGTGACACACGCGAGATGAACGATAGAATGAAGTGGCTATGCGTCTTCCAAGGCGACAAATTCTCCGATTCGGTGTGGGTGAATTAGAGTATACTTCCTTGGTGGCCACACACTGGGTGATGGTGCGTTTTTTGCAGGTGACGACAAGCGCATAGCTCAGCGCTGGTGATTGGCCAAGAGCTGGGCGGTGCTGTTCCGTCTTCTTCATGCGTGTTCACTTCAGCTTCCTATTTCGGAATAGCACGAATTATCGAGTTGACGTCACCGCCAACTCGATAAGCCAAATTACATATCTCGCAGGGATATTATGTACATGTGGCATGTTTTCACGCCGGGTGTCTGCAATGAAAACGTCTTAAAAAGATGACACGATTCCTGTTGCGTAAGTGTTCGCAACAATCAATATGTATTGCGCGCCTTGCTAGAGCTGTCGCTCAGTATCCTGTCACGTAAGCAAACTAAACTATTCCAGACATAGCAGCAACAGCCGCACTAACATAAATGATTTTCCCTTCGATGGCGCAGACATCTGAATTCGCGAGAGCATGGAGGATACTTCGTGAATATTGAATGGCACATTACAAGGAGGATTAAGTTCAAGCGGATTGATAAAGTGCTCTTTTCGAGTAGTTAATTAATAGCATTTACAAGAGAACAGAGGGCTCGTATTTGACAAGATTGCAGGAACAACAGTAATAATAATAACAAAAAAAAAACAGAGGCCGATCGAACTTTGAAATTATTGCGTCAGCATGTGTGACGTCATAGCCTGCGGCAACATCTGACTGCACGTAGCTCCTATAGAGCTGGCTGAAATGGAGCACTAACCCCCCCCCCCCCCATCCCCCCCCCCCCCCCATAAAGGAAATATATTTTTGCAATCTCATTGCGGTTGTTCCTGCCTCAAAAGGATCTAAATACACGAATGTACCACGAGGTTAGTGACGGCACGCTGGAGCCGTCGGCGCCAGGGTTCGCATGCGAAATTCAACGGAACACAATTGCGTTACAGACAAGCGCATGCGAAGAAAATGTATGTACACAATGCAGCGTGACAACGGTTACTATGGCTCTTTCCTTGCTTGCCAAACGCTACGTTTACTGGATCGTCAACGAGCCCGTATAGCACTTCCGGCGACTTAGTCGTTAAATACATTTTAAGTTGACCCAGCAGATCTTCAGTGAAAGCCGAAGAAGGTACAATTGTGAGCACGATTAGCGTGAACACGGGAGCGCGTGCACGCAGAGTTATTGAACATGCTACCTTTAGAGAGCTAAAGGTAGCATGTTCAATAACTCTGCGTGCACGCGCTACCTTTAGAGAGCTAAAGGTAGCATATACAGTAACTCTACGTGCACGGTGATATCAGCGCCCACCTACACCAACACAAATCTTAGCGCATGCGCAGAGCGTTAGCGGCGAGACTATTTTGCCACTGTGCGCACCGCGTCATGAGTGCACCTACGTCGAAGGCGCTCACCGATGACGCGATAGTAAAATAACCTCGCCACAAAGGAACTGTGCATGTGCAGAGCTTCATTTTGGCGTAGGTGGGCATCGATGATAGCACACTGAGGCACGCACTCGGTTCTCGCTAAGCATGCTCACGACGGCATAATACGTCATAGAAACGTCTGCGCAACGCAGCTACTTAAGCTAGTTCACGAGAGCCAGAGGTTAATGCACTGCGTCAGGTAATGCAATGTTCACCTTAGCCACCGTGGCCTGAGCCAAGCAATCAAACTAAAATGGCGCCTTTTCACGCTTCCAGCAAACTGCCCTAGTGCGCCAGACGGGAAGCGCGTATACGTGTCTGTATAGAAAGCAGGCTCTCCGCGAATGCTTGACAGTCTCTCTCAAACCGTTCACCCCTTCGTTTATAACTGTCGCCCGCCTGTCTGACGATCGCTTCACATTTGCATCGTCAGAGCAAGTTCTGATGCGCGAGGATAGTCCTAATTGGTCGCTCCAGCGTAGCCCACTTGTTCGCTCCTTTCGCGCATGCGCTTGCCGTGTGGTACGCTGGCTTGCTCGAGTGCGACGCACGAGACAAGGCGCTCTCCCCCTTCTTCCGTTCCCATGTGTCCGTGTGGCTGGCTTTCGTTGCCTCGCACGTCTACGGCGCGTCCGGCAGCGGCGGCGGCGGGTGTGTGCCAGGGACTAGAGCCGCCCCGCAGAGGAGGAGGATAGTAAGATGGCGCGCGCAGTTCACTTGCAGAAGTGTTCCTCTTTGGTGACCCTGCACGTCTGGCACTGCACCTTGCAGCACCAGACGAACTTGCAGTGGCACTTCTCGTCCACCTCGCGCACCACCGTCTGGTAGCCGCGGCCGCAGCACAGCAGCCGGCAGCCGTCCATGCCGTAGCTGGTGTTGTTGCACGAGCGACCTGTGGTGCCCAGCACGGCTAGCCTGCAGGAAAAAAGAAGGGTAAGCCACGTCCCCTGTCCCAACGTGTCATCACTGTATAATGGCAGCTAATGGCAGTGTTCATGTTACACATTTGTTGCACAATACACCATTTTCGTAATTGTAAAGCTAGCTTTCCTGCGATGCATTGGCCAACTAATGGCAACTAGTCCCTTCTGAAAACAGCGTGTTCAAACGCAGTTTGCTCGCGCTACGACGCGGAAAATGTAGACTCGGCTCTCTCGACACAGAAACACGCATAGTAGAGGAAAACAGCAAACGCAAGAATTTAGCGTTATCGTTGCGTGCTCCGAACTTCGCGTGCGCAGAACGTAAACGTAGCCTGAGCTCTTACGTGCGTACGCTATTTCCGGAATATAGCGTTCAACGCTAACGCACGCAAGAGAACGCACGCACGTAGGGCAAGATAGCGACGCCTGTTGAAGCGAGAGCCGTCCACTTCGAACCTTTTGAGTCGTCGGCCTGTGTTATTGAGCTCAATTTTTGCAAATAATGCTCGTATTTGATTTAGATTTGAGGGGTGATGCTTCATCAGACGTATGCTGCCGATAAAACAGCTCCGTTTTCGAGAACCACTGTCGATTACATTAGCGGTGCCGAAGGCTTAACAAGGTTTGTTTACAATGTACGCTCATGTTTGCTGTAGCCGCGCATAGATGACGACGCTGTCTTCATTCGCCGACGCAAAGAGAACGTTGATATTAGCAAGAATGCTAGCAAGGGGCTGAGACAGGGATGTCCTTTGTCATCGCTGTTATTCATGATCTACATGGTGAGTATGGGAAAACCGCTAGAAGGTAGCAACATTTATTTTAATCTGTCACATAAACAGGGCGGCGTGATGATTGACCAGAAGCTTCCCGGTTTATCTTATGCGGACGATATCGTCTTATTTGTGGACAGTCGAGATGATATACAGCGGCTGGCGGATATATGCGGAAGGGAAGGTGAAGCTCTTGGACTAGTGTAACGAAATGTGGATTGATGGTATTCAATGATCCCTGTGTTCAGGCGGTGTCAATACAAGGCCAAGAAATACCGAGGGTAAGCGAATGCAAGTACCTCGGAGTATGGATAAATGAGTGATAGATAGGAGGCTGGTCTGAAAAGTTCTCGGCCTCAATAAGAATCACGCGAGCTAGAACTTGCAGCACTCATGTGCACGTTCATACAAGTCTCTGCAAGTCTCAGATGAAAACGACATCTAGTTCCGATTAGCACTTTGGCTTTGACGGTCGATCACAGTGGGTGTAGTGTGAAGCACCGTAAGGCATGGAGAAGCTTGAGTACCGTGCGGTAGGTGATAAGCAGTGGGCTGAAGCCGGGTCTTCTGCACCAAAGAAAGCCAAGTCAGTTCCCTCCGCAGGAAAGGCGATGGCCTCTGTTTATTTGGGACGCTAAAGGCATTCTGCTTGTGGATTATCTTGAAAAAGGTAAACCATAACAGTATTATTCTGACCTTTTAACTCAATTGGATCAGAAAATTCGTGAGAAAAGACCAGGTTTGCAGCAGAAGAAAATCATCTTTCATCAAGACAATGCACCGGTGCACAAAGTGCATCTTGCAATGGCTAAATTGCACGATTTGAAGTACGAATTGTTGGAGCACCCACCCTATTCTCCTGACTTGGCCCCGTCGGACTACCACCTGTTTCCAAAACTCAAAATCTTTCTTGGTGGGCAATGTTTTTCATCAAATGAAGAAGCGATTGCTGCTGTGGATGAGTACTTTTCAGAACTTCCACAAAGTCATTTTAAGGACGGAATCCTGACCCTGGAACATCGATGGACCAAGTGTGTAGAGTTGAGAGGAGACTGTTGAAAAATAAAAATAATTTTGAAGGTCCAAAACGCTTTTTTCTACATCAGGCCGAGAACTTTTCAGACCACCCTCGTACATGGAGGTGCAGGAAAAAGCCTCGGCAGCAAAAGGAAAGAGGACTGCTGCAATAATGAATCACATAGCGTTGTGGGGATACAATAGGTACGAGGTGCTTCGAGGTCTGTGGAGGGTTGTAATGGTTCCGGGGCTTACTTTTGGGAACTCCATGGTGTGCATGAGGTCAGGGGTGCAATTGGGAATGGATGTAGGCTAAATCAAAGGACTGTGGGACGCCTCGCGTTGGGTGCTCACGGGAAGACGACAAATGAGGTTGTAAAGGCGATATGGGATGGGCAAGTTTTGAGGCGAGGGAAGCTCAGAGCAAAATAAGGTTCGTAGAGAGGCTAAGGAATATGAAGGAGAGCAGATGAGCAGAGAAGGTGTTCCGTTATTCGTATAGGAAGAGCATGGACACACAGTGGAGAAAAATAACTAGGAGGCACACTAGTAAATATACGGCTGGCAGTGTAAGCAATATGTCAACAAACAGCGTTAAGCGAAAAGTCTGAGAGGCGGAGAGGATTTACTGGACGGCAGCTATGGGGAAAAACCGGCTCTGGGTAACTACCAAAAGGGCAAAAACGAAATAAGGAGAGATGCATTTTACGATAATTCAAGAGGAAGCGCTTTACTGTTAAAGTGAGATCGGGTTGCCTTAGAACGCGTAGTTATAAAGCGAGATTCAGTAAAGAAGAGCAATGCACATGCTGTGGGGAGGATAAGGAAACGGCGGAGCATGTTCTGATTGAATGTGGAGATATCCGCCCAGGTGTACGTTTGGGAACGAGCCTACATGAAGCCTTGGGTTTATGGACAACAATAGAAAGCTGAACACACCCGCGATTGAAATAAGTAAGAGACGGTTAGAATATTGGTGGCAGAACATTAGAGAGAAAGGACAAAACTAAATATTGGAAAAAATAAGGACATTCTGCCGTAAAGGGCAGAGAAGTGGGCTGAGAATTTACGTTTTTTTTTCCTGTAGTAAGATAGATTTAATCGCAGTAGAAGCTTTAGGGCAACATGAAAAAAAAAGAAAAACGTTTTTTTTTATTTGTCGAGCCCGGTGGCGCACTTGTCACCACCCCGTTATAAAGGGGACGCTCATAGCATCCATCCATCCATCCATCCATCCATCCATCCATCCATCCATCCATCCATCCATCCATCCAGCCTGTTTCATGGCCTGTCTCCAAGACACGGCAATACGGTCAGAAGTCAAGCCGAGATCTGTCACGATTCGCATCCCTTGTGACATTTTCCGCGGCAGTGCACGAATCTGCTGTCGGCGATAACACAGGCGCAGCCATGGTGCAGTAACGGTGATTTTGGATGAACTCGATGTAGTGGCGCACTTGTGGATTCTACAGTGCATTTAGTGTTTCTATATAGATTGCGCCGTATGTGATTGCGTTAGCGTTAGCGGGAATGCCTATCGCTGTACTAAAGTACCACCAATTGGCACGCAGCGCGTTCCTCCTTAGCGTTAGCGTTGAAACGCACGCTAACGCGAGCGTTTTCCGCTATACTAAAGCTCCCTAGTAGAAAAGCCCCAGCACGTGCAACTAGGACCTCGTGTGCGCTTGAAGCACGACAGGTGCGGCCATTAGTTGGGCGAATATGCAGCGTGGGGAAATACACTCCTGGATTATGAAAAAGGTAACTCTTTTTGGGTGTAATAAATAGACCAACACCACCACCACCCGCCGTGGTAGCTTTGCTGGTAAGATCTCACGCTGCTAAGCTCGAGGAGTAGGGTTACATGCCCGGCTATGGTAGCCGTATTTTTATTGGGGCAAAATGTAAAAGCACCCGTGAAGTACATCCTTGCAGTTTTTTTTAAATATTGCACCAGCGTCGACCCCAGGACCCCAGGTAGTGTCTAATGTCAGTGAGAAGCGACGAGATCAGCGGTACGACGATCAGCTTCACACGAGCTTTCTGAACACTCGATCGCGCACATAAGGTTGACAGGATGGATCTATCTTCAAGTAAAGAGCGTAACAAATGGCGTCCGCTCATGAAAATGTTTTGTGCGCTTGTATAGCAGATGTCTATACTTCTCGCCTATATTAGGCGCTATCATATTCTGGGGTCAACGCTCGCGTGATATTATTAAAAAAAAATTATGGCGGCTTTGTACTTGCCAAGCCTGAAGGAAGAGCGCAGCTGGGTGTTCTTCGTTGTTTATCTTTATTTTTAATTTTTTTCTTTCTATTTACTCTGTTTCTTGTATCTCTTTCTTTGTTTTTCTTTATTTCTCTTTCTTTCTGTCTTGCTCTGTTTTTTTTTTAAATCACATTTTCGTGTCTGTTTCTTTCTATCTGTTTCTCTCTCTTTCTATGTCTTTCTATCTTTTTATGTCTTTCTTCCCTTTATTTTTCTCTTCCTCTTTCTTCTTGTCGCTTTTTTTCTCTCTCTCTATCTTTCTCTCTTTCTCTTTCACGTGTTCGTTTTCGTTTGACATTCGCACCTGCTGTACTGAGTAGTGGGGCTTGCCCAATTCCTGTGGTGCATACCAACCTGAGGAGTTTTGCACGACGGAGCACAAGTTACCGATACCTTAAACAGCTTCAGTCTAAAGAGAATGAAGAGAGCGCGTGCCGGTTCATGATGATGACAGTTTTTGACGACGGAGCACAAGTTACCGACAGCTTCGCCGTTAAAATTCTCTAGGGGTGTACGTATATTTATGCGCCCGTTAATTAACCCCAAATGGTCAAAATAAATTCGCAGTCCCCCACTACGGCTTGCCTCCTAATTATATCGTCGTTCTAGCACGTAAAATCCCAGAATTCTTGTACGAATCGCAACTTCGCTTGGGAAGTTTCCTGTTTATATGTTTTGTTTAGGGAACAGAGGCATTGATAGCAGTACTGAATCTGTAATCAATGTACATTAGGCCTCTTTATTTTCTGCGGGAAGTTCAGGCACAGAATTAATAACTGCCGTCGTGGTTCGACGATGAGGCCCCTCGGCTAACGTAGTGCACTGAGTATTATACTTATCACCAGTCTGCCTGCCTCGGCCACGTTTAACTGCATACTATTGAGATATTTCCAGCTCATCCCAATACCTTCATTGGCTCTCTGGACGGGCACCCAAGCTTCTTTGGTTATAAATTTGCGCGCCTCTTTTGTCTGTTAATGCTAATCAGTCTTAAGATTCACAAAGTTTCTAGTATGAAAGGTTAACGTCACGCCATATCCTAAAGGGAACCTACAGTCAGTTACAACCTAAGAGTAAATGTAAGCTCCGCCTACAGCCGTAGCTGTACCACCCAGAGAAAATTTGCATAGATGCCCCATCCAATTGAGTTTGCTCATTTCTGTGACGTGAAGCACCTCTGGCGAATTTCAGGTAGGTGATTTTACCATACAGAAACACGTTCGTGTCGCTGGTTTTTGGTGAAAAAAACTTGAACTTCCAGGCAAATTTCAGCAAAGACTCCGACATCACTGCGTGGGGAAACGTAATATTTTAAGTAGGGACAACGAACTTTTAATCACTAATGTGAGTAGTACTTACATTAGCAGCGAAAAGTTACTTGTGGTTACAACGGAAACCACCTAGCATGACTTTCTTGCAGAGATGAATGACAGGTGCGCCGCAGTTCTGGGGGCGGTGCTTGTATTTTTTCTTAGGTTGTAATCTACTGTAGATTATCAGCCGCAAAATTGCTTTGCTATTTTTTTTTTGCCCGAGTAATTCTTTCACCCACGAACCAAAACCAACCATTTACTGAACGCCTAGACCATAACAAGTGTGGGCTGCGTTCATGTGCATACATTTTCGAGCTATTTCATTCACAGGAAGGCTTTCGAATCTCCATGAACAAAACAAAGTGTAATGCTCTCGCGCAGACTGCCCACAGCGTATGACTGAAATGGAAGATTGACTGTACTCAAGAGTGCCCGTTTGAAATAGCACATCGTCAACTTGATTGGCCAACCACGTTCCCTTTTATACTTTTGGACGCCTCTTACAAGGTGCAGGCAATTAAATCACCGCTAACAAGACTCTTTAAGCCACGAAGCAAACGTGGACGTTACACTCTGCCAGCAAAGCCACACCTCTGCAGGCCTTTGAAACGACTTAGCGGCCAGGACAGGCGCACGGCCCTTTATAGATGTTATTTATTTCGTTTTTCTTGAAACGGGTTCGAAGAAGGACGACGAGGCAGTCGTGTGATTCTCGGGCCGCTCCCATCTTCATTTCAGCTTCGCTGGCCGAGAAAAAAAAAAAAAAAGAGAGCTACGCCATAAATATCGGTGTGTCAAAACAAGAGAGGAATTCGACCGCCAATGATCGACGAATCTTTTCTGCTTATTGCCCGGGAAGGATTAGTGTCAACGGGCCATTGCATTGCGTCCGATGAAAACTGATAATAGCGCTGGAATCCTACTTTGCTCTTCTGTTTTTCGTCACGGAGGAATGCGCGGTTTCTATTTCTTGATGCGGCGCCAAGGCGCGCTCGCTATAGGCCCTCCTTGAGAAAAACTCGTCTCCAAGTAAGGTATGCACGGGGCCGCATGAGCGCTGTACGAAAGCTGCGAGCTGCTATCAAAATGTTCTTGTTGCCATGATGCAATCGTGTTCATTCGGACCAGGGCTTAATACTGAGCTACAGAACACCGTCAGCGTTGTGTGGTTCGAGTGAAATATCAACTCTTAGATGCAGTGACAGACGTATAGAACAGAATGGTGGGCAGTGTCTCGTACGGTTGTAAGCAACCAACAATCTTTCGTTTGAAGAGCTTTAAGGACATATTTTCGCGATGGGCTGGAAGAAGCTGCAGTACGTGGCATGCCGAAATGCTACGCGACAAAGTAAGTAGACGAAGATGTTGGCGCGTGACAATAAGAATTGTGCAAAATGGGTGCTTAAAACGACGTCACCACGCGCCGCCACAGATCACGGTTGTTTTCATACACCATGTTCCGATACATCGTTCCTTAGAAGGCAAGGGCGACGTGTAAGTTGGAGAGTAAAAGCGTGCCACTCACGTCTCGTTGCGCGTGCAGTAGTCGGGCGACTCCTCGAGGTAGACGAGGTCCTTCTTCCCGGGCTTCTTGACGTCCCTGAGCACGGGCCGGAGCCGAGGCCGGCGCTTGCGGCCGCCCGCCCTGGTTCCGGCGCGCGTCATGTGCACGTGCGTGGCGCCGTCGAACTTTATAGACAGTGCGTCGCCCACGGCGCGGAACGGCTTCAGCCGGCGCCAGCACACGCGCACCGAGCACGAGCCGGACACGCCGTGGCACTTGCATACGGTCTCCATGCTGCGGCGCAGCGTGCGCCGGCCGGCTTCGTTGTTGTGCAGGTTCATGAGGCCCGACGCCGTGGCCGGGTCCTCGCCGGCGTCCACGAACTTTCGGCTGAACTGTGCGCCGAAGCCGATGTCGTCCGAGCAGCCGCCCCACTCCCAGGAGCCGCGCGGCTTGCGCTGCCGGATGGCGCTGTCGCAGCCGCACTCGTTCAGCTCGCCCTTGCTGCAGGCCCGCGTGATGCTGTACGCCACGCCCGCAGCTGACACGCCGTACACGTACGCTTTCTCGCGGCTCACTGCGCACATAGGGAGAGAAACAGGGTCACTGTGCTCTGCGGTCAGAATTGTACGAGATCACGCGTCAAGAAGAGCCCATCAGGGACTGCATTCCCCAAACCGTTTTTCCGTCCCAGTCTTGCAGTCAGAGGCTAGCCATGGGGTGGAGGGGGGGGGGGGGGGCTTCACCATTCCCCCCTTGGCTAGCCCCTGACTTTCAATTTTTGCTTGCGTATATATACACGCACACATACAAACGCACGCAGGAACATACATAAAGTATGGTTGAAACCCCCGAAAAAATTTCTGGCTACGCCCCAGCTTGCAGTACAAGACAGGGAGGTTAACCAGAGGAAGTCTTCGGTTTGCTACCCTGTACTTGGGAAGGGGTGTAAAATAATGAATGAGAAAACGACGTCTGTGCGTCAAAGTACTGGGGCGACAAAATAAACAAAACAGTCATGACTATAGCACCGTCCAAGTACTACTACAGACCAACATTTTCTGTGAACAGTCAGAATTTGTCATTCAACCGCAACAGCGGCCTCAGAGCGGCTGGTGCTGAAGACCGGGTAGGCCAGGGTTAGGATTTTGTTCTCTGTAAGAGGGCGGTTGTCCAGCTGGCCTAGTGCGGCTGAGAAGGCGGCTTTCTAGGATTTAAAGCGGTTGCACCGACAAGGTAGAAACACAGTGGATGTGGCAGTATACCTCACTAGAGACATGCATTATACCATACTATCAGCTTGCGGACTTTGTTCGTGCCATAGGCTGGGTATATAAGCCGTCAGAGAGTTTGAGCTGAAAGAATTTATACAATTATGCGGTAAGAGGTGAAATGCAGGTCACGTGAATAACAGAAGACGGTAAAGAAACCATCACCTGCAGAGTGCCACCTGCACAAAAATTAAACATAATAATAAACGCGCGATAGGTGAATAAAAGTTGAAATTCAAGAAAGCTTTCATCTTCTCAGAAACACGTTGCGCGGGCATATCTTCAACTGCTAATTTACTCCAACCGAAGCCAGATGAAATGGCGCACGGCTTACTACACCAGCTTGTTACGCCACTGCTCTGAACGTTCTCAGGTTAGAATAAACGCTCACAAATAGTTCCTTATAACAGAAATAGAAACACAGCAGATTCCAATTACGTGGCTAGCAGCGACCAGCGTCACCGTAGAAGTCATTGCGACCTACGAAAACTAAATGGCAGGTGATGAAACATACGACAGTAAACCGTGGGAAGTATCGTCGTCGGTTTTGACTGTTAGAAAAAAAAAGAAAAAGCGTGTGACTGGAGAAGGCGTAGTTTTACGAGAAAAAAAAAAGAGCGTGTGAGCTTTGAAGAAAGTGAGAGTAAACGGCGTACCCACTAGGCGTCGCCGGCGAAGCCATAAAGTTGAGACCCTGTCCAGACACGCGGAAAGATCCCCACCGTTAACGACAACCGTATAACACACGGTAATATAGTACCTTTCAACGCGCGTGTCGGTGAGCGAAACCAATTTCTCTGGCGACTTGGCACCCGAACCCTGCTAAGCTTGCACCGCACGCCCAAGCAGCGAACGACAACGCCCGTCGAGTCGGGATCGAAGCCACCTCTGTATGCCGAGGGGACTCATTGCGAGCGACGAAGGGGGTCCCCATTTTACGAGCTTCATCCCCAAAGAGGAGGCCGGTTCCCCGTCGCCACGTTATTCGAACGGTGAATGCATTGGAGGATATCGCGGTTTGCTTCATCTCTGCGGCTCAAAAACAAGAAGGGGGGGGGGGGACGAGTAAACGCCCCGAGGCGATGGGGACAAGGTTGTTAAGCGAGCAGCGGATGCTCCGCAGGCGGTCAGGGCTTTTAATCTGGAGAGGAGTCGAAACCCGCTAAGGGTCGGCAGCGCTGGCTTCGTGACTCGCAATGCGCGGATCTGCCATCCTTCGCTTCCCCGCCCGTCTGAGGGGTGCAGGGTTTGGGCCACATAGACGAGCAGTGCCGTAGTCGGGCATGTTCTCGTCCGGGGGATTTGAGAGGTGGGGCAGACCGCGTGAGGGGATTGCGAGAGACGTTTCTGTATACGACTTTTCATTTACGGCTGGTGAGTGGTGCCGTGTCGATGACGCTGCGCGAAAGAGAGGGAGGGTCGTGCGGTGGACGCCCTTCCTACTCGGCTTTCACCGAGTGACAAGGCGAAACGTTGATGACAAAGCTGCGTCTCGATGAGAGAAGTCAGGTGTTTTCACTGAGAGTAAGGTGGCCTGTAGACGAAACACCTCAGTTGTCAGTCTACAGGACGCCAGGAACATAAAAAAAAAACTGTATAGAGAGACAGAACGAAGAAAAGATAGGGAGGTTAGTTAAGGAAGGTTCGCTACCCTGAACTAGGGTTTAGAGAGGGATGCAGAAAGATAAGGACAGCTGAAGAAAGAGACGTTAAACAATCCGAGTACAACGGCTGCAGCACCAACGACCATGCCTCCTGTGGTTGCCGCTCGCCAAGCAGCCACTGGTTGCGTCGAGATGGAGTCAACTTTTCCTTTTAATATTCGGATGCTTTGTTACTGCCCTGCCATTCTAAATTATAGAATAGCTTTGCAGCATAAGCCGAAGTTAAGCGGTGTTTGGACATAGGTTAGCCCTTCGAAAGCCTCTGTTTTCCCCATGTAATTTTTCACGAAACACGCACTGAGGCAACTTGTCGAATAGCTGAATCCTCCTTTCTGTCGTCCGCGTCGGTCTGTGCGTCTTTTCCGCCAAGGTGAGCACTTACCAACTAGCCCAAATGTGTCCGTTTTGTTAGGGTGCACCTCCTTTCTGTCTCCAATTGAGGCACATGTTTACAGCAGCGCAAAAGACGGAAGCACAAGACGAAGACCACAGGACAGCGCGCTGCCCTTCAGTGCCTTGTCCTGTGGTCTTCTTTGCCTCGTGCATCCGCCTTTCGCGCTGCGGTAAGTATGGACGTTAAGTAACTCACCCAGAAAGGCAGTAGCTTAGCGCTGGTGAAGACGAGGACAACAAGCATGAGACACTGGACACATGGGCGCTAAGCTACTGCCTTTCAAGATACACCAAGCCCACATCGCTACACTTGCTAACTCACCCAGTCTTACATCCCTTTCTAATTAGAGCAACGCACCTCAAGCTTCTGTGGCATTGACTGTGCTCATCGGGATGGAGGTGGTGTGTCTTTGGTACCTGACTTTCCAGGGGTAAAGGTGTGAAGCAAGCAGTTCTTGGAATGCAATATAAGGAGTTCTCGGCCGCCATTATCATCCATATCCTGCATGGCCATAACCCTGCACATTAAACAATGACGGGACAGGTCTGACTGAGTGAATATGTGGGGCAGAATTTGCGCCCCTCTCTAGATGGTTATTGGGGGCGGCCGCTGCACTCCCCCCCCCCCTTCCCCACTCCCTGTGCGCACGCCTATGACTCTGCTTTTCCCATTGATGCCGCTCGGCGTCTCGACTAAAGAGCTGTGGGCTGCCGTCTCCGTATAGAAGGCGGGGTGCGAGGGTGGGGGCCATAATAAACCGATGGCAGCGAGGGATGAATATCTTTCACAGGCCCTCGTGAGGTTTCCACGTGGAGCAACAAATAAACCTCAGCGGCCTCGGTCACACTATCTGCTGCGTCATTCGCTCGAAATCTCGCCGACGTCTCGACGTATGCGCGGGCCACACGCATTTTCATCCGGCTGTTTCCTCTTTTGGTCATCGGCGGCGGCACGCCACAGCGTTCTCAATATCTTCTATGATGGCTCACCCTTTTCCCTCGCGTTTCGCGCCTGTTTTCTCACGTGCGTTTGCGTGTGCGTTCGCTTACGTTCGTTGGTGCATTCATGTGTTTGTGAAGAAGTCGTGACTGATTGAAAGCGTTTTATTATTTGGCATGCATACTCTACGAGGCAAATGGAAGAAAAACCGGAGAACGTCAATGTTCAATGCTTTTAATATCTCTGCACTTAAATTAATGGTCAACTAAATCGTTGAATTGAGGCTGAATGAAGTCAGTGTTACCGTTATAACAGTGAATATCGAACATTAGCCAACAGTATCCATCATTTAGCAAATATTAGCCAACAAGTAACCAATTTGGTCAGACATGTTTATTGTACCCCGTTACAGAAGGTTGGTTCAAGAGGCGCAGGGAGATATTCTCTTTGAAATTGCAGTAAGCATTTTAGACAGATGCGGTTACGTTACCGCCAGGGTGTCGGAACGGAACGAAAACCGAAAACGAAAAACGAAAAAAAAAAAACGATATTTTTGACCGGAACGAAAACGTAACCGAAACTTTATATATTATTTCGTTCCGGAGTGAAACCGAAATTTTTTCAATCGTTCTTCGGTTCACGAGAAAGCTTCGCGATCCGGAACAACTGAGCTCGTGCAATGGGAGCATATCTCAGGGTACAGTATTAGCACGTACCCCAGGCAGGAATTCCAAAGCAAAGATATGTTTAAATTGTGCGAAAAACGAAAACAGTGGCAACCAAAGATGTTCATATTAACACAAGTGGATGTTTGCGCGCCTTTCACGCAGGCCAAAGTGGACAGGGCATTGTCGGCGCTGAAGTTTGTTACAGCGAAAGCTGTTATGAGATCACAACAGCTGATTTTGGCGCCATAGTTTTCCGCCGCCGGCGGTGTCCGTAACCGCTATCGTGTGAAATAAGAAAATATTGAATGACAAACAAATTTCTAGAGTCGGATGGGATTTTAACCCGCGCCCTCTGCGTGCCAGTCGGGTCTTTCACCACAGTGCCACGCAGGTGCTTGTATCTGATTCGCAAAAATACTCCACAGAGGCGTCATGTCAAGCAAGGAATCGTGTTTACGTATGTAATATAGCGTGGCAGAAGAGTAAAATAACAACCAGTCATCACACAATTCTAATGGCGCAAAGTGTGTTGTTTAATGCCTCCCACCAGTGTTGGGGAGTTCCCACTCCAGAAGTGAAATAACTCCGAAATCATTCCACAATTTCGCGACCCCGGAATAAAATGGGGACAACGCTTGGAGGAATGGAATGAGAATGGAATTAAGCGCCTTTTGCATGCAATGGAATGGGAATGGAATTACGTCTTTTTCCGAAAATAGAGCACGTTTTCGTCTACGTGCTGTTTTTCAAACTTCGAACGTTATGGTAGACGACGAATAGAAACAGCGCTAGACACGGGACGAGAAGAGGACCCTCTGCCCATGTTAACCTCCATCGCCGAGACTCTCCTTAAGTCGCTAAGAGTGCCCAATAACAGACAAAGCCATAGCCAACGTATCACGCCTCACTCTAGCACGGCGGTTATTCCCTACGTACATGAGGTTTCGCAAAGGCTAAAGAAAGTTGCAGGCAAAATTGGTGTAAGAGTTGTTTTCTGCGCACGCGGCAAGCTGGCTGGGCTGTGCCGCAGGGTTAACAGTGATGGACCTAAGAAACAAGCATGCACTAAGAAACACGCTACGCGCTATGTGGAATGTGTTTCAGCTGTTGTCTATAAAATACCATTCACTTGTGGGCGCTGTTTCATCGGCCAAACAGGCTGATGCGTAAATGATCGGCTGAGGGAGCACTCTTATGCTCTGAAAGGCTCTGTTCCTAGCCACCTGGCTGACCACTGTAAAGATTGTGGTTGTCGGCCGATTCTCGATAAGTGTGTGGTCATGGGGCGCTATAGCAAGCAGCGCGAACGCGAGATCTGCGAAGCCTTTCACATTCAACAGCATGATGTTTCTTGTGTTAGCGTACCCTCAATTTCGCTTCACGGCTGTGAAATTAGATATCTGAGGTCCACTGATTTGACAGGCTCTTGATAATGTTTGCAGTTTGGCCTTATCACATGGATGTGCACTTTTGTGTATGTTCCGTGTTTCTGCGCAGACACCTGTGTCCTATATATTGCACTCGTTTTTGCAATAAACATTGGTTGTTAGGTCAGCGCCGTGTATGTGTCCTCTTCTCGTCCCGTGTCTAGCGCTGTTTCTATTCGTCGTCTACCATGCAGAACCAACCAGCCCAATCAAGCACATTGTTTCGAACATTAGTAAGTCAGAGCCTCGAATTTAACAACAAAGCAGTATTTTTAAAATGACTTGGCTGATTACAAGCACGATACATTTATAAGCAACGCGCCTACTACAAACAGAGGCATAAGTTAGTGTACAAACAAATGCATTATCTGAGCAGGTACTGAAGGGAGAAACAAACTACCCCTTCGCGTTGGTTCGCATTGATACCCCCACACGAAAGTGGCGAATACTGTATGCACAACCTGATCTTTATCGCACGAGCAGTTTAGTACCTGACAGACGTAAATAACCTTTGCGACAAAGAAGACATTGCATACCTGCGCACAGGCTAACACAGAAAGTTCTCCTCACCCCATCCATGCTTGCGAGGCGCGCTTGACAACCATCAGTGCTGACGAGCAGTGCGGCCTTGTGTTTCGTATTCGATGCAAAGGCACAAGGTGCCCGAGAGGTGCACTCTTCCAACTAATACCAGCAGATCTAGAGAGTCTTGTTCCCCGTTAACCAAATCTTAGTTTTCTCCATATTCACGACCGCTCCAGACGCGTGTTGAAACTGCTTAGTCTTTCTGAATACTACTTTTTCAGCATAAAAATATGCTATGTTATCATTTTAGCATTACCCCATTTAAGCTTAAACATTATTAAACTTCACCATTCGTTAAAACATGCTGACCATGCAAATACGATAGGTAGCGGAAGAACTGCCCCTATGGGAATTAGTACGGAGGTTGTACTGCACGAGATGTCACCAAGCTACGATCCCTCGACCTTGGTAACGTGTTTTGCTTACTTTTGCAGTTCGTAATGCGTCTGATGGCATCAGATTTATTGGGCGTTCATTCTTAACTAGATAAAACTATCAAGATGCCTTTCCTACTTTGAGGAATTACAGGAATGGAATTGAACTGCCCGGCCATTCCCGGAGTGGGAATGGGCTAAGTTTTTGCGTTCGTCCTGTTAACACTGTGTCCTGCATACTTTGCAACGTGTCCCTACCGTAAGCGCATCACCAAGCCAACATGAACCAACTAGCCCCTTTCGTCGCATTACTGACATTGCGAGGAATTGAAAGGAATGGAATTACGGCAAGTCCTAATTCCCCGGAATGGAACTGGAATGACATGGAGGCTCCCATTTCGCAACACTGCTTCCCACCCACTGCGAAGTGCTCAGCCACAGCACAAAGTGCACTGCCTGACAGATGTGTAGCGGGTACCACGTTTCTCAAAAAAATGACGAAAAATTGCATAGTGGTAACTTCGCTACTTGAGAAAAATTACGATGATTTATGGCGTAGTGGGTACCTTGCATGTGTACTTGTATTAGTTGTCCCAAGAGAATCTACAACAGGCTCTACATAGTCCGCATTTCCAGCTTTCGCTGTGACTGTGCGTGCGGCGTGTTCCGCACAGGCTTGGCGACCCTTTTATCAGAACAGCGGTCTCGAAGATCAGAGAGTACACTCAGTGACGTGCTGCTTCTGAGATCGTGCTCACTCCCTTGACACAAGGCATTGAGCCCACTAAAAAAATCCTATTTGTATTTTGAGAAAACAAATACTATGACTTTGAAATTAATACTGCTTTGTGAAAGTTGGTAGGAATTCGTGGTACAGTTGCTTCCGCTCCTCTGAAGAACGTGTTTTACCTTGGTCCCATTTTCCAAAGAGCAGGGCAAGTAACTATATCAGAAATCCAATATTTTTTATGATTACCTTAACTTCAAATTTTTGCGTAAAAAACCGTTACGAACCGTTACGAACCGTTACGGAACATTTTTTTTTCGTTCCGGAACAGAAACGGAACGGAACTTTTTGCGGTGGAACAAAACTAAAACCGAAACGAAAAACATTTCGTTCCGACACCCTGGTTACCACACACCTGCACCACGTCATGTCGCAGAGGTGCAGAAAAGTGTTCTTCAAATGGCTACCTATGTGAACAAACAAACCGTCCCGACGAACTCTCACCGACAGTGTAATAAAAGGAGACAAATTTCCGGAACGTTTTAAAATCCACGAGTGGGGAGTCAACTGCACCCTCATGGGTGGTACTTTTAGTAGTATAGCGAATGTTTTTTTTTCTTCATTGTTCCAACCCATCAGTGTTGGACTTTCTTGGTAGACAGAGTTATTTACCACTCACAACCTCTTCAGGCACGGATTATGATGGGCTGTGTACAAACGTGTAAAATCCACACATTATTCTAAGGCAGTCGATATTACATTCCAAAAAAAAATGAAGTAACGTGTTTTGAGCGAGATTCAGCAATTAGGCATAATTAGCATGTAATTAAATATTTAATTTTTCTACAATCAGGCACGTTCCATTTTTGCATAAAAATTAGGCGCAAAATGCTTGTGCGATTTGTTCCTGGTTGTATTCATTTTGAGCAAAGAAAAATACTGTTGACGTTGCTCCTTGAACGCTGCACGTCGAACGACCTGTCAAACGTTGTATTGTGCGTTCAACAAAATGATTGGCTGCAGTCATATGCAGCACATTAAGGATAAGTAAAGACACAGGGACTATACAGAAGGTTCAACTCATACTATGCGCAGTGTACCCCCTCCCCCCAAAAAAGCTTGCGGAACACGAAATTTTCGATAAAGCCATATTCCCGCTTTGTCTGAGAACATAGCCTCCAAATAGATGTTCCATTCTGCAGTAGTTATTGAGACATACGCAGCTACCTGCCAGGTTAGAAGCGCCGTGCGCTGACAAAGCAGAAATTCGCACTTTCAGTGGAACCCACCTTCCGTAAACTTTTGTGGGCGGGTTACATCACTCTTTGTTGGCTGCTAGTCTAAAGAGCCGGTACATACAAGTTGCGTTCACATCTGTGGACATTGCGCCTCAAGGGGATAATGTGAAAATTGTGTTCGACGTAAGAGACGGACGGTATAGGAACGACAACAACAATTTCAAAGGGCCTCCGTGTTTGCCACGTTTCTTGTTCCGTCCTAGCACTGCTCACTCTAAGTCTCCTTTACTTATTACCTTCCTGTGTTATGTCCTATAAAGCCTGGCAACGTCCCGCCTGTACTCAGAGGATCTGCGCCTCTCCATTTCACAATAAATGACTTTCAATCAATCAATCAATCAATCAATCAATCAATCAATCAATCAATCAATCAATCAATCAATCAATCAATCAATCAATCAATCAATCAATCAATCAATCAATCAATCAATCAATCAATCAATCAATCAGGACTGACAATGGAGCAAACTACACCGGTGAGTACGTCGCAAACGAGCCGGGTTTAGCAGGTGCATGCCGAAGTTTTTCAGTGCCATGAGCTTTCGGAGGCGAGCCCACATCCCATTCCTGCCGTGTAGCCCCCTAAGGGCACACGACGCTTCGCTCACCATGCGTGATGCAGAGAATACTGACAGCTCCTTCCCTCCAACCTATGGAGTCTGGAAAAGCAACGGAGGCACGCACAGGGAAGGCAGGCTGCACATTGCACGGGGAAGACAGGAACCGGACGAACCCGGGGTCTTTTCAGACTAAACACGCGGCAGCGGGCCAATTGCGTCCCGCTGGTCAAACGCGCGACTTGGTTGCACTGGGCTAGATTTATGATCCACTGAAGAGTAAACAGATGCCAACTAAGATCGTTGAGTGCGTCAGCTGTTACGCGCGAGCGGAAGGGCAAGAAGCTCTACCCTGTGGCATTCATCTCTGCTCGCTTGGGCACTGTTTATATTTGGGACGAGAGGCTTTGCTACATATTTCGTCGCGTTACGTATTTTCTCACGTAATCGCGAGAAGATCGTGCGGCACGTGCTTGCTGGGTTCTCTTGAACGAACAGGTTGGCAGTGCTCGGTACAGGAAGAAAAAATGCGTGGTTAAGAGTAAAGGGCAGCGTGCTGAGCCAAACTTTTCTAATAGTCGGTCAGAAGTGAGGCTATTCGCCGAATATTCTGTTTGTAAACTTGTAGGAACTGACTAGTATGCTGTAATAACTCGTTCGCAAGAAACGTTGAAATGGCACAGCCACATTCATTTATTCCTACATTCCAAGCATTACACGGAAACGTTGCCATCTGAAGAACGTTCCATTTTTGACTAGCAGACGCTGTATACGGGAGTCAGATCCTGATAATTCGGCAATTGCTTCAGATACCTACAAAATATGTGACTTGAACGTAATCACTCTGACGTACGAATGTTTACTTTAATCGACTACGGAATTAAGCTGCACAAGAAGGGAAACTTGGGCTAGTTGGACATCGTCTGTTTAGCGCAGTAAGCTGTTCGAAAACGGAATTAAATTCTTTCTGCAACACGTATACGCTACAATATATTGCGGCATCAAAAGAGGCTGTTTTAGAAGAACAATGACAGCTTCATCACTGTTCCTTCGGTACTACGTTTCTTTTATCATTATTTCTTCCAGTGGTACGCGTGAAGACCCCGTGAACTGTGAATGTTACTGAATTGCCTTTCCAGGAGCGTATACAGCTGACTCGGCTTGACAGTTATTTCTGGATATTCTGTATACAATTGCTCGAGCAGGACAATTTTGTGCGCTCGTATGTAGCAGTTCAGACGCGTTTTTGCAACTCGTTTGATTATAATCACACAGACCACACAGTAATGCACTTGACCAGTAAATACAGAAGGCTCTCCCGTCAGCGGACCGAGATTACTTCATGCGGGGTTTCTTCATTAAAGTGTTGAGCGAGCGTGTCGACGGTATATATATATATTTTTTTTACAGCATTTGGACACGCGTTGCGTGCAATGCAAGCGAGACACATATACAGAGACAACACATACCAGACGTCTAAAGCTCACCTCGGCTAACGGGACGCAGTCACGAAATTTAGTCCCGCAATATATGGCCGGTACCGTAAACAGTGCAGAAGGTAGGCGCGGAAGGAGATATAACCCGGGGGGGGGGGGGGGGGGGGGGTAGTATACAAGGTAGGAGCGGGGAGGTAGTTTGTACAAAATGTCAGCTAACGTTGCCATTCGTAAGGCGGCCTTTCCCGTATTTCGAGTCATTTTTGAAGGAGATTTGGCGTCAGGATTGGGACAACAAGTCGATGCCGATCTCCAGAATGACTAAAATGTAACAACGATTCTCAAATATATACGTTTTTGTTTCACGGTCATATTTCAACACATGGTGACCGCATGGAGTGCTTCACGAAAAAAATTGCTTGCGACCAGTCACGTCAGTGTAGCTCATGGACATAATATCGTTTTGCTTTAGCGCAGCTCAGTTTGAGCGTGAAGGATAGAGACAACAGCAAGGAAAGAAATGAGCCTTCTTCCCTCGTGTGTAATCTGAGCTGCGCTATCGCGAAACGAGATTATGATGCCCCAACTTGCCCAATCTGTAGAACTTGTCAACCTTATGAACATATTTAAGAAAAAAAAAAAAAACTCACAGGGTCCCTTATACACTCACCTAAGGTGACTGAAGGCGAAAGCATCTTTTTTTTTTTTTTTCAGTTGATGCATTGATCCTGCACTGCCACCCACCGGAAGCTCTCTGCACCTAACATGGTTTTCTACTGCCTCCGTCATCGGCCCACCTTTGACCATGCTACGATGTCGTGTGATGACGTCATGTGACGTGACGTCACGATGACGTCAAGCTTGGGTGATCTGTGACGTCATGATGACGTCATCACATAATACTTTTTTGTATCACTCGTGTTGACGCCACCGACGGGGGACGACGACGTGGGGCGCCAGTCAATTTTCACGTTTAATGAGGTACCTAAGGCTTTCGCCTTAGTAAAAAAAAAGTATGGGACGAAGACAGTCATGTGCAGGCCGGGCCGCTAGCGAAATTCCCCCGGGCCGCATGCGGCCCGCGGGCCGCGTGTTTGAGACCCTTGATATATACGAATGGTGAGCACATCGGTGCAAGCAGCAGCAACAGCAGCAGCAGCGGCTTCTCGTTTTGTTTCTCCTGGGCGCGGAAGAGACGCGCGGCATTCCCAGTGGTCGTAAAGCCACCCGTCGCCTACAAGCGGCGCGTCAGCGCCCGTCGCCAACAGTCCGGCTGGCCGCCCTCTTGGCCCGCAGTGCGGGCGCGGCCTCGCCGATAATCGGCCGCCGATGCTTGCATCACTGCCGCTGCAGCCGTGGGCGTCGGACAAGCTTCGGCCCCTGGTCGTAAAGATAGCGGACCCTAAAGTGGCCCCGTGTCTCTGCCGCCCCCCAAAAAAAACGTGGCGGGCATGCAAAAGAGCGCCCTTCGTGGCTGGTATGCCGGCAGCTCGGCCGCTGTGGTACCGCGCGAAGGAATGTCCGGGGACGTCGTCGTGGTCTCCTCCGGCTGGGGCCACGTCAGCTACGGTCGCGAAGAGAGGGCGCATACCGTGGCACGGCTCGGTCCATGGACCGTAAGCGAGATAGGAAGTTCTTTGGGGCGGCTAGAGTGGGGAGGAGCGGGCTCATTCTTGGCTGGTGCTTCGGGTCTAGCGTGAGAAAACACGGATAAAAGAGCCTGTAAGGACCTAAACGAGCGCCACAGTCGCGGGACGTATACGGAAGGAATGTCGGTTATTTTTACATTCCCTCGGATGGTCAAACAAGGGCACAATATCAAGTGAAGGAAGACGTATGTGAGCTCTATAGTCGAATATGTGCGTAGAAAGCTTACGCCTTTTTCTGACTATAGTCTGCACGTACGTTTCAGTGCATATGGTCCCGTTCGGTTTAAGCTCTCCTTAAAGAAGTTTGAGAAGCTGTCGGTGGACACTTCAGGGGTCATTAGCATATTCAAATACGCAATCTAAATCATAGCTACTCGGTCACACGCCAAACCATGCTCAAGCCTCTGCCGTGACATGTCATTAAGTAGGTTGCACCAAGGTGATGCGCTCAACGCGATGGTCGAGTTGCCGCAGCGTTGGAGGACAGATTGGTTTCACCCGTCGACGAAACACGGCGCTAAGTTACTCGTCTAAACGTGCAAGTCCTGTGTTTTCCGCACTACAGTGGGCACATTAGCAATGTCATGTAGTGCACCCCCCTCTCTCCCCCCCCCCCCCTGCAATGTCAACCCAAAACGAAGTGTACCTAAGCAATGTCGCCGTGCCCCCGCGACGGGAGGCAGAAAATAGCGCCCCTTTTCATTTCTTTCACGAATCACTCTCTCTCTCTCTCTAAGCAATGTCAACCCCTCCCCCCTCCCGGAAAGTTTTCAATTTTGCATGTTTATATATACATGCACACATATAGACACACTCACAAACATACAAAAAGAGTAATTGACCCCCCCCCCCCCCCTTTGACTTCCGATTTATTCTGTGCGAAACAAGCGACCACTGCATCCAAATGTGGTGTTATCACATCTCTAAACAAAATACAAACAGCGCACGGGAACGAGCCACTGGAATAACGATCTGTACCTGCCTTCCTCGTATCGACGTAATGTTCTACAGCGCACAGAAGAGGGCGCGTGTACTCACTGACGTTGAGCACTCCCCCGAAGACGGAGGGTATGTTGTGGAAGGTTGTGCAATTCCAGCGGCTGGCCCTGAATTGGAACTGGCACTCGTCGATGCCCAGCTTGGCGCCGCGGCTCACCGTTTGCAGCGCGCGGTGGCTGAGCACGCACAGGTCCCGGTTCTCCTTCACCTGGTAGCGGAGCTTGTGACAGTTCTCCGAGTGCGCCGACGCCTTCAGCGTCAGCATGTTCTGGTACGTGCTCGGCATGCCCAGCAGCCTGCGACAATCGACATGCTTGGTCATTATACTGACGCTTTGACTCGTAATGACAAAGGGTACGGTTCGGCGTATTGAAACTGCATATTGGGCTGACATGAACATCGTGCAGTAGGAGGCTTCGGATTAGGGCTTAGCCATAATGCAGCCACCGCGGCCCGGAAACTAACTAGCCGTGTCTCGAGTTCGACTCCCAGCCGTCAAGGTTGGTTAATCTGAGGTGAAAAGAAAGAAGACGATGCTTGGACACAGTTACACACTAATGCGCAGGATTCGTTGTTAATTAATCAGTTTATTTATTTTGATGATCAGTCAAGGCTTATTGCAACGCGTTCAACCTTTCTCTCTTTTCAACAGAAACATCTGCCTTGATTTTCAGTCACATGCGAATTAGATAAAGATGGGTAACGAGAAAAATATATTGAGTGTTCAACTTAACCTAACAAATCGGTACTTCTTTTGTTAGGCACAGTCGAAATAGTGGCGTGCTAAGACTACAACGTTTGTAGAAAACCATTCCGTTCACTCCAGCTGTGTTTCATTCCTACACATTAAACCTGCTGATCTTAGTATTAAAAAACAGGTAATTCAGTTCACCATTAATTCTCCAGAGCTCCGAAGCCATAAAATACGAGCAGAACGCGCTGTCCGGTAACAGCCGTCTTCGGGATACGTCGAGGGCCCCCGCCAGAGTGCCGTTTGCGTCGTTATCCTGTCAGCATGGTTCGCTGTCCCAGCGTCCGAGCAGCGACAAGTTTGCGCAGTATATACCAGGGCCATTGAAACAGCTGTAGCCAAAGCCTTATTGTTGTCACCAGCCGGCATTATACGGTGCATCTTAGCTTTTCGTTTTCTTTTTAACGACGGGTGCGTTCGCCACACATTCTTATGACCTCGGAAGGCTTTTCTCTTCTAGCTTCTGTAGCGTGACGACCCCGCTCGACTTATGGTCCGCTCGGTCCCCCAGCCGGAGAATAAATACGCTCACATTACCGCGCCCGGTCTTTCTGTGCCGCGCGCGTACTCCTAAAAGGGAAACGCCACCAAGGCAGCGGCCATGTTAAGGAGGAGGGGGGAGCGGAACGAATTCACAAATCGCCGAACATAAATCTCTGCGTGTTTTTCTCCTCCCGGAGACAAAAAAGCTTGGGCGAGCGCCGGCCCTTTGTTTTCTGCTGGTCGACTAAGGAGCAAAAGAAAGAAATCAAAGAAAAATATGGGTCCCCTTGGGGGCTTCCTTTCGGCACGGTCCGCACTTTGATAACGCCGCGTAGAAAACGGTCGAGGTTAAAAATACAACCGGGCTCGGGAGTCCTCCTATGTTTCCGAAGCATCGTGAGAGAGGGCTCGCGCAGAAAGAAGCGTGCCTATGTCGAACATTCGGTTTCTTGCTTCTGATGAAGTGCGTTTGATGTCTCGAGGTTTACTTTTGAGCGTTATTCTGTGGTGCAGCTTCAACTTAATGTTTCGTGGCGAAAGATATGTTGCTAGAAAGTGCGATGACTGCGGACATCGCCGAAAGTTTATGAATCTGGCGACGCGTTGTTGTACACACGCACACACACGCACGCACATGTACACACACACGAACACGCACACACACACGTAGACAGAGAGAGAGAGAGAGAGAAGTTTTAATGTCAGAAGATGGAGACCGCAGCCTAGAAGCTGGGTCTCTAGGCTGTTACTTTTTATATTGCGATAGACTTGCCCTTAAGGCATAATATTCTGTGAGTTTGTGTATTAGATGTGTGCTGTAAGGCCGGGGTTTGTATGAGGTGGATCAGTGTCTTTTGCAATCTGTTATCATGTATCCAGCGGTCATAGCTGGTCTCGTCACTGTAGCGAAGGCCGGGTTGCAGTAGCAGATGGGAGCGTTCCGATTGTAACCCTTGACATGATCATATAGGATGGCAGGCATCTGCTTGCTTCACGCCGGGGAAAGGGCTTTCAGGGAATGAGCGAGGTAGGGCGTGAAGACGATTGTCGTATGGGGATGATGATGATCTTTATAATGCACAGAGTTCGAAAGATGCTGTTCAAATGAAAGCTCTAAGAGCACACGAAACGGTGGTGTAGGTTGCTGGCCTGAAAACCTCAGTTACAAGAAGGACGACGAAGACGGCAGTAATGACGCTGACACGACTCAAGGCACTGCATGGTCGGCTTTGCAACGGATGACGCCAAGATGGCGACGAGTGAGCGAAGACGTTAAAGCCTGACGAGAACGACGCGATTAAGGAATAATGGCAGCCCAACGGCTCACGCATCACGTAGCCAATCTCAAACCACAGGTAATAGTTATTATTGGTGTTTTACGTCCTAAAACCGTCCTAAAAATTATGAGGGACGCCGTAGTGGAGGGCTTCGCAAAGTTTGGCCATTTGGTCTTCTCCAACGTGCACCTAAATACAAGGGCCTCTAGCATTTCGCCTTCATCGAAATGCGGCCGCCGCATCCGGGATTCAATCCCGAGACCTTCGGGTCAGTAGTCGAGCACTATAACCATTATATAGAACCGAATCACAGGTGGTGACAAATGGGGGCTTTCGTATTTGACAACGCCTTTTCGGAAAGATTATAACGAACATGGTTACGATACGTGTGAAAGACGGCCGCCAGAAAACTGACTACTCCTAAAAAACAATGGCAAATAGACTCAAGGCACTTAATTTATGAGGAGTTTTGGTATGTAAAGTGACCGACGTAACTTAGTTTAAAAGTACAAAGGCGTTCGCACGCTCTGATTCGTCCAGACAAGACGACGCGGTTCAGGCAGCGGCCGCTCGAGCATTCTTTGTGCGAAACTGTCGCGCTGCCGACCAAGGAAGCCGATATTTCCTCGCGCGATGCACAAGCTGCCCTTTGTCCTCGTTACGCCCTCATACCGTGCAAAATTGTTCCCGTCCTGTGCTTTTATGTCGCCCTCTCTTATCACTTTAAGTTCTTTACTTTACTTTTTTTTTTTGTCAACCGTCCCTCTGCTCCCGTTTTACGCCGTGATGGCCTCCATCCTTTCTCCCATGCGTTAATCCAATTGGCCGTGATCGCATTTTGCGCTCCACGTAGTAACGCGGTTACAAAGAAAAAAAAGGAGCGCCCAGCGAGACGCAGTGACCCCGGCGTCGCGTTCACTGACGCTGAGGCAGGAAGGAGAAAAGGGAATACATAAGAGAGAACAGGAAGCAGGGAGGGGTCACGCAGGAGTCGTCGAAGATTACACGGTCCTTTCCCGTCGTCCTCCGTTTCCCCTTATTTTTTAAGAGCGACGCCGTGGCTCAACGTTGGGCGCAATGTCAAAAAGGCGAGCACTCCGTGGGACAAAACGGCTCGTGGTTCTCTTTCGCCCCTATCACGAACACGACGCCAGTACGAGGCCGCCCCCTTCACCTCCGCGCAAGCGAAGTGGTTTGAGTGGCTCGCGGAAGTTGCCTTCGCCGCACGGCAGCCACGCGCTGCGGCTCAGCGGGCTTTCGCAAAATCCGGTCATCGCGGCTCCTCGCGGTTTGCTGTCGACACGACTTGAGGTCTCTGTGGCTGCTTCAGTTCTGAAGCTATTACGTCATTACAAACCGCTTACTGTATCTTTTTCGTTCGTATAGTAGTAGCACTTTTTGTAAAAGAACACTAGTGGAAATGTATCTGTGATACCTTGTTATCTCTCTCTCTCTCATTAGACAGCAATGAAAAGACTACGGCGTGTTTTTTTACTGCATCAGTTTCATATGTTTTGGCTTTTTACCCGGTCCAAGTTATTGGATTAATTTACTTCTCGGTATTTGTATGCTGCAAGGAATTTATTTTGTTCCTTCTTTTATATGTTCAAGTAGAATGACATGAAATTCTATTTACGAGCATAAAAAAAAGAGAGGAGTTCAGGGGAAGGTAGAAGCTTGAAGCGATTAAAAATACGTGAACACGGGGTGTCGCTAGAGCCGACGTTTCGACAAGCGGACTTGTCTCCTTCAAGGCTGCAACTGCAACTTCAATTCTAGTTGCAGCCGTGAAGAAGACAAGTCGCCTTGTCGAAACGTCGGCTCCAGCAGCACGCCATGTTCACAAATTTTTCATATTTTTAAGCATAGGCACACGTGCCGGCGGAGGTTATTTCGGAGGCACCACAGCTTGTCACTTCGCTTCTTTGAAGAGCTTAGATATCAGTTGTCACGGTTTATCTGCTCAAGTTATGAGTACCCGTTTTGATTGATAGAAAGCGGCCAGCCTGGTGGAGAGGACTGGGACACCCTGAACTGAGGAAGCCACCCAGCTTAAGACCCAGCTGGGGACGACAAGGGCTTTCGTCTGCCTATTCGCAATAAAGTTAGTTATCTCTCTCTCTCTCTCTCTCTCTTGATGATTCGCCCTGTAAAACATTAAAGCTGATGTTTAAATATCCTCCTAAAATGCTGGAATTTCGGCCGCAGCTTACAATTTCCTCTCGAGAAAGAACTATCTTCTCCAGGAGAAAAAAGAAAAACAACGATGTAAAGAGCCAATAACCGGTAACAGTGAGAGGGATGCGATACAGATTCACTCGGAATTACGCAGTTAGCGGAACAGCGGACAGTCCTGGTGCTTCGTGTGCTGAAACAGAGCTCGCTGAAGAGGAGGAAAAGGTCGACCAACTTCTTTTGCAGCCACGCTACGACGGGCCATCCGCGTAAGCGCGTTCCACAAAACCAGATCGCACGGTGTCCGCCTTCGGCTTCCGAAGGTGCCCACGTCTGCCGCCGGACTCGCGGAGGAAAAAAACAGACTCCCAACTCGGCTAAACAAGGGAAGACGCGACGAGTTCGAGTTGGAGGCGGGCTCACTCGAATGGTCGCGGAAAAAGAAGTATACGAAAGCGTGCCTCCTATCGGATACAGGGAAGGAGGACGCTCGGACTGCCGGTCGGTCGGTAATCCTTTTTTTGCGTACACACGCGGGCACCGGCTGCGGAGTCAGCGCGTATTTCCCGCGGCCGCAGGAGAGCTCTTAATGACCCGGCAGTGATGCGATCATCGGGAAAAAGAGATCTGGGACCGCGATCTCTCGGTGCCCGCACTCGCGGCTAAGCCAATCTACCCCCGCTTCCCACGCGCGACGGCACAAGGGCCCGCCCTTGTGGTAGCGCTCGCCGCCGACGCCACTTCACCGGTCCCCGCTACTGCCTGCCTGCCGCTGCTTGCGATGTCACAAACCGTCGCACGTGCTGCTGCTGCTGCTGGCTTTGAAGTTGCGGCGGAGTACCCCGATCTCTCCCACCGCGCCGCGCCGGTTGGAAAAACGCCGTCCCGAGCTTCGTTTCCACGCGACTGGCTCGGCGCGCACGGCATTCGAGTGCGTGCGACCCGAACGCAGCGTGGCGGCCCGCGAGCTCGTCGTGGGGAAACCCGATAGCAAAACTGTGAGAGCGGGGCGATATGGGCCGGGCTTAAGCGGACCTCGTTTGTCTCCACGCTTTTGAGAAACAAAGGAAGCAAGGTGCTTAATGTTTTTTTATGTTGAAATTATGGGCGCTAGCTGTGCTGGCTGGCGAGTTGGATTGCGGTCTCCGCGGGTAGAAGTGCGAAGAAATAATAAAAAAATGAAGTCAGTTGCCCGCCTGTGCGATCTGAGTAAACAGCGGCAAGCAAGCGCCAGCACCTGGCGAACGCAAATTGAGTTCTTTCCCCATCTTTCTTCATCCTTTTCTTCTTTCTTTCATGTTTCTTTATATTTTTCTACGTATTCTTCTTCTTCCTTCCATTTTTCTTTATCTCTTCCTATATTACCCTCTCTCCTCCTTTCCCTCCTTCCTACCCTCACTTCTCTTTCCCACCCCTTGCTATGCTATACTGTACATGGTTATGCTATGGTTTATCCCCTTACCTCCTCCTTTCCCTCTTTCCCTTCTCTTTTCCATTATCTTGCTAAACTACGATGATATGCGATGCTTTACCCTCTCCCCTTTTCCTTCCTCCTCGCCCTCATTTCCCTTTCCCACCCCTTTTCTATACTATACTATGTATGACTATGCTATGCTGAAAGCTGCTTGGCACGTACCCGCTTTCTGCGCCTTAACGGCCTTACGTCCAGCTTAATCCGCTGTTAAAAAGGACGAAAGCCGTTCTCCTTGTATCGAGGGACGACACAATTGGATATCGCGACGCATTATCATTGGGTGCGCATTGCAAATATGGCCAAGATTCTTGCTGAGTGAACATCCAGAAACAATGGGTGTCGAGAAGACGAGAATAGGACGGGGGAGGGGGCTGGTTCACGCGGCTGTCTCCTGATCACACGTCTACAATAAACGTCTGGCTTGTTTCGCACTGAGCGGAGGGATTCAGCCAGATAGCGCCAACGTCGGAAACTGCCTGTGCGAACCAGCCTCGATGTTGATGGTAGCTCAAGGACAAGGAGCCGACTGCAGCGATAGGCGCTGCCGGTTACCGACGCGGCTTGTGTGCCACCACACTCACGCGTGTACATATGGACAGACCGCCGTCAGTCTGCGAAACGGCTTGCAGGGAAGACACCTCTATTCGAACAACGACTCGCACGGCAAGCTGACGCGGCTCGGGCTTGGCAGACGGTAGCGGCATTCGCTCCTGTGTGTGTTGTGTGTGTGTGTGCGGGCGGGCGGGCGGGCGGGGCGCGGTTTCAGTTTCCGGTGCTTCTTCCTGATTTAGGAGAGAAAAGAAAAGAACGAGACGCTGACCCATGTCGGGCTCAACGCGTCGGTATGCTCGGCGTGGTTCGAGCGCACAGCTGGTCGAGTCTCGGCCGCCGCCTCGCGGCACGGCGTGCAGTGCACGCTGGTTGTGTAGGCAGCCGGGCACAAAACCTTGCCCTGCACATCTCAGTTTTCTTATCTGGCCGACCTGGGCGCGAGCGCGTGCTTTTGTTTCGTTATTCCGAATGCTAACTCGGTGAGTTTTCTTCCCCCTTCTTTTTTCTTTTTTTGAACCCGCAGAACGAGTTGATTTGCATTATTGGACGCAGGTAACTGGCGTCTTTTCTGGTTTAGTTTTTGTTGCATTGAAATCCAACTCCAACTGATTGTATCTTCAAGACGGTAGCTGCGCTATATTCAAGCTGCATTTTTACTAAAAAACATAAAAAAAAAACTGGGAGGGCGCTTGGGCTTCGTCTTCAAGAGCAGAACGCGATAGCGTAGACGGACACCATTCGCATCGCCTTCAACCGTGCCACAAGGCAAGGAAAGCCTGTGCCCGTAGCATTGGCCGTTTCAAACTATCTTAGAATGTCTACTGCAAGTACAGTTGCGAAGTGACCAGTTCGCCATAATTCTTCCTTTTGCAAATTAGCGAAGTACCCCCTATGCGTCCGTAAGGGTGCTACGCGCACCTGCGCAGCTGCACATTTTGCAATGGGTGGGCAGCTTCAAACCACCCACTCGTTGCGCAATACACATGTTTTGACACCTGGTGCGATTCTGCGATTGTGCCACGCAGCAATACGCGCATTAAGGAGACTCCTCCCACTACGTGACATTCTTAAAACGTTTTTTTACGAAGCAGTTTCAAGCACTGGCGTGGCTCCGTGGAATTTGTATAAATTCAGGCAAGCGCAAGAATATTTTTTCTTTAAGTTACATTCGGGCACCTTGCCGGTTCGGACTTTCTTAGAAGATCGAGGAGTTTATATGCCGTGGGGTTCGGACTGTTTTATCTGCAGAAAGCCAGAGGCAATAGATCATATATTTTTTGCATTGTTGGGAAGGGGTCTCTTTCTGGGACGTTTTACAGAGAACGCTAAAAAAAGAACTGCCGTAGCGGAGGAGCTACATCTTCCCGTGCCTACCTGGGTGGAGCCACCGACGGGGTGAAGAGATGGAGCCTCTTCGCTTCCACCCCTGATCCCGATCCCTTTGGTCTTTTTCAATAAAGTTCCTCTTTCGTTCGTTCGTTCATTCGTTCCCTTACTCACACTTAGAATCAGGTTTTTAAAAATAGAAAATGAGGATGGGCTGACTTTCGATCTAATAATGCTTCTTGGCCTCCATTGTCTATGGCGGATTAGAATGGCCGGTTTCTGCTGCGACCCTGACAGGAGAGGGGACCTGCACGCGTGCTTTTTCGCGAAAGCATTGGTCAGTACGTTGGTGTACTCAAACAACAAGACTGTGTTCCTGACTGGCTCTCCACGGTTGAGCCCCTGGCTTACCTAAAGGAAATTTAGGGGTGTAACTACTCATAGGCGTGTCGACTGTCTTGACATTGCTGCAGTCGTGTCTGTTATTGTATTGTCTGCTGTTTTTTGCTCACAACCAACCACGCCGCCGCCGACGCTGACAACGGAATTTCTGTGAAACGAGTTTTTTAACGCTATGACATTAATACTTTGCGTTTAGACGCTTCGCAAGTAAAGTTTTTTGCAGTACACTTCATATTAGAGCTTTCATTAAAGCATTTCTTTCATTGCCTTTAGCGAAGCATACTCTTGTGATGACATGGCCATTCTCTCATATTTCACTCACTCACTCACTCACTCACTCACTCACTCACTCACTCACTCACTCACTCACTCACTCACTCACTCACTCACTCACTCACTCACTCACTCACTCACTCACTCACTCACTCACTCACTCACTCACTCACTCACTCACTCACTCACTCACTCACTCACTCACTCACTCACTCACTCACTCACTCACTCACTCACTCACTCACTCACTCACTCACTCACTCACTCACTCACTCACTCACTCACTCACTCACTCACTCACTCACTCACTCACTCACTCACTCACTCACTCACTCACTCACTCACTCACTCACTCACTCACTCACTCACTCACTCACTCACTCACTCACTCACTGTGAAGTCCAATGTTACGAATATCTCACATTTTCCGAAAGAATGCTGCTAGGTTCATCGCTTATACAAAGTCTTTAATACGAAAAAACACTCTGCAGGAATATGTCTCTACAATCACACGTCGTCTGCTCTAGATCCAGTTCGCCAACTTCAACGCAATTACTCTCGCTTTTCAGTTTCTTGCGAGCTGTCCTTACGTGTTCGCTATGTCCCAACGCTGAAGACGATTGTTATGCCGCGCATAACGCGAATCGTGGACCCACATAAACGCGCTCATCACGCAGTAGCGCATCAAATAGCAGGCTGACACGCATTTCAGCTGCGTATTGCAGAGAAGGACGACTTCGTAACGACTCCTCGACCTTGAGCTCCGGTCGCCAATTTAGACTCACGGAATGTCAGCTGCAGAGCGACGGCGTGCCACGATTGAAGGGGCGTGACTGCGCAGTGACACAAAACACTCATTAGTTAACGCAGTGGCTCCCACAGGCCACGGCCAGGAAACGCATATCATTGGTGAAACCTGAAAACAGAACTAAATTGAGAGGCAGACATAGTGACGGCTTTGCCGGTGGTGTGTTCTTACGCGAGAGAGGATCCATTTCGAGAAGGTGTGTATAGTCCAGTCTTTGGCATAGGGGCCCCGACGTAGCATGTTGCGATGCGTGACTGAGCGATCAGCACTTCCTGCTGTTGGCCGATGCGAGGCGGCGTCGGACGGGCGCGCGCCGAACCTGTAATTACGGCCCGGCAAAATTCACACCTCGCGCGTGGCTAAGGGCCGGCTTTGGCCGCTTTGTCCGAGGGAGTGGGCGGATTTTCAGAGAACGACCTAAAACACGGCGCTCGCTGCGCAGGTGGTCCTTTGCCCCACCGCCGCGGTGAGATGGACGCTGCTCGTGCAAGACGTCCCCCCCCCCCCTCTTACCCCCCACCCCCTCGCTCTGTGTACCGTGCACGTACAACCATAAGGGAAGCCCGGAGAAGGCTAGCGGGATGCCCCTGTATGATTCGGTATTTGGAGCGTGAAGATACCAGTGAAATCACGAGAGACGTTTCATTGCGTTCGAGTTGAACGTCCCGGTCGGCGACTCGTCTGACCAAATGTTGCCCAAACCTGGATGTGTCTGGCGACATAAGCACGGGAGAAGTTGGCCGTAGAGACGGTACAGTCGTAAGATAGCTAGTTGGGCGAGTTGGTGCGTATTCATGAGTGAAGAAAATTTTTTCAAATTTGGGCTGTCCAGCAGGCCCGCGAGGCGGCGGTGAGGCAAGGCCTCGACGTCCCCACGTGGGAGACCTAAAGCCCGGTCGGCGAAAGCTCTGCAGGACCATCAATAAAGTTGTTACCAACCAAACGAACAGTACAGTCGCGCTCAATATGACTTGGAACACGGGAGTGCGTGACCTCACAAGCTCAAAGATCGCCCATGGCTTCCACTAGCACCTATTTCCACAAATAAACCTTTCACTTGCGATGATCCCAAATGAGAAAATATAATTTAGTTGCGGAAATAAAGGCAAGTTGAAGAAATGGGCAGTATTTGAGCTTGTGAGGTCACGTGCTCCCGTGTTGCAAGTCATATTGAACGCGGCTGTACATGCGTTGGATTAAATCGCCATAACTTTTCACTTCCTAAATCGGCCGCAAAGATAGCTGTGCATGACGAAGCGGAACAAACAATGCAACAACGGAATGTAATGAAGAAGACAGACACAACGTTGTGAACAAAGACGTGTCCACTATTTCGCTCTTTGTGGTTTTCGGTTGGCTGTTTACAAATCGAGAATGGAAAGCTTCATGTTTTGCCCACGGAAGTAATCCGCTGTCACGAAAGACAATGACGAAGCGCCTTTACGCTGTATACCAACGGATGAGTGCCGCAATGAAATGGAATATTTTCTAATCATCACTAACTGAACAGCCGTTTCTACATTTGCTGTGAAACGGTCTTCGCATTGACAACGTTATCATTGAAATCACATGTGGTGCATCAGGGACGAATGAGCAGATTGTTCATATGCATGGAACTTTTCGAAGAGCGCGAACGATCGCTGCATATCCGGTAAAGTCTGGCTCGCCGAAAAAAAAAAAGTCCAATTATAATCGCGCCCTGTTATCAAGGAGAAACAATTTGAACCAATTTGAAAATAACGTGTTTTTTAAGGCTAGAGCCTTAGATGCCTCATCAAACGCGAAAATTGACCGTCGGCGGCGTCGGCGTCAAAATGAGTGATGAAATAAATGACACGATGACGTCACCATATAATGTCATCACGATCACACATCATCAAATTTTATGACTTAATCTTGTCGTTAATTGTTAATATGACGTCACGTGATGATGTCATCACATGACATCGTCGTTTGGTCAAAGGTGGGCCGATTCCGGAGGCACTGCAAAACCACGTGAGGTTCAGAAAGCTTGCAATGCCTCCGATCCTGGAGGTAGTGCAAAACAACGTTAGGTGCCGAACTCTTGCGGAGGGGGGGGGGGGGGCGTGATTGGTACATCGAGTGAGAAAAGAAAGATGGCTTTTCCCTTCGAATCGTCTTAGGCGAATGCATAAGGGATTCTGCGAGTTTTTCTTTTCTTTTTTTTTTTTTGGCATAGATGACTTATAGTACTGGAGGCCCGTCGTTTCTTGGGGCGATGTCTCACCGCTGACACGGCGTTCACCATGCCCCGTTGCCATGGTTGCCAGGAACAAGTCGGTGAAAGTGACGGACGGCAGCGGCGTGGCTCGTGTGGCAACAGTTCCCGGTAAAGTGGGTGTATTTTTGGTGGGTGGCCGATAGGTGCGGCCGAGAGAAAAAAAAAAGGCTAAAAATCCCCTTTCTGCAGGGTTAGCCAAAAGTCGAGTGAAATAAACCACACGACCGACGTTTTTCCTCTCTACGCTAAGTGTTTCTTTGAAGCTTACCTCACTTCACCGAGTCTTTGCAAGCGCATTTCCGCATCTGGATTCTTCTTTTTTTCTTTTCTGGTGGATGGTTGTGTGGAGAATGGAGGGTTGGAAAATTGGAGGCAGGGGAAAGGTTCCTAAGCTTCTCTAAAACAGCTTCCTGCACTCCGGTGTTCAACCTTCTGAAGCGTGTCTACTTATCGTAATCAGGTAATAAAAAAAAAACAAGCTTTGCACTATAGTAAATTTGTGCTTATGCACTTCAGTTCTATTCGATGGCGAAGAAAAAAGAATGTCCGACTTATTGCGTCCTAGCACTCTTTCTGTTGCTTTTCTTCCGATTTCTCAACAACAATTTTTGTGACAATGCCGCTTACTTGGTAGCGAATGCGATGTATTCATTGATCCCGCATTCAAAAGGACGTGTTCGCTAGAATTGTTCATAAGAGAAAACCTCAGCCAGTATATATATATATATATATATATATATATATATATATATATATATATATATATATATATATATATATGTATATATATCGAATTGGTTTCTATAACAAATAGCGGGCAGGATCCCCACTGGGTTCCAACAACGCTTTCTATGGTGAGTCAGTGTCAATGTTTACTTCAAAGAGATTGATCGCAGCGCGTCAGGAGTGAGCTACACTGCGAACGAGTGTCGAGGCTGCTTGCTTCAAAAACTTGGCTTCTAGTTGCCTCTCTTCATAAGCCGGAACACTGCAACGTTCTTTACCTCAGTTGGGAAGCCTTCAATGTGGTTGGCCTTACATTAATTCTGAATTTGCTGGCCCGAAACATATGGGTTCGATCCCGGCCGCGTTTACATCTCGATGGAGGCGAAATGATAGAGGCCTGTCTACTATGCAATATCTGTGCACGTTAAAGAAACCCAGCGTGTCGAAATTATCCGGTGCCCTTCTCTACGGCGTCTCTCACAGTCTGAGTCGCTTTGGGACATTAAACACCATTAACCAACCAATTAATTCTTTTATTGAACAGTACTGTGGCGCCCATAGTAGAGGCTTCCTCGGCACACTCTCACTGAAAGGTAGCCACAGTGTTTACCTTGAAAGGACACTAAAGTGAAACAATGAATTTAGATTGATAAATTGTGCTCTAGGAACTCTAATGCCATTAATTTCACCATCATAGGTTTATTGATAGAGGAGAAAATAAGTGTCAAGTTTTCATTATAACAGCAGAACTGTTTAAGGCGGCCGTTAGTCTGTGAGCTGCGAACAGAAATGATCACCGTCATGAACCGACACGCACTGTCTTCGCCTTCTTCTTCATCGTCGGCATCTTCTGATTCGTTCCCAGAAAATGTGCCCCGATTACTCCGTCGCGGGACGCAATAACCTGATCCGCGGTACAACGAGTACACAGAGAGAGAGAAATAAAGATAGCTAAAAATAGAGAAATTGGGCAATTCTCGGGGAAACAAATTTCTTCGCGACGCGAGGTTCGAACCCGCGTACCCACGATCCGAAGGCGAGCGTCGTAACCACTCGGCTAACCAGGGACGCTAGCAGAGCAGAGTAGAGCAGAGTATAGTCTAGTCTAGTCTAGTCTAGGAGAGTTGCTTGTTGGGCAAGTTGGTACATACTTAGTTAACTGCAAAAGAAGCCACAAAATGTCGAAAACGGAAAAAGCAGAGCAGAGGTTGAAGGAGCATGAAAATCTTCTACCCACGGGCACCGGTGATAACTTGCCGCTGCACTGTAAGTTGTGTGGTTGTTCGCCTCTGTTTGATAAGGTGACAATTTTAGGTAAGGCTAAGACGCAGCGAGAACGGGAAATTATTGAGGCATTCCATATCTGGAAACTTGGACCAGACAAATGCGTTAGCGCGGCTTCGGTTTATCTTACCAGAAAAGAATTTTTGTTTCTAGCACAGACGTGATCTGCTTAGATTAGCTGTTTGTGCTTTTTGGCTTTTGGGTTGTTTGGTTTTTGTTTGTCATCCGCGCATGCGTCGTACGGTCTGGGGGGGAAGGTTTTTCCGAAATAAATGCCAGTTGTTAGTGCCACGTCTCTGCGCTCTGTCTCTGTTTTCTGCCGCTCTGCTTTTTTCGTTTTCGACATTTTGTGGCTTCTTTTGCAGTTAATTAGTATAGTATAGTATAGTATAGTATAGTATAGTATAGTATAGTATAGTATCCCATGGCCCTTGCGCCACGAAACCCCATTAATCATCATCATCATAGTATAGTATAGTACAGCAGGGGGTGGGAATGGGAAGTGCGGGTGAGGGGGACAGATGCGAGGGTGAGGAGGAGAGAATTGAGGGAAAGGGGAGGGGAGGGAGTAAAGCGTAGCATAGAAAGAAACAGAAAGAGAAAAATAGAGAGAACGAAACGCAGAAATAGAGTGGAGAGAAAGAGAGATAATGAAAAAAGGAAGAGAAAGAAGTAGAGAGCGAGAGAAAGCGATAGAAAGAAAGAAGAAGCGAGAAATGGAGAGAGAGAACTAGAAGTAAAGGGAAGAAAGATAGAACGACCGAGAAGTAGAGAGAAATAAACACAGAAAAAAAAAGACATACACGGAAAACAGAGAGGAGAGGAAAAACTTGGCGGACGCTTGAGCTTCACCTTCGAGAATGCAACGTGATAGCGTTATTGGGCCCCATTCGCATCGCCTTCTCATTCGCTAGCCCGGCTTCGCTTCTCGTTGAATACTCCAACCGTGTCGCGAGGTAAAGAACTTTTCGCAGTTTGAAACAATTTTTTTTTTTTAATTTCGCGCCAAAGTCTAAGCGCGTGAAGTCACGGATTTCAAAGCATATTTTTCGTATTCTGACAGCATTGGCTGAACGAAATTTCCTGAAACTTGGTATATTAGGTCTATGTCCCCCTCAGAGGACAATGTACTTCGTGTTTACTTATTAGGGACTACGTAGACGACGTCAAAATCTAAGACATCCCGTGTTTAGTGCGGGAACTTCTGGTGACGTCGCTACCTGCATTATCTTTCTTGCGCGTTTGCTCGCTTACCAAGCGTCTTCTGGCGGCAAGCGTGGTGATATTGGAATTGTGAAAGAGTAACTTACTAATATCAGAAAAAAAAAAAAAAACGTTTTTCTCTTTAGTGTCTATTTAGAGCTTCTGGCACTGTACAGACATTTCTCCGCTTTGCCTATAGACCTGGGCGAGCACTTTCGCCTAACGACTTGTCTGAGCGATGCTCGGCCGTACTCGCGCGCTGTCACCTGTTGCTGGTATGCGGTGAAACAATAGCCCAAGCTGAAGGAAGGAGGTGCGTTCGGAGTATCTCTGTCCACAACGGCCTCCGAGATCTGGTGGCGCTCCGTTTCAGCGGGCGTCGCTTGATCACGGGGCACATGTTCCATCATTGGGTTTGCGTAATAAGAAAATTACTAGAGGAAACTCTGGCGCCGCAATTGTTGAGCGACTGCGGGTTGGTTTGTATACTTAGGCAAGCGAGTAGCGCCATTGAACATCTGCTCTTGTCACGTTCAAAAGCTTCTTTCTTCTTTTGCCTGAGTATTGAGGTTATTTCTTCTCCTAAAAACGCGAAGAAACAACAACAATAAGTAAATAGAATGAAATTATTGTTAAATATAAACTCCGACAGTTGTTTCCGTTCCAACCCCGATTGCTTATCTAAGAAATAGCATTATTGATCGTGACATGCGCGAGTTACAACAGAAAGGCGAGCGTGAATTGGGTTGCTCTTGGCATTGCCGAATTCTGACTCGTGGGAGTTTTAAGGCAATCAGAGATGTGGCATGCCCGTGGGTCAGTCACTACTCCTGTTGTCTGTGAAAAGGATAGCCGGCGCTATATAAAAGCGCTAACACCTCCTAAACAACAAGTAGTAATAATTATGAACGATCATCTCTATCCTCATAATTAGCAGCTTCTCTCTCTCTCACACCCAATCTTCTCACCCAACGCTGAGTTGCAGGTGGGAACTTTGATTCAGGCCGATCTCACAGCTTCTTTACCTTGATAAATTTTCCTCCTCCTTCCCTCCCCCCTCCCCGTGGGCGTTGGCAAGATTTTGTCTTGGAGGGTGCAAGCCCGTGTTGCATCAAGGCGGGGGAGGGCAAGTGTTGGTGTGGCTTGGGGGAAAGAAGGGGCCAAGTGTCCCTTTCGCACCACTATCTCTCTCTCACTCTCTTTCATTTGTCGCGTTCTAGCGTTGCTTGAGGCAGTTATACCTGCGAACGAACGGGCACATCGCACACGCACGGAGGCGGTAGCTGCGCGCGATGACGTGTTGTGCTCGAGAGCGGTGTGCTCGACCGCGTTCAAAGCCACGGGGCGCGGCTAAAAGCGGAATCCAATGTGCAGCTCGAGTGGATGCACTTGCAGGGCGCGATACGGCCATCGCGATAGGGCAATTTACGACCAAGTGGCGTGCGCGGTTTTGAACGTTGTGACGCGCGAGTACGTGCGTGTGTTCGTGCACAAGCCGTCGCGGCGTCTGCGCACTTATAACACCGGTAGACGGCGAGAGCGCCTCCTATCTTCGCCCACGCGCGTGTATACGCGGCGACTGTCTGGGGGGCTTGTCGTAATTTATGGCAAATTGAAAAAGCTGATAAGCGACGACGTCTCCCGCGCCAACGAGAAAGAGAGCGTCGCTCGCTATCGGCAGACCTTCGCGAGAGTGCGTTGCGCGACCCATTGTCATCAGCCGGCCTACTTAAAGGGGCACTAGGCACACGATTTTTCTCGTATTAGTAAATTAGGAGGAGGAGGAGAGGGAGTAAATTAGAATTTCACAATACCGAAGGCACTACTCTCACCGCTAGAAGACGCTTGGCAAGCGAGAAAACGCGCAGAAACGAAATACAGGTGACGACGCCGCCTTGAAGTTCCCGCATCATCTCGCCGTGACGTCATATATTCTGACGGCGTCTGCTAGTGCTTAGGTAATCATTTATCGGTAAAAATTTTTTACATTGTGTTGTCAGGGACCGGAGGTCTTAACATACCAAGTTTCAGAAGGAATGAAGGAATAAGAAGAGAAGGCAGGGAGGTTAACCAGAAACCAAGTTTCAGAAAATTTAATTGAACCAATGTGGCCAAAGCACGCAATACGACTTGGAAATTCGTGTCGTCATATTGTCTTTCACGCGCCGAAGTTTGAGCGCGAAAATAAAAAAAAAATGCCAGGCCTGCGCTGAAACCGCAGCACAGTCACAGCGAAAGCTGGAAGAGCGGCGTTTCTAGAGCCCGTTAAGCTCTCTTGGGGCTACAATACAAGTACACTAGAAAGGTACCCACTACCCCATAAATCACAATTTTTGTGAAGTTTTGAAGCACCTACTAAGCCATTATTCGTCTTTCTGCGGAGAAGCGAGGCACCAGCTACACGTCTGTAAGGCATTATGTGCACTTTGTTGACGCGACGACTGATGACGATGAAGAATTATGGCTCATCCCTTTGTAATGGGTTGGAATCTTTAAACTGCCCACCAGTTCTGTAATTTGTATTGGGTTACGCCCGGTCTCTATTTCCCTCTCCCGTCATGCTGCATAACATACGTTGACGTGGGAGAGAGACGGGGGGGGGGGGGGGGGGCGAGAACTTTACTGAGACCCCGAGGAAATGGATCACGCGCTTATGGGCTTCCTTGGCAACCAATACAAGTGCACGTGCGAGGAACCCACTACGCTATAAATCATTGTAATTTTACTGAGACCCCGAGGAAGTGGATCATGCGCTTATGGGCTTCCTTGGCAACCAATACAAGTGCATTTGCGAGAAACCCACTACGCTATAAATCACTGTAATTTTTGAGAAGTAGGGCAGCAGGCACTGTGCCATTTTTCGTCATTCTACGGAAAGCGTTGGTACCTGCTAAACGCATGTAAGGCATTATGCGCACTTTGTTGATGCTGTGCCTGATGACGACGAAGAATTATGGCAGAGCCCTTTGTAATGGGTTGGAAGCATTCAACAACCTACTCGTTGCGCAATTCGCATTGTGTGACGCCTGGTTACAGAATTCGCGTTGTGCGACGCTTGGTGCTTATTTTACTCTTCTATCACGCTATATTGCATATTCTAATGTGGTTCATTCCCGACATGAAGCCTGTATTGGACCTTTTTGCAAAGCAGTTTCAAGCACCGGCATGGCTCAGAGGTTGAATACTGGGCTCCCACGCAGAGGGCCCAGGTTCGAACCTCGTTCCATCCTGGAATTTTTTCTTATTTAGTTTTTTTTTCTCATTTCGAGCGATACTGGTTACGGACACCGGCGGCGGCGGACAACTACGGCCTCAAAAACGGCCGGTGAAATGATCTCATAACAGCTTTCGCTGTAAAATGAAACTTTGGCCTTGATGTTCTCTGCTCGTAATTAACCTACGATGGCGAAATTAATGACGGCAGAGTTCTGCTGTAATAACTTCATCTGTCTAAACTGATTTAATGTTTCAATTTAGTGTCCTTTTAAAGGAGACGACGACACGGTATGCGAAGTACATTGAAAGGTAGGAGCGGGAATGGAAACAAAAAAGAAAAATCGGCAGCCTCTTACGCTCTCTGTAACACTGAACGCGAAAGTGTGCTGCACACTGCTCCTCGCACGACATAACGAGACGCAGTGTAAGAGACGCGTTAGATTACCCTGACAACCACAGTCAATTGCATTGTCGAGTGCATAGTCGATTGCATTGGGAAGGTATACGCTACGCTATAGAGCCAGCTTTCATGATATCGATATTGAAAAACACAAAGACAAAAAGGCACGAAATAATAAAAGAATGCGAAAAGAAAAGAGATAACCAGAAGCACTGTTTTATTCACGATTCACAACAAGTAATTAACATAATTAACAACATAACACATCAAGAACAATAACGCTTCGATAGTAAGTCTTATTTCCCATTTATTTCTTTCATTCCTGTCGTATGACAGAATTAATAGGTGGCATATAAAAGTCTCCGAGGGAAACAAGAATGGGCCCATCATCGTGGCATTAAGGCCGGCTCCCGGCGGGGTGCACAAAAATAGACCGAGAAATACGTCACTCGCTTCCTCCTCACCCGCCCGCCGAGCCATCTTGTAAGCGCACAGCGTGCTCCGGTCCGAGTAGATGATCTGCTTGTCCGATACGCGCTCAACATGTGTATGGCACGTATGCACACATGCACCCCGCACGCTGCCTTTACGGCCCACAGCGCGTCGGAGTCGCGCCTTATCTCGGGTTTCCCTCGCTTCTCGTATTCCCCCTTCGAGCCTAAACTCATCTAACTGGTTTTCTGCGGGCCACTCGGCACCTTGTCTGCACTGTCCGTTCATTTGTGCGTCTGTGCGGTGCGCTTGAAAGGCGGAGGCGTGACTCGCATGCATGCCCGCAACTCGTGCTCTTCCCCGACCCTAAATTTGAGGCCGTATCTGCCGGAATGCGATCGTAAGACATTAAAATAAATGAAAGCGCTGAAAGTTAGAGACCGGGATGTGTCTCTATCAGCCTGGAATTTCCTCAAACGCGTAATAAATGGAGAGAAATTTTGTTACCGACGCTCCAAGAGAGGGCAGCCCCATATGCGGGCGTAGCTGCTTCTGCCGCATGCATACGCCAATCTTTTAGTGCTGTTCTGCTCCCAAACGGAGTATGTTTATTTTAACCATAGAGAACGTTCGGTCTTCCACCGTGCATCTAAATCGGAGCGAGCGCGTCCAATGGATTTGTGTGTAGGAGAAATTTTGAGAGCGGAGTTATTCGTTGAACATGCTATCCGCGTCTCTTCGTTCCTCGTGTCCCTTTTGTCTGCCCTGTCGCCACGTCTAAGTGATTATATCATCGCAAAAGGAAGGAAGCACGAAGACGAATGAGAGAAGGCAGGGAGGTTAAGCAGAAACATGTCCGGTTGTCTACCCTACGCAGGGGAAATTCTGTGCAACCATTAGTGCTGAATTCAAGAGCTGAATGGATACTTATCTTGTCGGGGACATACACCTATGACAATCCAGACCACTGCGCCTAGAAAAGCATTAGTGTCTGGATTCGAGATAGTTGGCGTACGACAGCATTTTCAGGCAGGTGAAACGTGAGAACATTGACAATTAACGGACTGAAACATGCAAAGTGCTGTTTATACACTATAGGGCAGTATATATCACTTTGTATGTTTCAGCCCTTTCATTGCCCGTGTTTTCGCGCTTCACCTGCCTAAAAATGTTGCAGGAACGGTAATGTAAGGGAGGACATTCATAAAACAGGAGGTTTACAGCACAACCAACACCCTTTCTATAATTCATTTTTTTTTTTCGTCTTGACTTAGCGCTGTCAACGTGCTTCGTAATGTGATTCGACTGTCACCGAGGTCGGACGACCGACAATACGAAATGTCCAACTCAGGCGGATTGTCGAGAAGCGTTATAGTGTGCTATTGACCAGAAGTTTTTATTGTTTGCACATAGACAACGTTAGAACGAGTTACTAAAGAGTATTCCGGAAGTCGCACCCCATTTTCATCAGATCACTGAAGCTGTCAAGATTTGGGGTAGGCAGAAGGGAGAACACCTCGCAACGTCGAATGCAGATTGATGCCCTCTCAATGAGCCTTCGTTGAGTGTCCACTCACCGTGAAAACGACAATTACCGCATCTGCAGCAGGCCATAGGGCAGCCTGTAACTATACCTCAAGTAAGACCGACCACCAGTTAGTTGTGGTTAGTGTTCAGTCGGAGAGGAACCGAGCGAAATCTGATCCTCGGCTCACTGTTGTTGCAAAGCTGCCGCCATCAGCGAACATGTAAGTGCATTATGCCAGCGCAACACTCCATTCTTCCACGCTGTCATTACATTGTTTTGCACGCTCTGGTAGAGCTTAATACGGTACAACGAGGCAAGTGCTGCCCTAACCACGAAAAAGAATGTGAACGCGCGCGAGTTGCGTGCAGTGCACCCTACAGTAGCAGCCACTGTCGTCCCACGTGCCGCCCTGATATGGAGACGTATTCCTTCGACGAGGGGATCGGATTTCAGCCACCTTTGCCGGGTCGAATGCCCGCTCCGCTTTCACATGTTCGGCGGATGCACGCCGATCACGGCACGTAGTATTTTCGAAAGCCATTGTGTCATTCCTTCTCGACGCGCAGGTGTCCTTGCGGCGAGTGTGCAAAGTCACTAACACTCGAACGAGTGGGCGATTTTCAATAAGCTCGCGGACATAACTGCAATTATTAAGAGCGGAGCTCTTTAAGCTTTTCGTTGCGCCGGGTAGTGCGAACAGAAGCTATCATCATCACGAATCGGCACGCGCTCTTTTCGTCCTCCTTTTCCCTCAGTCATTTTCTTCATCTTCTGCTTCGCTCCCAAAACACGCGCGCCAATTGCTCCGGCGCAAGTGGAATAACTCTGATGGGTGAGAGAACGAGTACAGAGAGAGAGAGAGAGAAAGAAAGAGAGCAATTTTTGGCGAGGCGGGATTCGAACCCGCGTACCCACGATCCGAAGGTGAGCGTCCTAACCACTCGGCTATCCAGGCACGCTAGCAGAGCATAAGTATGGCAAGGTTACGGGAAGGGGAAGTGACGGTGAGAAGGACGGAAAGGAGGAGGGGAGAGAGTAAAGCATAGCATAGAAAGAAAGAGAAATAGAGAGGAAGAAAGGGAAGAAAGACAGAAAGAGAGAGAATCAAATAAAGAAGCGTACCATAGGAACAAAGAGAGAAATAAGCAGATAGAAAGGGAAGAAAAACAGAAAGATAAAATAATAGGGAGAAAGAGATAGAAGGAAAGAGGAAGAAAGAAATAGAGAGAAAAAAAAGAAGGGTAAGAAAGATAAATATAGAGCAAGAAAGACAAAGAAGTACATAGAGAGAGAAAGGAAGAAATTGAGATAAACAGAGACAAGAAAGACAATGAAAACAGAGATGAGAGAGAAGCAAAGACATAGAAAGACGGAGAGGTGAGAGAAAAGGAAAGAAACAGAGGAAGAAAGAAAGATAAAAATAAAGAAAAACAAAGACCTCCCAGCTCCGCACTTCCTTCAGGCTTGGTACCCCTAGTGGGAAGCTGCCTTAATTCTTTTTTTATTCGCGCGACATGAAACTGTAGCAAAGAAAAAGCTGATACCATCGTGGATACAGTGTTAATCCTTCTTGTCTTTACATGGTGTTTCGTTTTGTCAGCCACTCGTCTGATCGTATTCTTAGCCGGTCAATCTTGGTGCTACCGTCTCCAGCGTGCGTTGGCGGGCAAATCGCATGAGGACTGAATGAAAGTTGCTGAAGTGGGGAGCCTCGCGCTGTGTGACATGTTCGAGAAAGTGAAATTGTTCTTGAGGGAGGAAGGTAGGGAAGAAACAGACGGAAATACGGGGAAATTAGCTAGTTTTCAGACCAGCTATAGCCTATAAGTGTGTTTTTGCATATATGTGCCCGAGTGTTCCATTTTACATGAACTGCCTTGTATGTTTTACTTTAAGATATGTGTTCAAGTTTCACTCGAGGGCTAAGGAGTAGCCGGCGCCATACTTGTGCGCCAACATCTCCTTATATATCATATCAATAAAAAAAAAGCTACACTGTGCTGAAAAAAGGGGATAAGCGAACAACAGGAATGAGATGTCACAAAAAAAAAAAAGAAAAAGAAAAAGGAAAGGAGAGTACGACACTGCAAAAAGTCTATCCCTAACACCAGTTGTCCGCAGGAAGCGCAACAACTCTTTCAGAGCCTACTGTGCTGAGTGCTTGAAGGCGGTCTCAGCCAGTGTTCCAGGACCCCTTCACCGGACAGAGGGTGACTGTCAAGTCTATGCAACGCACTTGTGAGCTATTTTCTAGGCGCAGTGAAACGGGGACACTCACAGAGAAGGCGGTCAATCGTTTTCTCGCAGCTACACTTGTTCTCGAGAAGGATCGATCATGAGTGCGGCCTCATAAAAGAAAATCTTCATGTGGTCTTTGTGATATCACCGATATACATTGTATTCGTAGATATAGGTATCGTTAACTTCGGTCAATAAGGAAGAAAGAGAAATGCCATTCAGATATGAAATCCACGAGCCCAAGAACCAAATGCACTCTACAAGAAAGTTAATATAGGTAGAACCAGAGTTGTCACAAATTCAGTGCGATGAACATATTAAGGAAAAAGAGCAGGGCAGTATGTCGGCGACACCGCGTACGCGTGGCTCGAGAAGTTAGAGTGAATGAAAGAGAGAGAGAGAGAGAGAGACAGATTTTCGACTCTGCTGTCTGGCCTCCTGCCGACGGCTGTTCGTGAGGTCCAGTTAATCTCGTTTTAATATATTTTTAAATCATCTTCACCAGCGATAATCCATATCCCTATGTATGTTAGAATCGCTGTTCATGTGAAGAATTAACAAAAATCACTTATGTTAACCTATCGATGATTACTTTTATGAGACGAGAAATTACAGAATTGAAGCCGGCAAGGGCTCAAGGTATGCAGTACGCTGAGCAGGCATTGTAACCCAAACACTAGTTTAGCAACATTTCCTTTCAAAATTTGTAAGACAGTTCATTGACGTTCCCTTAAACTAAGGGTAAAACAACTAAAAATTCTTGTAATGTTCGAGACAAATATAAACGAAAAACTCTCGTATTTTGCGACAGTTCGAAAATGGATATTGTATTGATCCCAAGGCATAGGCGTGCACACAGGGGGGCAGGGGGGGCAGCCGCCTCCCCTAATCACCTAAGAGGGGGGGGGGGGCGCAAAATCTGCCCCGTACATTGACCCTTCTAGTCACGTAAGAGGGGGGGGGGGGCGCAAAATCTGTCCCATACATTGACTTAGTAGGGTGGGGGGGGGGCGCTGCGATGAACCTTCGCCCCCCCTGATGGAGAACCCTGCGCACGCCTATTCCCAAGGTTCCTTGTAAGCCACATGCCCTGCGCAGTGATGAGCTTCAATGCCGTCATTCTTATCCGTACTTTAACGTAGATAATTAATTCTTAATTATAAACTTATGGAAAGTTAACTGGTTAATTGGCAATACTCACTCATACCGTCATACCCGCCACTACTTTTGTCTCGTGGCCTCAAAAACGACATCGTTTATGTAGCACTTTGAATACTATATGGTGTCGAATCGAAGATATGAAACTGCACGAACTGAATTTTCTACCAGGACGCGGGCAACTAACCAAGGCTAAGAAAACGCATATCATCTGTGCGTTGTATAACAATAGTATTGTTCAGGTCCAGAAAGCAAGTTACTAAGCAAATTATATGCAAACTAAAAAAAAAAAGAAAAAGAAATTAGCGCCGCTTGCACTAAGTCGCGCAGGGCTCGGTCACAGCAGAGCTGGTGGGCACTTAGCTGGTCCTGGCTTTGGCTAGGCTTTTACCCTCTCACCTCTCTCTTTCTCACCCCCTTGGTATACTATACTATACTATACTATACTATACTATACTATACTATACTATACTATACTAATACTATACTATACTATACTATACTATACTATACATGGCTATGCTTGCTCTCTTTTTTTTCTACCTTTCTTCCCTTTCTTTCTCTCTATTTTTCTCTTTCTATTCCTTTCTATGTCTTTCTCTCTCTCTCTCTCTCTCTCTCTCTCTCTGTGTAGTCGTTCTCTCGCCTTCTATTTTTTTCTCTTTCTTCCCAATCTTTCTACGTAGCGCTCTCTTCCTCTTTCTTTCTATCTGTTTCTCTCGGCACTCGGTATCCCCTCCGTCTTTCCCTCCTCCTCACCCTCACATCTCTTCTTTTCACCCCAATTTCCTTTCTCACCTCCTTGTTATACTGTTCTATACATGGCTGTGCTACATGGTTAAACTATGCTGTGCTATAGCGTGCTTGGATAGCGGAGTGGTTACGATGCTTGCCTTGGGATCGTGGGTATACGCGGGTTGGAATCTCGCCTCACCAAGAAATTTTTTTCGCCAAGAATTTCTTTCTTTCTTTCTTTCTTTCTTTCTTTCTTTCTTTCTTTCTTTCTTTCTTTCTTTCTTTCTTTCTTTCTTTCTTTCTTTCTTTCTTTCTTTCTTTCTTTCTTTCTTTCTTTCTTTCTTTCTTTCTTTCTTTCTTTCTTTCTTTCTTTCTTTCTTTCTTTCTTTCTTTCTTTCTTTCTTTCTTTCTTTCTCTCTCTCTCTCTCTCTCTCTCTCTCTGTACTCGTTCTTTCACCCGTCAGAGTTATTGCATTCCACGCCGGACAAATCGGCGCACGTGTTCTGGGAGCGAAGCAGAAGAGGACGAAGAGAGCGCGTGCCAGTTCACGATGACACTTTTCTATCTACGACACGCGGCCAACCTCGAGCATAGTAGCTGTGCTGTAAGACAATCGGCTCTGTGATATTATCACAATGCTTGCGTGCTCTTCTGTATCTCGATTTAGTCATCGTGTGCCCAATTTATGAGTTGAATAGGCGGCATGCGCTAAAATCTCAGCAGTACATTTCGACGAATGTGCTCGCTATGCAACAGTTTACATCATGTCGTCGTATTATTCTGACCGGTGTACTTTCGTGTAGAGGCAGGACTTTCCAAATGAGAGTTAACGTGTGTATTTAAAGAGAGTTACACATGCGGCAAGTCAGCGCTCACCAAAAAGAGTAGCAGGTAATCTTTTTTCTTCAATTTTCAAGAAAAAATTATGAAACATTGAGCCCTCTGAACCGTAAGCTCGCAATGTTTGGCATAATAATATCGACAGTACGTGAACGCCAACAGTGTACTTCACTTTTTGAAATGACAGCCTTTGACTGTGCACGTTAAAGAACCCCAGGAGGTCGAAATTTCCGGAGCCCTCTACTACGGCGTCCCTTATATTCATATCGTGGTTTTGGGACGTTAAACTCCAACAGTTATTATTAGCGTTTGACTGCCAACAGAAATCTACGAGGAAAATTTATGTTGAAAGCGTGGATATGATGGAAGGAAAAAGAAATAAATTAAAAAATGGAGGGGGGCGGAGGGAGAGGTGAGAGGGAAAAGAGGATAGAAACAATTCAGGGCCGGTATATATTGTTCCCGATTTTAATCCACAGAACTGATCCTCAGATATAGACGTTCCAGTGCGCAGTCTTTACTCCTATGTGCTTAACGCGGATTATACGCTTAAGGCCACCACAATACATGGAAGAAATATAAGGCGAAAAGAAAAAAATACACAGAGCGCAAGAAAAACTAGCGGCATATTTGCAAGGACAATTCCAAGGCCCCATTATCTTACTTGTGCGGCACGAAATAATAAAAACAAAAAATAAAGGGGGAAAAAAAGGGGGGGGGGGTTCGGCGTTCAACGCAGAAGCACACGGAGTGCATTCGCCTTCTAACCTCGCTTTCACGTATACTGCACAGCTTACGCAACGCGTACTTAAATGAAATATAGATAGAGAGAAAAAGAAGTAGTACGAATGAATCGATTGAGCCATTGAGTGATGAGACTTGGCCGCAACAGGCCTGTAATCCTCTAAAGCGTGCGTGTATGTATGCCGTGACCTGTAAAATGTGCGCTGTCCGCGCACGCATACCGAGCGGCTAGCGCGTTGCTCGACACAGCCCGAAGCTACCGAGTTTAGCGGAGGATTGCAATATCAAAGATTAAAGAAAAGTTTACGCTCGCAGTGTGTCATCTGCCCTTTGCGCGGTTGCTTTCTTAAAACGAGGTTACACACTGTTTAAAAAGCAAGAACGCAAAGCTGTACTATCATCGATTGTTTCTGTGCGCTGCGGCCTCCGGAAGCCTCCAAGCATACCTGTCGCTGTAAACGATCGGTGTCCATGGCGCGCACTTATTTACGTTTATCCCCAGCCCAGACCCCGGAAGCTGTGCGTCGTGACTTCGGTGCGGCGCTAAGAAACGATTGGCGGATTGACGGACGTATTTTTGTGTCGCAATCAATGTTTGACCTCTCGTGGCAGCAGCACAACGGTACACGGGACTGTTGATCGCTTAATAAGGAATACAGGCAAGACTATAGGCGCATTTAACTTGACGAAAACATTAGTTGTTCTTGAAATAAATAAAGAGAGGAAGCGACGTTGACAAAATGTTGACGACTCTTGTTAGCATTATGTCAAAACAGCGTAATTTGCGATATAATGAACTGTGTGTTCACTGTCCCGTATTCTGAGCTGTTATACCGTAATGTTTATGAACCAACTGGTCCACCTAAGAACATTTGTATTCTTTTTAGTGTCTGAATACAAGTGAGTTGGTTCGTATCCGTAGTAAAAAAAAAAAAAAACTGCGCGACATTAACACGGACAAGTAAGGGAACAGGACTAGCCCTGACTTCTAATTGCTTTAGTTTATGATGAAGGTGCACTAATATACCTTGAAATGGAGTAAAAAGTCTCCTGTGTACTCCCTGTGTACGCCGTTTCAAGGTATATTTCAAGAGATACCGGGATGAAACAAAGACAAAAGTTTCGAATAACAGATAGCTGAGCTAGTTTGTATGTATTCATGTTAAAAGATGGCGTGTTTGCACGCCCAGTCTTTTAACATGAGTACCTAAACCAACTTAGTCGGCGGCTAATCTACAGCTCAGTCGTCGTTTGCGCTGTCGTGACTTCTCTGTTGTGTCTGTGTTTGCACGCCCAACGAAAGACAAAAGCGTTAGCACTGAGATTTCTTTGTTATCCACATTAGAGCTGTGCACGGGCCTAATTTCCGAGCCCGAGCCCTGCCCGGGCCCGCTGACTTTGTCGAAGGTCCGCCCGAGCCCGACGGCAAAGGGCTGCGAGCCCGCCCGGCCCGGCCCGACGTACGAAAACACAATCCCGGGCCCGGCCCGGCCCGGCTTTTTGAAGGTTCGCTGCGAAAACAAAACATCGTTTTCCGGTAATTTGACATTTTATTGAGCATATCAAATATTATCAAACGACACACGACGAACAGTCTCTACTACACAGAATACAAATTACAAGTAGATGGCCTCATGCAAGCAACACTGGTGTTCGCTCGCCAAAGCCGTCACGTGTATGCCCATGCAAGCGTCAGCTCGCACGAAGGCGATCTACGTCGGGTCGCTGTCGCGTGCATTTTCACTCATATGGGATTTGGCCTTAAATCTAACGCGAACAGTCTCGTAGCGCCGCTCAGGTGGTGTTACTTCTCTGTTTGTCGGAGTGCAACAGAGGCAGTGCTTTACCTGCTCCCCTTTTGTTTAAAGTAGCGAATGGAAAGGAAAAGCGGCCCGGTCGCGGTAAAGGCGCTGTATGTGTGCTGGAAAACAGTTCCCGCTCATTCTCCATATTTCGGGCTTGAGTGGGGCTTTGCGCCGCGCCCGAGCCCGGCCCGATAAAACTCCAAGTAGCCCGAGCCCGGCCCGGGCCCGAGGTGAAAATACGTCGGCTCGCCCGAGCCCGGCCCGCGGGCCGGGTCGGGCTTTCGGGCTACCCGGAGCCCGTGCACACCTCTAATCCACATTTAGGCGCGTTTCACGGCAAGACAAACAGTGCACACAGACAAGCTACATATACGGCGTAATGATTGATAGCGTTATCACGTTCTTGTCAGTGGCGCAACGTTGCGATTGCCTTTTGCATACCTCTTGCACGTTCTTACGCTTTTCTCACACCAGCCGCAGGCACTTCATGAGTTCTTACACAGGCTGCATTCAGCAGAGAGTCAAAAGCCAAAGTAAAGTTTAACCGCGTTTTTATAGCTGACAAAAACGCTCACCGTAGCTATTCAGTGCCTACACAGTGTACAGTAAGTCTCGGAGTGATTTCCTTACGTTTCTCCAAGCACTAGCCACTATTCTTGTTATGTCTAGTATCGTCATGTGTTGTTTTCTACTTTCATTAAATAATGACAAAAAGGGTTCATGCAATATGTAACAGAAAGATCATTCCCTATTAGTAATAGCGCCGATTAATAATTTTCATTTGTCAAAAATATAAAGAACAAAAAAATCACAGCATATCCACGGAGTGAATGATGATGAATGGGCGAAGCTGCGGAGGTTCATCGGTAAACCGTGAATCTTCCGTGAATTCTGCCCAGTACATCATCACCGACGTGAGATCGGGCGCGTTTATACTAAAGGTTCGATGAGTTATGACGACTTGCAGCTCACTTTAATTTTACATGTACGCTGTGAATTTTCATTGTTTAGAAAACCATTGCTTTAGAAAACACCTGGCGTCTTTCATTAAGCAGCTGGCGTCTTTTCGTTTTGCTTTAGAAACATCTGATGTTCTTTCGTTTTGCTTTTAGAAAACATCTGGCGTCTTTCGTTGGTTTATTTCATCAATCAACGGCGTTTTGAACAAAATTTTTATTGTTTAATCACGCACAGGAGAAATCTCACCAGGCACTACCTTGGAGGTAAACAATGGCTGCTAATGGGAATGAGACACAGAAGAAGTCGGCTTTTAGCTAACACTTACACTTCTACTTCTACTAACGTTTCCTACTGGAACATGCCAATGGCTGCTAATGGGGAATGAGAGACAGAAGAATTCGGCTTTTAGTTAACGCGCACGCTGCGAATTTTTTATTGTTCAACAACGCACAGGAAAAATCTCCCACCGGCACCACCTTGGAGGTCAAGATCTGGTACTAGCGTTACGACTGGTTACGCACTACTACGAGGGACGAACGGGTGCCGCCTTAAGGAGCTTCGCCCCTAAAACATCGTTGCGTTGTTTTAGCATCTATGACATCCTGCTACTCACAAAGTTGCAGTTTGACTCCCCGGCTGCAGTGACATCTAAAATAGCTGCTACATTGACCGAGATAGGAATCTTTCTTTCTTTCTTTCTTTCTTTCTTTCTTTCTTTCTTTCTTTCTTTCTTTCTTTCTTTCTTTCTTTCTTTCTTTCTTTCTTTCTTTCTTTCTTTCTTTCTTTCTTTCTTTCTTTCTTTCTTTCTTTCTTTCTTTCTTTTATGCATCAAACACAGAACAACCAGACAGGACAGGACATGCTTCCGTTTACACAAGCCACTGCGAACGTCTACCAACTGGTCCACCTTTCTTCTACACTACGGCTTGTACGGGAGCTCTCTCTCTATAGGAATCTGGGCCCGTGCTCACACGCAAAAAAAAAAAAAAACGTCTTACGCTTCAGCCAATCCTGATGCCAGGCATATCATTAGCGAAGTCGTCCGGCCAATGAGAAAGAAGTACTTAGGAAAGAAGCGCTCAATCAGTTCGGCCCCCGTTGTTCACGCGCAACGGGCTAACAGGGGCCGTAGTAGGCCGAGATCACTTTTTATAATCAAGCGCGCATTTTTATAGGTATGCATACCCGCCGTGACAGTTTAGCACGTAAGGTGTCGCGCTCAAGGTTTTCAGGTCGAAAAGACAAAACATAGCCATGAAATTGGAATAAAACTAGTCGTAAAGAAGCCAACTTGAGCCAGGAACCGCAAAAGCAGCCAAAAGTAGACTAAAGTAGCCACGCGTGAGTAAAAACAACTTATCCGTTTTCATATAAGTGACCAAATGCAAAAGCCTTTTGGTGACAAGGTTAAGTACCGCATGAACCCTCCATTATCATAATTACCGTGATTCAAGCATAAACTGTTGAATTTAGCAATAATTGTGTTCTGCATGACGAAATTTCTTGCGCTGTTGCAAAAATGACTCTCTTCACGTGACTTGCATCACTTTCCTTGAACGAACTAGAAGTAACAGCCTTGTAACGACAATAAAAATCACAGTTGATGTGATCGAAGCATTAATTGTAGTCACTTTCGCAATAATTACTCGCGTGACGACGAAGACTGGACAGTTAAATGTTTCTGAGTCGCAGTCCGTACCAAGTTATAAAAAATGGCGCCAGCAGTTTGTCAGGTATCAGATTGCTAATGTCGATGAGTGCAGAGTGCCTTGGATGCGGAGTCGCGTTCAGCAATTAGTGATCTGCAAACTGAAGCCTCATGCAATAGTTTTGCCGTATTCCCAGCCACGTATAAAATGCCTTTTGTTTTGTGTAAATGCCTTTTGTTTCGGAGCTGGAAACGCGCCTTGGCCGCCATGTTCGGACACTGCATACTCAAAACGTCAGTGGTTGCGACGTCACAAAGACTCACAATATATTGATAATTTGGTCCATACCGAGGGAACGAGAAAGTAGCAAAAAAGTAGCCAAGATGTTTTTCTCCCGCCATCGGCTTGAAAAAGGTAGCCAAATTGGCGTAAAATAGCCAAAATCTGTCAACGCTGGTCGCACTGCTAAGCTTGAGGGCGCGGGTTCGATACCCGGCCACGGCGGCCGCATTTAGATGGGGCGAAATGCAAAGCACAAGCGTGTGCTTCGATTTATGCGCGCGTTGAAGAGCCCGAGGTGGTCGAAATTAATGCGGAGACCCCTAACTGCGGCGTGCATCATAATCGCATGGTGATTTTAGCACGTGAAACCCCAGCGATGATTATAGGTATGCATATGGGCTACGTGCGCAGTGCCGACAAAAGCGGGGCGCCTTTCTAGAAATGCCGTCATTTGCGCCGCATGAATCATCCGCCGTCGTTACGGGGATGTTCCCGCAGGTGAGCAATGCGGTCGTGTCTTTCCGGCGCAAAGCGAGCGAGCACGTTGTCGGGCAACGCTCGGAAATCAATCCGAGACACGCGCGTCTCCGTCTGCACCTACACACGTGTGCGCGAGAAGTGTGCGAATCGTGGGTCACCGAAATCAGCGCAGATATTTAGTGACATATTTTAGCCGCGAAAGAGCACATACACAGGGCAAAGAAACACACAACGACAGGACTGTTTCTGTACTCTGTGCACGTGCTCTTTCGCGGCTAAAATATGTCACTAAGCAAGTACCAACTAGGCCAACAAACAGTCTTGTCAACGCAGATATGACGGCTGCTCTTTGCAGATACTACGCTTCCTACGCATTTATTAAGGCGAAAGCCTTAGCTGCCCCATCAAACGCGAAAATTTACCCTCGGCGTCCCGCGTCGGCGGCGTCAACACGAGTGATGCAAAAAATCACCACGTGATGACGTCACCATATCATACCAATATGACGTCAAAGATCGCAAAAATTTGTGACGTCGTCATGACGTCACATAACGTGACACCACGTGATGACGTCATTACATGATTTCCTCGCTTGGTCTACGGTGGGCTGATCACGGAGGCTGTGCAAAACCAGGTGGGGTGCAGAAAGCTTACGGAGGGGGGCAGGGGGAGGATAGATGCATAGACTGAGAAGAAAAAGAAGATGGCTTTCAACTTCGAGTCGTGTTAGGTGAATACATAAGGAACCCTGTGAGCTTTTCATTCATTCACCGAAAACTCGCAGCGCCAGTGGCATTACAAATAAAGTCTTTTGGTTCACAGTTTCAGACGGTAACAAGTTCCAGTGCTATATTGTGCGCGGAAAGAAAGAAGATTTAAAAAGGTCTGTCCTGGGGAGATACTCCTTAACTCTAAAGTGTTGACCTCTTCGGGATGAAAAATAATGCGGGGGATGCAGATATAAAGGTGCCGTGATACTAGTTTGATTCTTGTATATTGTGAGTGAAATAGCTTGACATGAATGTTTTTGCGGCGTTCGTTTGGAGGAAGCCATCCCACAGATTTCTTTTCGTTGCACTGTCGAATCGATGGTATCGCCCCCAAGACATGCCTTGCAGCGCTTGATTGAATGCGTTCCAGAGCTTTAATTCGTACTGAGTGGGATGGATACCACACAGGGATCATTATTATTAATTTGTAGTTGTACATTTTGCCATTCCCTACTCGCGTATTAACTTGCGTTCTCGAAATATTCCGCGCTTACACGAACCCGTGCTCGTGAAAAGCACAGATATCGCGAAAAGTTCGTTTACTTCCACAACTTTTGTGGCAGAGGCCCGTACCAACGCTTTTACTTGATTGACAGCTCGCTCGCAAAGCCTCAGGAAGATGACATCATTCATGATGATATGATACGTGCACATAGACAAGGATGAGGAACGTCAACATGGCTTAGAAGTTACTGCACCGTGATGATTTGTGCGTTTCCACCTTCGTATGCCTGTTCGAAACTCAAATGGGTGCAATTAAAACTCGCTTGGTTGAGTGATTGATTATATTAGGTCTAAGTTCGTTAGATCCAGTATTCCGGAATTCAGATTTATTCACTGGTAAAAAGAAAACAAAAGCAAAAAAATAATAAATGTCGACTAGCACTGTACACCAACGAATACTTCACAAACAAACATTGTATGTATACGGTCATCAGCATTGATAACTGGGACGGTCGCCCATCACACAAGGGGTAAGAGGTTCATGCAATCGACATTCACATTCAGTCCTATGTCAAATTTATTTTTCTTTGTTGTTTAACATATTAGGTATGGCTGAGAGTAAATATGGCTGAGAGTAAAGCAGCCTTATACTGTTCTGAAATCACAGTCGAAACTGTTTTACAAAGGGGGGAAATGTAGACACTGCACAAACACTAAAACACATAGTTTACTCGCACAGTATCTGTACCCTAATGGCGGTTTTTTTTATTTCACTACCTTTATTTGGTCAGCGTTTTAGTTGTGTTTGTTTCCTTCGTTTTTTTTTACAACTTGTTATTACTTGTTGTGGGACTTTGTAATATTGCAGTGTTCAAATAATGTGCACGTCCTAAACTGTTCGCTCATTGCTTCAACGAACTTATAGTACACTGTTTCTCGTTCATTTGGAAATCTGATTTAACTAATTCACAACTTTGTTCCACATGGTTCTGACGAAATCCATGTAGATTGTTCGTCATGTCGCGTATTTCTAACGTTTTTTCCTTTCCAATATTTGTTTTTCTTTATTTTAAGAACGATGCTATGTATTTAGCTATATATGTAATAAACGTTTAGAAAATGTTATTTGAGATAATTATTCAGTATGACATGCGTTCGGCTCACAGAACCCGTGACACTAGGAAAAGAAACAGTAACGAACAGGCGAAAGAACACAGAAAGAAAAATCAGCGAGTCTTAGTATTGCGTATGTATCGTCGTTGCGTACATAGGAACGCCACCTTTCGATTATAGAGCGTGCGCAGTGCTTGCGATCATGCGCTCTGTGCGAAACGTGGCGTTCTTGCGCACGCAGTACTAAAAAATCGCTAATATGAAGTGGCCGCACGTTCAGAAACACGCATTTGTTCCTATCCTGTCTGGCCTTCTCTAATGAAACTAGTAATTCAGCGCATTAAATGGAGGCTACTGCTCAAAAATAAAAAAAAGAGCAATACTGATTTCATTGAGAAGCAAGATACATATCTTATTTATTTATTTATTTATTTATTTATTTATTTATTTATTTATTTATTTACAACATACTGCAGGCCCACATGGGCCCAAGCAGGAGGGGTAAATTGCAAAACAAAACACATAATTCGAAAAGGCGAAAAATAAACGCATAAACATATATTGTTACATATATACCATGCGGCCGTGCAAACAATACACATGTGTTAACACATTCAACCCTATAATTTTACTTGTGTCCCACACAGGGTACTGGCAGGGCTCTGCTCAAACTGCTGTGACGTTTGGCGAGAGGTAACTAATTTATAAATAGATGCTAGCTTCCGCGTTACGCCATATTAAATGGCCAAATGCCGATATCGCTTTACGCGGCATCGTTTTGTGGATGATACAGATGCAAACTTGAATGGTTGGCGCTGGACTGAGATGTTTTAACTTGAACACCAGGGATATGAATAGTGTAGTGTCAGTAGGCTTGCCATGAAAAAAATTAATCGACTTATATCACATTACACACCTAGCTGGAGAAGAGAACTGGAAATTAAAGAAAGTTACTTGCGAGCTCAGTAGTATTCATCAAGATGTTATGCAGAAAGGTCTATATATCTTATATGAATTACCTGTAAAGAATACGTCATCGATGTTTATGACAGCAACAATGTTGTCTTTTTGTACATTGAAAGTCAATTTTCTATTGTTACAAGCTTCCTCGCATAGGATGCAGGAAAGTAAATTAGTATTGATTACTCCTCTATGAATTGACGTCACTGCGGTGAATGAAAAATTGTAATCCGCTCGAAGTTTGCCTAGCGCATGATCTCTGCTGCTGTAAACAAGGCTGCTGTTCGTATGATGGCCACTTTTTCAAAACTCGAAAATCGGCTATTTGAATTTGTCAACAGAGTGTCGCTGAAAAGCTGCTTTGCTGAAAGCTGTTAAAGCATTTCATTATTTATGTCACCATACGAAAGCGCTGCTTCTGTATCCCGTAGTGGACTGTCAAAATGTGCGTTTGCGAATGATACACATACAAACGAATGGTATGCTGGTGATGTTAGCCTAGATGATTCTGTGGCTTGCTACTTCAGTTACTGGTTGATAATCATGGCGTATGTATTTATCACACAAACACACGAATTGCACATACAGTGACATCCACACACAGGCACAAAAAAGTTGTTCACAAAGTTTCGATGAGGCCTGCTGACTTATAGAGTGAATCACTGACTTTATGAATGAGCGCTCCAGAAATACCAGAGCGCATATCCTATCCGCCTGACTTCAGTATGCGTGCAAGAGAATGTCTGCGTACCGGATATTATTTGGGATATACAGTTGCTTAACAGGGATGTCGCATGCTGAAATCGAGCTCTGACAAGAGGCATATTGTATTGCTTGAAATACTCTCCTCTGTGACACTTGCTTGTTATCGATGTTATTCAGTGAATTCTTTATCCTCGCAGTCAAGTGAAGAACGAACGTGAACAACATTCACTGCACGCTAGGAGAGGGGGAGATTCACTACCAAGGAGTTCACTCGTGTAGTTCTACGTCTCACGTATCACTGCGGCGCGATGCACTATAGCGACTACATTAATCTGAAAACAATGAACAGCTCCCGTGACTTCTCGTGTTCGACGTATGCGGTCGAAACCTGCAGTGGAAAGCCGGTGAATGGCATGCAAGATGCAGCGTGGGGAGTTCGCTTACCACCAACTGCAGTGCGCGGGCCGGTACGAGAAGCAGACGAGCCCAAACCAGACCGCAAGCAGAGGGCCCGGTCTCACGCCCATGCCGTCGTGTCCGCCCCGGGTTCACACACCTCACGTCCTCTCGTTTGCGTCAGGTTTCCGGCGCTGCCGGGTTTCCGACCCCGAATTCACCGCAGTCATCCATAGCCGAAAGTAAATCGCGCAACGGTGCCCGGACCGCACGTCGATGGCGCACCCGAAAAGCGCGTCGTCGTCTGCGAGCCGCCGTAGCAGACGCGCGCGCGCGCTGTTCAGCCCGCCCACCAATGGAGGTTGGGGCGAGAGGGCGCTGGCGCTCCCCCCTTTCACCAATCGCGTCACGGGGCGGCCGATTTGTGTTTTCCCCCCACACCACCTCCACGATAGTAGTGTTTTTCCTTTTTGGAGATTTTGTTCTTGCTGCACGGCTTAAGCAGAGTTTATGGGTGAGAGTGTGCCCATACACAAGGCCCTGCTGGCTGCCCACCATTCGTGTTTTCTTTCTTTTTTTTTCTTATATTCTCTCAAGCGTTACTCCAACGAAAGAAAAAGTATACAAGCCCGCACTGGATGGGGAGAGATGAAGAGAGCAGCCAGCTCTCGAACTTTCTCGTGTTACATAACGCGGAATCCGGGCTTACGCAAGCCGACTAAAAACGGCGAGCTTCTCGTAAGCCGTGTCAATTAGCATGGTGTGGATCTCTTACAAAGTGTTGGAAGCTTACGTAGTGGCGCCGGAATTGCTGGAAGCTTAATATGGAGGTGCTGCATCGTTTTGCTTTCTTTCTTTTTGGCAGTTCGGTGTCCATCGGGAGAACATGCAATTTATTTTTTTTTGTGTGTGACGCGGTTAGCACTAGAGTGCCAGGATTAGGAGGTCCTCACCTTTCCATAGACTGTGCGAACAGGCTAATTCTTGCCATATACTGCAAAAGTTTCATAAAGCGTTACGACAAAGCATGACTTAGCTCAGCCTCGTTTCATGCGACTGTCTGACAACAACGCCCGCAAGCAGACTGGGAACATTGCACATGATACAATACAAAGACCTACCAATATTTCTGTTCTTTTACCTTCATGTCAAATAGGAATTTCATTTGATCAGCCTTTTGGCATACCTGTGATGGGAGATTGTTTAATGGTCTGTGCACTACGAAGAATAAAATTTGGCAAGGTATTCCCTAAACCTCGGCGATAATTCGATATATCACATCGACATTAAGTTAGCAGCTGTGTTAAAAGTGAAATAGGACATGGAAAGTTTAAAACTGTTCGTAGAAATATGAGTTAGCTCAGTAGTTCGTACGTAACGTCCTATGCTGCTAGACAGTTACTAGCAGAAATTCGCAGTGCTGCAGTCAAGCCATTACGCTGTCGACGAAAACAAGTGAACGATGACCTTCACAAGGATTCCGGTAATGCTGAGCGGCAAACAGATGAAAGAGCCTTGGACGTATTTCCGTAGGATATGTGTTTCGAAGGAAGCGAAACCATACTTGTTTCTTAGAGAATTCACGTAGGCATGGTTCTTCTATAGAATAAATGGTCTGTCAGAATATCCATTACAGTTTGCGAATGCAGTAAGGTGGTCTGTGTGTGTTTGTAATATACGGTTAGCGGGGTGTTCGTGTGGTGTAGGTTGTTCGAGATGCTTCTAAACCACTAGACCTGTTAGTGTAAGTGTACTACTACGGCTGTCACCAACAGAATTCGAGTTTCTATGCTAACAGGGACAGCGTTACGCGTAAGGATGCTACACGAAATAGTCAAACGGAGAGTCTTGATTTTTTAACAGCAGTCTGATTAAGCTCTTCGCTCCACCGTTTGACGTGTCCAGAAAACTATCGTTATGAGCGGCCTGCCAGGCATAGCTGCGCATAGCGCGTGCAGCGCAATAACTCGGCCGACGCGTGCTCTCTTCGTCCTCTTCTTCATTTTTGGATTGACTTAAATGCAGTTTGCTCTTGGCGACGTACATTCGAGACATGAGGATAGTTATAGCACATTTTTATGTATCGCCTAGTAATTTGGCGGATAATAAGGCTTGTGGCCAGCACACACAATGAGGTTGACACGATGGATGCACAATGTAGGCATTTCTTCAATGCGTGTGCATTCTGAGGAAAACAAAAGAGAAGCACAGAACAGATAAAGGAGGGAAATAAACAGAGAGAAGAGCTTGCTAATTAAAATCATACTAATTAGGTTACACTAAATAAAAATATTCTAATTAATACCTCGCTAATTAATATAGTGATAATTAGAACATTACTAATTAAGACCGTGCTAATTCTATAATAATCTGAACCATGCTAATTAAGACCTTGCGAATCATCTAGGTTGTCTAGGTCGGCCACCGGCTCTGCTCTTAGCCAAGACTTGCACCACTAGCGCAAGCTGCCCATATTTTTAGAGGACGGTTGGAAACTGGCTACCGAGGGACCTATAAGTTATGCATATTGTAATTTGTTTCAAGAGCTAGTGCTGCCGAATGAAGAAGACCTGTTGAAGAATAGGGACTATGAGGCGGCCATTATCCGGTCCAATAAAGTGGATGCCTTGTGGGGTACTATATCAGTTCGCGCAATGTAACTGAAGTAAGCTACGTGAAGTGACGTAAGGAAGAAAAAGTTATAAGCCAGGCTCGTTACATGCATATCTTCATGTGCAGTATAGATACAGAGGTTTTTATGAACAGAAATGTGTTAAGGTATGACAAACTTGATATAATAGATATAAATATGACCAATGCTCGCATAATAAATAGCAAGTAAACAGTAGACAAGGTAAAGAGTAAGCAAAGTGCTGTAGATTTCATTTGATGTTGATAAACGGGATTATATCAAGCAGACTAGATGGCTATTTGTTACAGCTCTGTTTAAGAGGAGATGACAACAGAAATCATCACATTACCAATAACTTTGTTGACGAAAAGCCCCTTGAAGACCTAGTGTGTGAATAATTTGTAAGACGAGCGATGACACGACAAAAAATATGAACCGTTCTGAAATCGGCTCACGGAACTACAGAACTCTCGCAAGAGTTTCATCTGTCCAGGTTAATGAAAGCGTTAAGTCCCAAACCATATTCGATGCGCTTTATTTCGTGATTGCATATAGAAATATAAATACTGGAGTAGCAGCTTTCTCGTTTCGTGACGCTGGGATTATGGTGTGAACTTGTTTGTTACAGTAGTTCACTGAAGTTCTATAAGCCTTCTTAGTTAAGCAGCAATGGTTTTATGAAGCGTCCTTTTTATTTATTCACGCAAATGCCTTCATAGAGTGAGATGATATAAGGAGGGTTCGATAATCCCCAACTTCGCGTGTATTTTTTACAATTGGTAAAATGTTTCTAGCCGCAAAAACGACATTAATTGTCGCTTGTGCGCGATACGCACGAGCAGAACAGTTTTAGTTTTCTGCTCATAGGTCGGCAAGCTCACTCATGAGTCGACTCACTCTGACTCACTCAGACTCAATCAAACTCAGATCGGCCCTTGAGTCTCAGTTTGAGTGAGTCCGGCTGAGGAAGATTTTATTAGTGAGTCTGAATCCGAGGGAGTCCGGTAGAGGAAAATATTGGTGAGTCTGAGTCCGAGTGAGCCCTAAGCGCAAAATATATTTCTTGAGTGAGTCTGAGTGAGCTCCACCTTTTATTGCCGACATTTGATCCTATCAACTCATGTTCAGCATTACTGTCAGCCTTATATCGGCTTATGTTTATACTCAAGTCTATTCACACATATCTCAAGGCACTCGGGTTCATGCGCCAACCCCGATATTTATTGGTCAGATACGTGAATTGGGAGGGGTGCCATGAGCTCCCCCCGCAAACTCTTTGACGAAAACTTATTGATAAAAATATCTCGTTTGAGTCGGATATTTCATAAAAATGTCCTTATTGGATTACTGGATTACTGATAACTCGCATTTGAAGGTGTACGATCAAAAGACGTATCAAAAAGCACCGATTATGTGAGATATTGGCATTAAAGAGCATTGACACCAAGATCGAAAAAAGTTAGTTTTACGCTGTCGGACGCATGAGTCGACTCACTCAGGTTCACTCAGACTCTAGTCAAGCCGTGAGTCTGAGTGAGTCCGGCTGACTAATATGTTGATGAGTTTGAGTCCGAGTGACTCCAGTTGAGAAAATGGTCAGTGAGTCTGAGTCGGAGCGAGTCCGGTTGAGGAATATTTTGATGAGTCTTAGTCCGAGTGAGCCCTCAGAACAGAATATGTTTGTTGAGTGAGTCTGAGTGAGCTCTAACGCTTTTGCCGACCTATGATTCTGCTAGAGTTTGTTAATGACTCTCAAGAAACGACAATCACGCAAAGTAATTGCTCTTTCCTTCTGTTCGCCAACGCCACAGAATATCACATATAGATCTCGCGTTTTATCAGGGTTGTTTGCAGAAAGCATGTATGTCATGGGCAAATTTTCTCAATGGTTAGCAAGTGTCACTCAATTCACAGTTTCAATATTTACTTTTCGTCCATATGCTGAGCATAGGTTCTCGAGGAAAACAATATTTATTTCCAGAGTGAGCCCCGAGAACCCCGGATGCTTACGCGTACAACAGGAACTCGAAGTGTGAACTTGCCAGACGTAATAGCCCAGCTATGAAAAATATGGCCTGCCATACCAAGTATCGGTTCATACTTCATTGTAACAGCGCACCATAACACTTATTCACCGGTTAAGGCTAGGCACCGCATACACCGTGTCGTCAACTGTTGCTGATAGTACTATGTCATGTTTTTCTCTTAGTGCTTCCGCGGTCTGTATTTCTATTGCATAATTTCTTGATATGTTCAAAACCCTGTTGAACAGTGCTTGGGTGGTAGGGCCAGTGTCAGGCAGTTAATCTGCCTTTAGCCGTACCGTCCCTTGACATGAAACATGTTGAAAATAAACAAATAAATAAAAAAATACACCAAACATTTTTTACACAAGATTGACAGAACTGAAACTCCCGAATGCGAACGTGGATTTGTACATGAAGATGTATGTAACCTTATTCTGGACTGCCAACATCATGACACACCGAGAACCCGTCTTAAATCGGAACTAATGGCATTAGACCGCAGACCGTGAAGTATGAGAAAAACGTCTGGGCCCGTGGCCAACCAGAGCTTTACAGACGTAAGCTTCAAAAGCCGCTTTTTTAAAGACGGGCGTTGCTGGCAATTATTAAGAAATTTATGTTCATATTACATTAAGTCACTTGTTATATGTATGTCCTACTTATTATATATACCATTATATGATACATATTATATGCGTGTGCTAGTGGCGTAGCCAAGGAGGGGGGGGGGTGGGGTTGTGGGGGTTCAGACACCCCCCAGATTTTTCAGTTTTGCTTGCGTATATATACACGCGCACATACAAACGAACGCACGAACATACATAAAGTATGGTTGAACCCCCCCCCCCCCCCACCCACCGAAAAAAATTTCTGGCTACGCCCCTGGCGTGTGCTGAAGTCTATTATGTGTCGACTGTTATGGGGATGAATCCACATGTGCGGATTCATCCCCGTAATGACCAGACGTGTTGATTTCTATGTTGCCCGTATGTGCTGATTCGATCCAGTGATGACCAGATACGTTATCAGTGGCATTACTAATTGCCTTTCGGACATTATACTTATGTGCGCTCGTGTGTTTATTTTACATGTACTTGTATGTTATTTTACAGCGAAAGCTGTTATGAGATCATTTCAACGGCCGTTTTTGGTGGCGTAGTTGTCCGCCGCTGCCGCCGCCGCCGCCGGTGTCCGTAACCACTATCGCTCGAAATAAGAAAAAAAACGAAATAAGAAAAAAATTTCCAGGATGGAACGGGGTTCGAACCTGGGCCCTCTGCGTGGGAGCCCAGTGTTGTACCTCAGAGCCATGCCGGTGCTTGGAGCTGCCTTGCAAAACGACGCTATACAGTCTTCATGTCCAGAAGGAACCACATTAACATATGTAATTTAGTGTGGTAGAAGAGTGAAATAACAACCACGCACCACACAACGCGAATTCTGTAACCAGGCGTCACACAATGCGAATTGCGCAACGAGTGGGATGTTGGATGCTTCCAACCCACTACAAGGGGCTCTGCAATAATTCTTCATCGTCATCAGGCACAACACCAACAAAGTGCGCATAATGCCTTACATGTTTGTTTTTAGCGGGTACCACGGCTCCCCGTTGAATGACGAAAAATGGCATAGTGGCTGCTTCCCTACTTCACAGAAATTATGATTTATAGCGTAGTGGGTTCCTCGCAAGTGCACTTGCATTGGTTGCCAATGAAGCCCATGAGCCCATCATCCATTTCCTCAGGGTCTCAATAAAGTTCTTCCCCCCTCTCTCTGGCTCTCTTTCTCACGTCCATGTATGTTATATTGCATGGTGGGAAAGTTAAATAGCGACCGGGCGTCACACAATGCGAAATACGTAACTGGTGAGCCGTTTAAAGCTTGTAACCCATTACAAAGGGATGAGCCACAATTCTTCATCGTCATCAGTCGTCACGTAAACAAAGTGCACATAATGCCTTACATATGTGTAGCTGGAACCTCGCTTCTGCGCACAATGACGAATAATGGCGTTGTAGGTGCTTCCCAATTTCACAAATATTGTGATTTATGGCGTAGTGGGTACCTTGCTAGTGTACTTGTATTAGTAGCCCCAAGAGAGTTTACAACGGGCTCTAGAAATGCCGCTCTTCCAGCTTTCGCTGTGACTGTGCTGCGCTTTCCGCGCAGGCCTGGCATTTTTTTTCTTGTGTTGTATGCTCGATCTCCACTGAAGGGCTAAGGAGCAGCCGGCGCCTTATTTGTGCGCCACCATCTCCTTTTACATTACAGCAAATAATAATAATATTAATAGACTGAAGGGCGAAGAACGACAGCGAAGAGCGCTCGTTGTGTGTGTCGTTCGTTCTTCGCCTTTTAGTCCAGTTGTTTTGTTGTGGTGCGCTGTCACGCTGAAATGTAACAGGAAAGGAATTAGTGGAAGCTTTTAACGAGTATTTTACTAGTTTGGTAAAGAGTTTTCACGATCCCCACTTTTAAGTTTTTTTTAAGTTCGCGGACCAGCGATTCTGCATTTTTGGCTCCTACGACAACTAAGGAAATAACTGACACATTTTCGTCAATTAGAAATGTTGCGATGCCGATGGTTTCGAAATTGGACCTGCAAAGTACGCATTAGATGCCATCACTCCTGCACTGGCACACATTTACAATCTAGTTTTATCTGATGGTACCTTTCCAAAAAGCCTGCAGGTTGCTAAAGCTATAGTGTTGCATAACGGCGGGGATAAAACGCTTTAAGTAACTATAGACCGATATCAATTCTGCCATATCAATTGCTGCCGATATCAATTGTTGCCAATTCTTTCAAAAGCGCTGGAAAACTTAATTCATAGCCGTATAACATCCTTTATAACAACGCATAAAATAATGAAAAATATGCAATTTGGTTTTACGAAAGGTTAGTCTACAGAAACTGCCCTTCTTGCACAAAAGGAAATCATATTAGAATCTTTCGAACGTCAGCTATGTACACTGGGCATTTTTGTGGACTACTCGAAGGCGTTTGACTGCATAAATCATACCACACTTATAGAAAAATTTAACTCTTATGCTTTCGAGGTGTTTTTTTAATTAATGAAATCATATCTTCAGAACCGCATGCAAAAAGTAGTTTTAAATAGTCACACGCCCGATTTGAAACCACTTATTTCAGGAGTACCACAAGGAAGTATTTTGGGACCCTTGCTTTTCTGTATTTATATTAATGATTTAGTGAGTATTGATCATGACGTATAATTTATTATCTCTGTAGATGACACTACAATTCTCGTAACCGCAAAAGATGCTGAGGATGTCATGATTAAAGCCAACGAAGTGCTGTCAAAATGATCATCTTGGAGCACCGCGAACTCGTTAAAAATAAATGTCAATAAAACAAAGGCCGTACTCTTTAGGTCAAAAAATCGAAACGTTGCTACTCAAACAAATTCACATCTTAATAACTCCATTCTGCCAGTTGTACCTACCTTTAAATGTCTTGGTGTTTTATTTGAGCAACATTTATCATAGAATGCTCACGTGGAAATGGTAATAGGCAAGCTCTCTCGGCTGACTGGAATACTATGCAAGTTGCGCTTTTATCATCCAGAAAGTGTTAAACTTCTATTGTACAAATTCTTGTTCCTATCATACATCAGTTATTGTCAGCTTGTCTGGGGCGCTACGACACTCACTAACATCAATACCCTAGAGAGAATGCAGAAAATAGCCGTGCGTTGTACCGTAGACGTCCCTAACTTAACGCCAACTAGTCCTCTATTCGAAAAACTGAATTTGCTACCAATGCCCAACATTTACGATCATATAATAATAAGAAGTTATAAGAACAGTATTAAAAAAACGACACCCTAAAATGTATTTCTAATTTAACGCCAACACATAAAACTGCCAATACAAGGAGCTCTGAAATATGGGAACTGCCGAGGTCTAGAACGAATTATGGCTATCAGATGCTACGTTTTAGACTACCCTATCAATAAACACAAAAAACATAATACAACTCTTTACATTGTACGATACAATAAACATGTATGCAACTTCTAGTGTTTATATGCTAGCGCTTATGATGCGGTGTATTTCTTGCATGAAAATTCCGCTTTCTCTTTATTTGTGACTTTGCGTATCAAGTTTTGTATATGCTATGGCATGAAGAGTTTCGTATATTTCGAACCATAAAGTTTGTTTATGTAGTGCAATATTCTTGGTTTTTTTTTCTGCTTGCTCTCTAGTTTTTCGTATTGTATCGATGGCCATTTGTTGTATTTTTAGGTATGTATATTCATGTATTATTTCAGTTCTGAATGTGAGATTCAGTTTTATAGTGTGTTTGCTGCCCGAAAAATGGGGCCATAGACAACGTCAAGCCTTGCTGGCTTTTAGTTCATGGTCCTCAACATCACTTTTATGTATGTTGAAATAAAATTTGATTTGATTTGAAGTACGAATGTAATTCAATTCCCTGCCTCTATTTGCTTCGTTCTCTCTCTCTCTCTCCGCATGCCGAATTCGTAACTGTAATGAACTTGCAGGCTAACTTTCTTTTAGTGGACTGCCGGGAGGTTTTTTAAGGATTGCATAATGCAGGGTACTAAACAATATGTAGATTACAGATGTTCTTATTGCCATTTCTGTCAGCTTCTCCGCTTCTTTGCTGATATGGGCGCAGTCGAGATTCATCCAGAATGATCTATATATTTTCTTTTGTTCTCATTCGGCATCTTACAGGAGAGAATATATAAAAGGTACATTTACTGGTATCCTGCGTTAATTTCACAGTTTTGCAATTATTTTCCTGTCCTTTGACACTTTCGCTTGAAGGAGTTTAACAAAAATCATTCCAGGGACGTTCTTGAAAGGTGCAAGGGCCATTTGCATACTACTTTAGTAGCAGCTTTAGTGGTTAGGGGGCATGAATAAATTAAAGACGTTCATTCTGGAGGTAATAAAGAAAGCGAGAAAAAGAGCAATGAGTGGACATTCAAGGATTGTAAAAAAAAGATGTTAGTTTTAAGAATAAAATACGTCTGGGTAATGGCATGGTTTTTTCTGTAATGATGTAACAGAAAATATTAAAATCAGAAAAAGAAAGCTATTTTCGAGCACTGCTGCTGGCAAAGAGTTTTAAGAATCCCATGGACTGCCATATACAAACCAATATCTGCGATAAAGTGAGTGAGTGAAATAACTTTAAGATTCGGCGAATGGAAGGCCCGGGCCTGGGGCCGCCTAGATGGCCGCTTGGAGCTGTTGCGCCCGCGCTGCCTCCACGGCTCGCTGGACGGCCCAAAGTTGGTCCGTCAGTTCCGAACTGAGCAGCGCGGTCGACCACCGCGCCCGTAGGTCCTCCGGGGAGACTGCCATGTGACCTTGATATTTTGTGATCCAGAGTGTTTTTTTTTTAAATAAATGTATTAACGCGATAGCGCTAAAGAGCCTGTGTCGCCGAAAATGCGGTGTCGGCGGCGGCGGCGTTGCCTGTGAGCGAAACATTTCGACGGATGCAAATAGTAAAAATTAGGGTTCGAGCCGGAATCGAACCCGGGCATTCTGCGTTGCAGTCAAGTATTCTAGCACCGAGTCACGTTGCCTTCGAAAGGCTTTGGTATACAACATACCATTGTCCTGTGGTCAAAGTTACGTCGGGCAGACAGGCAGATGCCTGAGTGTGCGATTGCTTGAACAGAATCAAGAATTGAAAAAAAAAAGGCAGTGATGGCTTCCTGGCGGCTCATTGCTCGGAATCCAAATGCATGTCTTTATTTTACAAAGCAACAGGGTTAGCCCCTCACCCTAACGATAGCACCAGGATCATGATTGAGGCAACGGCGATAGCTAATGGAAGCTGCGTCAGCAAGCGACCTATCGCCTTAATAGAAAAAGAACTGGCTTACTTAAGTTCTTGGGCACGTAGTGTTCCTGCGTAATTTGTTGCTTTTTGGGTTTAGCTTGTTTTATCACCCTCGTGCTTAGGCAGATATGATTGTGATCGCGTGTGTCAGGTATATAATTGTGTGTCCCTTTAATAAAAGCGCATACTTGGAAGTCAGCGCTTGTCCTCGTCGTTTCTTTTTCTGCAGTGCACCTTTTTGCGCTGAAGCCTAAACATTATGGAATATCAACTAGACCGCTCCCGCACTTTGCTTTGTAAAGAGGGCCTATGCAGGCGTTACGTCGGGCGAGGAGTCACGTCGACAGACGTAATGTTGCGTGGCAAGAGCGTAGAATCGCACCAGCCGTCAAACCATGTGAACTGCAGTAATGAGTGAGTAGTTTGAAGCTGCCCAACGATTATAAAAGGCTCACCAATGGTTAATCATCATCATAATCATAATCAGCATCATCAGCCGCAGCATCAACAATCCGTGCAGCTGCGTACGTGCGCGTATTGCTTTACAGACGAGTGGTGGGTGGTTCGCAGCTGTATAGTTAAGAGAGTTGGCGTTTTACGTCCCAAAACCGAGATATGATTGTAAGGGACGCCGTAGTCAAGGGCTCCGCAAAATTTTGACCATCTGGTGCTCTTTAAAGTGCCCCTAAATCTAAGCACACGGGCCTCTAGCATTTCGATTCCATCGAAATGAAATGCGGCCGCCGCGGCCGGGACTCGATCCCGCGACCTTCGGGTCAGCAGTCCAGCACCGTATACCCGCTAGACCGCCGTGGCGGGTTCCGCAGCTGTAGTTGAAGTAGGCTCCCAGGAGAGTTTACAACGGCAGATGTCGCTTGCACAGACGTTCCTTTCCTCAAAGCACGGTTGAGTCGTCGACCGAAGCGAAGCATGGCAAACGAATGAGAAGGCGACGAGAATGAGACCAGAAACGCTATCGCGTTACTCTTAAATGCGAAGCTTAAGCGTCTTCCCATTCTTTACGGAGAGGTTGGTGCCTATGTGCGGCGCCGGCTACTACTCTTCTCTTACGTGATATGCTGCCATCGTAAACGTTTCAACATTCACAAAGGTAGAAATGAACACACGAATGGACGTTCACATACTGTTCTTTCGAAGATAAGGTCCTGAAACTAAAGCTTGCTCTCTTTGGTCATACGTGAACTGCCGTTTCAGCGGTGCGTAAATGTATGCAAACTAAAGCGGAAGGTAGGATAAAAGTAGGCAGCTCTTGTACGAGGTCGTTATACGGTATTCTTCAAGCCACAGTAAATGTCCCGGTGAAATTAGAGAACTTGCATTAAGTAGCTCTCACTGGGGCTTTCATGATTCATGGTGTCGACAGGAGTCGACATTTACTCCGGTGGTACAAACAACGACGGCAAACATTTTTGCTAGCCCTAATCGCTGGTTAGACCGTCACTGTGCAGCTAGGAGTGTTATTGCGTGCGTCATCAAGTTCCATGATATTATAGAATTCTAAGAAAGGGACAATTGACAATGACCCGTTTGTAGAACGAAGCCACAAGGAAATCCATACGGATTTCTCAGAAAGAAAGCCTCTTAGTTCTTAACCCTTTCCGCCACATTACGGGATTCCGCAGAAATCATTTGCAATTATAGAATTCTGCATGGCGACACATTAAGCCAATCGGAGAGGCTTTAGTAATCTGGTCGGAGAGCCGACAAAATGGCGCAGAACGACAGAAAGTAGGGCTAGGGCAGGATGTGACGTCACAGGCTCATGGTGACGGTCCGCTCCTGCAAAAGTGCAAGAATGTTATGGGACCTATAAATGTCTGCACCAAAGGCGTGGTTTAAGAAGTGAGCTTTGTGCGGTTTCTGAAGAACACGCTCTGCCACTTTCAGCATGAGTACATTATTTCTGGTCATTGTAGTTGTCAAAAAGACATGACAAAACAAAAGATAAGCACAAGCACCTAATAATGCGACGTTGAAAATTATATGAGAATTATTTAGTAATAGATACCATTCAGGCGTTATTTGCCACAACTAATATTTATTTACGGCGCTTGCAGTTCACGAATTGACCGCGAAAGCGGGAACAAGGTTCTTGTGTTGAAATAGCTACAAAAAATATATATACTTGACCTGCGATATACTTGTGATGGAGTGAACAAAATACAGTGCGGTCCAAAACTCACTTCAACGATGTTTTTAATTCACGGGGTTTAATTATATTATTCCACAACTTGCCGGATAAACGAAAGATACAGCACAACTGCAGTTTTTCGCAGGTACGGCTTCAGGCCATCTTCTTTACTTGAAATGAAGTAGCACTTCATTTCTGTATAACTCGGTATAACGTGTCAGTGATATTGGTTTCCTCAGTATTTTTTATGCCACAGAGCTGTTCGTCAGTGGTAACGAGAGTTGGCAATTATATAAGCCGAACACATTATGCCATACGTTCCTTACGTGTGGCGGAGCTTGAGCGAAGACGTCGCGTCTTGAAGCTTTCTATTGGCCACGGCATATGAGCTCTGAAGGCCAATGAAAGCGAAGAACACGTCGTCGCCTTTTTTCCCACCCCTTTCTAGACGGGACAGTATAATTCCATCCTAAGAGCTCAATTTGGTCACAGATAAGATCAGCGCCGGCCGGCCTGACGGGCATCGGGCCAAGTGCGTTGACACCGTGCGCGATGACACCTTAACGTCGTCGGCGCGACCCCCTTATGCAGTCGTCGTCTCACGGCCCTCCTCTCACTCCGAGCTATCACCACCGTCGCGTGCTTGCTTAGCGCCACCTCCCCCCCCCCCCCTCGAACCCCCCCCCCCCCCATAAAGTGCTGGGGGCTCGGTTGTTTCCCTACAGCACGTTCTTTCTAGCAGGTACAGGCAAAGGAGGCGAGAGGGTTGTCGTCTCCACGCATCGACACGGAGAGGTTCGTTCGTCCTTGGCGAACGAGAGAAGGCAGCCACGTAGACATGTGTACCCCGGCGCAGAACGCACTTGTTCCCCGATTAAACCTTGTACGTGACACCCGTCTGCAGCCATTCCCTTTTAGCCTCTTCTCCAGTCTGAACCTTCTCCCACCATCACAACTCACTGCGGAGGGCCCCGCCACCGTTGGTTATCGACAGACGTCATCTCTCACGACATTGCTGTTTGCCTGTAAATTGAGAGGGAGGGAGGATCCTCCTCAGCCTTCCCACATTACCTGAACCTTCGTCCATCCTCTCCGCCAGCCCTTCTCTCCGTCATCGCGAAGTGTTCTGCGCAGGTTATCTGAGCGAGCTGTTTTTCTTTTCACCTTCACCGTGGATGGAGTCTTCGGCCCAGAGGCTCCTTACGCCATACCTGCACCCTCCTGCGTCCTGGTATAGTCGTGTGGACATTTCCTCACTCGCGTATTCTGACTTCCCCTCCTCCTCTCTCACATCAGTCGCCTTCTGCGCGCGTTCCACGGGGGGAGTTTATTGCCGAAAGCGCTCACGTCCTCAAAAGTTGTCACTGATAAGGTCTCGGAGTTGTCGACCATGCTCCCCTACTTCGAGTGGTTCTTCTCGTCGAACAGGCATCGAGCCCAGCATCAGCCGGGCACTCGCGTCGCCGGCAGACGCTGCGGAATGACTCGAAACAAGAGGAAGGAGCCCGCATAACAACCCAGGGTATCGGAGGAGAAAAGAAGCGATAGCCGGCTGGACAAGAAGCTGGAGGTAGTGTGCAGGGGGGGGGGGGGGGGGGGCAGACAGCGTGTGTCGCGCCCGGGCGTGCCTCGGGCAGCATCGACGCGCACGTGGGCGCGAGTGCAATACCGGCCGATATTGCCGCTCATTTGGGTGCGTAATGCCCGGCGCCGGGCGTCGTCCTGACACCTCGTGCGTGGGACGACCGTGTGTATGTGGATCGGCTCGGATTTAAAAGCCTTGCCTCTAGCTCGAATGACACTATCGGACCAGAACGAAATGCCAACGGATACGAAGCAAGACGAAAGTTTATACTTTTATTGAGATTTTAGTCGGTCATTGAACGCGCTATTGACAAGACCCTCAGCGAAGAATGATATATCACGATATTATGGCGACGTTGTCGAACACATAAATGCGAATGAGTATACGCATAGGCGTGCGCAGGGTTCTCCTGTAAAGAGGGGGGGGGGGGGGCAAGTTCCGCCGAAGCCTCCCCACCCCCACTCCCTCTGGCCGAGGCCGAAAGAAAACAAGCTCCGAAGTGAATGCAAAAGTGAAAATGAAGTGATGACGTGCTTCTCACAACGGCCTGCCATTGGTCCCCCTCTGTCCAGGGATGTAGGTGGGAGGTAAACAGCTCTTTGAATGCAACATCAGGGCCCCTCGGCCGCCATTGTTGTCGAAAAACATACGTGGCCATAACCCTGCGCATTAAAAAATGACGTGAAAGGTCCGACTGAGTAAAGGTATGGGGCAGAATTGGTGCCCCCTTTATATGATTTGGGGCGGGAAGTGCGCCCCTGCCTCCCTCACTCCCCCTCCCCCCCCTCCCCCCACCATTCTATGCTCACGTCTATAAGTATAGGTGTGTTGTTATGTTGAAAGTCGCTGCTTTGTGCTGGCTTTGTGACGCGTCTGTGGTTAGCAGTGAAAACGAAGGAAGAACTATACCGGGTTGGAAACTGACTTCTATGATACAGCCTGTTTAAATGCCTCAGTGAAAATAAAGATCATGCTTGAGCTTTATTTATATCTCTTCACCTCACTTATTTTATCTGCATAGGAAATAAGTGATGTGATAAACTCAATCGAAACTATGCTCAGTGACGTCAAGTTAGGGTTAGTATTGAGAGCAGTTGAATATATATGAAGGCGGTCACCCGAAGAGCTTGACGTAATATATTAGCCGGTATAACAATACTAGAAAGAATAAGTTCTCTTAAACTGCAATGTCCGACATTTGGCATTAAACATGGTGCACTGAAGTGCGCCCACGTCGCATCGTTCTCATTTCGCATTCTAGAAATATACGACAGGGGCACGGTTAGTACACGCACTGTCCTATTCCACCACATAGAGTGCGATCCTAGAGAGAACGGCGAGCGAGGATTGATGATGCGGGGCTTAATCTTTATGGAAGACGACAAAATCAAACATACGACGACTCGGGTATCGGTTGTATCCGTAACGCGCCGTCAGTGCTGAAAGGATGAACGACTTGCTTAACTTTACTAGCCAACCATTAGCTCTCAAGATGCGATACAGCACGCAGCAACTAGTATATCCGTGCACGGAGCACGAATTTCTAAAAACTGACGACGAAAAAGAGAGATGCCGAGTGCGCATCCCCAGAAGGCAGCAACTCCTTCCGGTTCGTGGATTCCAGCGAGGACAGGCCCGTCGAGAGACGACAAATCAAACCTCCTCACCGCTCTATCACTTCTTTCGGTTTCGTACCCACAAAATCCGACATGTTGAGAAAAACCAAGAAACGTACGACTTGGACGACAGCAGAGAGGGAGAGATGGCGAGCAAAGAATGTGCAGAGTGTGCGAGTGGAAGCGGGACGCGGTCCGAAGGCATCCTGTCGTGCTACTCAGATGCGATGTTTGGCTGCGATAAGAAACGAGGCGAACGGTGGGCCGAATTCGAGACGGTCTTAAAGCCGGTACGTAACTCGCTCCGTCGGTAAATCCACCCGAGCGAGCCGAGAGCGCGAGGTCCCGTCTTTATCGTGCATGCCGGCGATACCTTGCGCCAGAATGTAGCGAACGCCGCGCTGTCCGCGTCGCTGACAAGCCATATCCGCTTGCGCCTGTAGTATATGCTGCTTTCTTATTTCGAATGTGACTGCCGCAAATGTGAGGACAACAGATCGACGAAGACGTGCGCTGACGGTCTGTCGTCGGTCTGTTGTCCTCACATGCGCTGTAGTCACATTCGAAATGGAATACCAACTAGCCCGTACCCAACCGGCAAACGAAAGGCAGGGAGGTTAATCAGGTTGCACCCGGTTTGCTACCCTACACAGGGGAGAGGGAATAGGAGGAAAAGAATAGAGAAAGAAAGAAGGAAAGAGAGTACAACTAATGCGCTCGCATGCATAGCAGCGTTCTCCGCGCATAACCAGGAGGGTTCAAACTGCGAATTGCAACAGAGTACGGTTCGACTTCGACTGTCTTAAAGTCGACTCTATAGTCCATGATGTTAAGGAAAGCTCGCAAACACCGGCCCCAAGGTTTAACTACACCCACATTGGAGGGGAACGTCACGCAGCACTGACTTAGCTATGTGCTTCAAGTCGTGTAGAGCAGTCTCTGCACTTTAATCTTTCCGAGACACAAACATCGTTTTCTCTTCACTGCGTCTACTACAGGGTTCATGCGGGTGATAGTGCCCACGCTGCGTCGAGGACACGCGGAAACTTATGGCTCATACACCGTCGGGCGCGCCACACCACCATTACGGTCACGTACGGCTCGGACAACGATAACGTCGAGAGACCCCAACGGATGCGTGTCCACCGCGTCGTTTACTTTCTGTAGGCGATGTCGCACTCGGCACGTATACGTGCTCGTACGTATTTATATACACATCCCACTCACCGAAACCATTCAGAGGTGTACACTCGCGGGACTTTTTGTCTTTCCTGTTCATCATTGCCATTCGATGTGGGAGCATCGCGTTCTCTTCCGGTATTGAGAAATATGTCGTTGGATATGCCGCACTGGACAAACGTGTGGGTCTTGGGGCGGCAGGTAACAGAGATTGTCTTCCTTCAGGCCGGTCTCCGTGGCTGCTTTCATTCGGTCTTTGGCTTCCGCATAATGAATGTGGCAACGCTGGCCAGCGAGAGACCGACGGGATGCGTTGTTCAGACACTGCTGACGGAGTAGCAATGCGCCCCCATTTTCAGAGCAGTACGTGATTTCATGGTCTGTAAAGGAAAATTGGATATGATATTGGACACATTCACAGGTAGTTATGCTCGGTATTGTTTAATATAAAAGCAAAGGCTTTAACATCGGAAATGTGCGGCAGCGGTTACCATGACGGTGTAAAATATTTTTTTTTGAAAGTGGTGACAATTGGCCTGAGATGAAGTTATGATGACGACGTGCTCTGACAGCCCATGAGACCTCCTCTATGTTCGGCATGCAGGCTCTTTGGTGACTTCTGCGCGTGAGCACTATAGGGCGAGTACGGATGACGTATGCTGAGGGTGGATGACGTAATGGACTTGATTCCTGGTCAGTCGTAACTGCTGGCGTCTAGCAGTCTTGGCATTTAGGAGTGAGGGTAATTATGGCCAGAATAAGGATTCGTGTGCTGACAGCTTCTCTCTACAAGTTCTTATAACTGCTCGGTAAAACCTTTCTGAATACGTCAATGCTATTGTCATAGTAGCAGCTCCGGAACGCAGAGGCGTTAGTCCATGTCGATTTGGTGATTGGCCGTGTTACAAGTCGTGCCACACTCAGAGGTGGTTGCTCTGCTTAAAGGTTAGATTACTACATTATCAATTGCAAGGGGATTTGCATTCTCGCGTCCGGAGATTGTACCCTGTCACAAGGCTGTATAGCCTGCATCACCAAGCACTTTGCAATAGCCGATTGGAAAGATCTCGGCCTGATTTTATTACGTATAAAAAGACTACCTGTCATCGTACTTTTCCCTCGGTCAGTGTTAGTGTTTGGCGGAAACACAGAATATGACAGGTGAAATTTAGTAGATCGTTTACGTCGAGCGTCTCATTTCCAACTTCAATGTTAATTTCCGCCAATACATATCTGCGCAACTAATGACACGTTGCTGCTGCCACAAGTGACGATCGAAAATGTAGTTCACACCAATGTGATACAAAGATTACTTCGTAAAGGTGTAAAAGAAAAAAAAAAATCGCGGCGCATAGTCCAACCGCGCTTGAAACGAGGTGTTGACATTAAATATTGCCGCGGAGAGAAAGAAAAATAGCTGAAAAGAATCATACGTAGGTCTGATTTACGGACGTAGGTGTGCTTCATTAATCACTTGTATCGACGAGTATCTACGAGCAATACAGAGCGCAGCGAAGAAAGAAAGAGAGATAATGAAATGAGAGAAAGACAGGGAGGTCAACCAGAATTGTAGCATCCGGTTTGCTACCCTACACTAAGGGGAGGGGGAAAGACAGATGGAAAGGAAAACGCAGAGAAGAGCAGGCGCGTGTAAAAGAAGAAAGACATGGAAAACAGTGCAGCTTGCAACCACTGCGGCAGCGAAGAAACGATAGAACACGTTCTTTGTCGCTGTCTTCGCTACAGTGCGCACAGACTGGCGCTAGCTGCTATATTGGCCCCCGTTGACTACAGACCCCTGTCCGAACAGTCAGTGCTAGAATGCCGACCCGAACTGTCATCGCACAGGAAGTCAATTAAGGCCTTGCTGAACTTTTCGCGTGGCAGTGGCCTATTGAATATGTTATAGTACTCCCGCACCGCAGCGCAGCGAATGACTCACCGAGTGCTATATAGGCTTCTACTGCGATTGAACGTATTAAGCGTCCGGTGCTGAAAGACCTGTCACTACCCACCGTGCTACCTTAGCGGCTAAGGCGGAGCGCTGCTAAGAACGCGGACGCTGGTTCGATTCCTGACCACGGCGGCCGTATTTCGATTGGGGCGAAGTGTAAAAGCACCCTTGTGCCTTGATTTGGGTGCGCGTTAAAGAATCCCAGGTGGTCGAAATTAATCCGGCATCTCTCACTACAGCGTGACTCATAGTCAAGTCGTGGTTTTGGCACACAAAACGCCAGCAACGGCGCGTCACTGTGGCATGTAGCTTGGTCACAGTTTTTGTCGTTCTACTATGCGAACATCGCGTGCAAGCTGTCCAGCTTATATAACGCTTATACACAGTTCTCTGCTTCATCAAATGGTGTCAGAGAAAAACTCTATCGCTGTAAGTTGTAATTACGGACAAATGACCTCAGGGCGGAGAACTTACCGACACACCACCCCATTCCTTTCTGATTTCATTTTTTTTACTTCGTCAGGCTTACGTAAGGGCACGCCAAAGTGATCTCGCTATACACGCGTTTTAGCGCCTCATGAATGCGATTTGTGCGCCGCAACTTGCTACGCAATTTCTTGCACGCGCGACGACACGTCCAACAGTGGAAGTGAGAAGGAAACTGTAGACTCGGGGACTGTTATTCTTTTTTTTTTTTCATCTCAATTTGGCAAACACTCGGCCGATGGAAATCGGCGCGCTATAGAACATTACAGGCGCCACAGTGGAGCACGCTATAGGAATGATGACTCTCTATGTGGCGTGCACGTGTGAGGATATGAATTGCACATGTGCTGCGGAGCAAGAAACTCAAATGGAAGGTGGGCACTCGCAGCTCTCTATTGGCTCGAGGAGGTACTCGCTAAGCGGAGAGACCGTCGTACTTTTCGAGCAAGATAGATGCAATAAAAGGAGAGATCATAAACGCTTACTTGACCAAAAGTGGACAAAGAATTCTCCAAGAGGCCGGTGACTGTTTAATACGACGACTGCGGAAGAGCTGTTACTACAGTCTGACGTTGCTCGATTCCTGTAGTGGTATGTGACTGTTGTCGCGAAACTGCATCCGTCGCAGTTGTGTTGTCGCTGTCAAACTATTAGCTTCCTTGCTAATGTTTGTTTCTGGGACGTGTCCGAACCAGAGCGTCATAGCGAATTTCATCGGCCTGTGTTTAACAGCGAAGCTGTTTAAGCTATCGGTAACATGTGCTCCGTCGTGCAAAACTCCACAGGCGGGCATGCGCCACAGGAATTGGGCAAGTCTCACTACCGAGTACAGCAGGTGCGAGCGTTAAGCGAAAACTCTGCTCGGCGAAGTGGAGCCCGTGAAACACGTTCAAGAGAGAGAGAGAGAGAGAGAGAGAGAGATAAAGAGAAAGATAGAAAGAGAGATAATGAGAAAAATGGAGAGAAATAAAGGGAATAAAGGCATAAAGAGATATAAAGGCAGAGAAAGACATAGAAAGAGAGAGACACAGAGATAAAGAAACAGACAGGAAAAAGAAATAGGAAAAAACAGAGAGCAAGACAGAAAGATAAAAAAGAGAAAGAAGCAGAGAGAGAGAGGAAGAAAGGGAAAAAAAGAGAAAAAGATACATACAGAAAGAAAGAAATAGAAATAAACAGAGACAAAAAATACATAGTAGAAACAGAGAGACGAGAGAAAATAGAGAGAAAGAGAGGAAGAAAGAAAGATAAAAAAAAAAAAACGCCAGGCCTGCGCGGAAAGCGCAGCACAGTCACAGCGAAAGCTGGAAGAGCGGCATTTCTAGAGCCCGTTGTAAACTCTCTTGGGGCTACTAATACAAGAACACTAGCAATGTACCCACTACGCCATAAATCACAATATTTGTGAAATTGGAAAGCACCTACAACGCCATTATTCTTCAATTTGCGCAGAAGCGAGGTTCCAGCTACACATATGTAAGGCATTGTGTGCACTTTGTTTACGTGACGACTGATGACGATGAAGAATTGTGGCTCAGCACTTTGTAATGGGTTGGAAGCTTTAAACGGCTCACCAGTTACGTAATTCGCATTGTGTGACGCCCGGTCGCTATTTAACTCTCCCACCATGCAATATAACATACGTTGACGTGAGAAAGAGAGACAGAGAGAGGACGGAAGAACTTTATTGAGACCCTGAGGAAATGGATGATGGGCTTATGGGCTTCCTTGACAACCAATGCAAGTGCACGTGCGAGGAAACCACTACGCTATAACTCATCATAATTTCTGTGAAGTAGGGAAACAGCCACTATGCCATTTTTCGTCATTCAACGGAGAGCCGTGGTACCCGCTAAAAACATGTAAGGCATTATGCGTACTTTGTTGGTGTTGTGCCTGATGACGATGAAGAATAATTGCAGAGCCCCTTGTAATGGGTTGGAAGCATCCAACAGCCCACTCGTTGCGCAGTTCGCATTGTGTGACGCCTGGTTACAGAATTCGCGTTGTGTGGTGCGTGGTTGTTATTTCACTCTTACACCACACTACATTACATATGTTAATGTGGTTCCTTCTGGACATGAAGCCTGTACAGCGTCTTTTTGCAAAGAAGTTCCAAGCACCGGCATGGCTCTGAGGTACAACACTAGGCTCCCACGCAGAGGGCCCAGGTTCGAACCCCGTTCCATCCTGGAAATTTTTTCTTATTTCGTTTCTTTTTCTTATTTCGAGCGATACTGGTTACGGACACCGGCGGCGGCGGCGGACAACTACGGCGCCAAAAACGGCCGTTGAAATGATCTCATAACAGCTTTCGCTGTAAAATTAAGAGAAACAAGAAAGGCCACCCAGCTCCGCTCTTCCTTCAAGCTTGGCGCCGCTAGTGCGAAGCTGCCATAATTTTTTTTTTGCATTTAGGCAACGTTAACCAGTACTGGCATGTGAAGTATGTCTAATAAAAACCGACTGGTGGGCTAATTGATACTGAATATCGTAAGCTTTAGCGCGAAGAAACACGAGAGCGCTGTGTCCTTGTGTCTCCTCCCGCGTCCTCGTGTTTCTTTGCGCCCTACGAGTATGTCTAGTCGATGCGGTAACCATGCGCGGTGACTGTATGATATAGTTACTTGTTGCATGGATTGTATAGTATCGTTACCTACTGCGGCGGCTGTATTGTCCTTCTTTCTTGCTGCAGTAGTATGACATTGTCATACATATCTTCATCAGACCCTATGTAATCCTGTGGATCATAACGCGTTGACTCACGCACTGACGGATGAACGCTTTTCTGAGAAAAGCAGCCTTACATAACGCTTGCGCATTAAGGAAGATGCATTCGAACGCAACGATTCACATTGTAAGAACCGGTAAGTCACACTGGGCAAGACGCACCGCGTTCCGCTTTCTTTATTCGTGCGGACTGCCGGTCCGTGAGCAGCGTGAGCACTCGTGCGTCCCACGGTCGCGCCGGTCGGCGTAGCCGCGGCCACACCCAGACAAACGCGATCAGGACCTGTAATTTGTTCGCGCCGCCGCTCTGACGCCTTTGCGGGCGGTCGCCATTAAGGTCTCTGTCAGGCGTGTACAGCAGCATGGATCGCACGAGTGGAATGTACCGTGGCCGTGGACCCCCACTCCACTTACACACACTTTCTCGTGTGTCTCGCACGACTACAAAGTGCGTGTCCGGCGTGCGAAACCGTGTCGCCATTTATAAGCTCAAAACTACGTCTATCAGTTATTGGGCCCTTGTTTCGGGCCGTTTGGCTCCCTTACAACTTGCACTTTTGTTGACAGTCTGTAGAATGCAGACACCTTACAGAATGTCTTGATTCTTGTGTAGACTTCTCCCTTTTCGCAATCAAAGTTTAAATGGTGGTCGAATCATATATACACGGAGCCTGCTGCGTATACAAAGCAGGAATTATACATGTATATGCATGTACTTGCAGCGTGTTTTCAGTTTAGTGTCGCACTGAGTTGGCGCACTCATGTTACGCGGCCCGTTGACCTTTCGGTAGTCCTTGCCGAAATGGGTTTCACGCAGTTACAGAGGAGGGAGAGTACTCACAATTAGAGCACTGCACGGGCCCGGGCCGGGCCGGGCCGTCCGAAGCGTTTTTCGGCGGGCCCGGGCTGGGCTCGGGCGTGAAAGTGCGGGCCCGGGCCGGGCTCGGGCTTGAAGCCGCGGGCCTGGGCCGGGCCCGGGCTTGAGGCTGCGGGCCGGGCCGGACTCGGTAAGTCGGGTCTTCGAGCACACGCGAACGTTATGCATTGCATGCTCTAAGGTATACTGTGCTAAGCTGAAGTGACACGTGCAAAGAGCTGGCTCTTAGTAAAGCTTAGCAATAAAAATAGAAAAACAGTTGAAGTGCTATTTTTTTTTTCACCAGTATAGATATAGATTGGCACTGTATATTTTCACTAACGTTTCGTCTGCTGGACCAGACTTTGTCAAAGTAACAAGTACATCGTGGTGGGTTTCCTTATAAACACGCAAGATCACGTGTGTATATATATATATATATATATATATATATATATATATATATATATATATATATATATATATATATATATATATATATATATATATATATATATAGTTATATATATATATATATATATATATATATATATTAACAGCATTAACAATGGGCCAGATCGCGGTTGTTCCCATGGGAGGAATAAAGATTTCGGTCTTTTATTCTAGGTTTGACACATACGGTACATTTCATTTATATTCCTTGGTATTACGTGCCAAAACTACGATATGATTACGAGGCACGCCGTAATGGCACCGGATTAATTTCGACCACCTTGAGTTCTCTAACGTGCACCTAAAGATAAGTATATAGACGGGTGTTCTTGCATTTCGCCCCCATCAAATTGCTGCCGCCGTGGCCGCGGGAATCGCACCCGCGTCCTAGGACTTAACAGCGAAACAGATTAACCGCTGAGCTACCACCGCAGGCAAAGCAACATTTCGATGCATGTACACACCGGATTTTCCGTTCGATCGCACGCTACAAAGCGCACGGCATCATTAATAATCATCATCAACAACTAATATCCTCTAGCGGGCCCGGGTCGGGCCTGGTCATGAACGAGCGCGCCCTGGATTAGTTTAGTAATGAACGCCCGGGCCCGGGCCGGGCCCGGGCTTGGAACGACGGGCCGGGCTCGGGCTGGGTACGGTCAAGTACGCCCGGGCCCGGGCCGGGCCCGGGCTTGGAATCACTGGCCGGGGCCGGGCTCTGGCTCGGTTCGGTCATGTACGGCCGGGGCCGGGCCGGGCCCGCGCTTGGAACCACGGGTCCGGGCTGGGCTCGGGCTTCATAAAGCAGGCCCGGGCCGGGCCCGGGCCGTAAAATTTGGCCTGTGCAGTGCTCTACTCACAATAGCTGTTACGCTAGAATGTTACTAAGGATCGTTTATCAGCGGAGCTGTTGAGCATTTCATCATGCTGTTAGTCGTCGACAGAAAACTCTCATCATCATGAACCGGCACGTGCTCTCTTCGTACTCTTCACCCTCTTCGTCGCCTTCTTCTTTTGCTTCGCTCCCTGAACACGTGAGTCCATTTGTCTGGCGTGGGATGCAACAACTCTGAAGGGCGAGAGAACAGGTACAGAGAGAGAAAAATAGACATATAGAAAGAAAGAGAAAGAGAGAAATTCTTGGCGAGGCGGGGTTCGGATCGTACCCGCGGTCCGAAGGCGAGCGTCGTAACCACTCGGCTATCCAGGCACGCCAGCGGAGCATAGCACAGCCTTGTTTAGTATCGTATAGCAAGGGGGCGGGAACGGGAAGTGAGGGTGAGGAGGAGGGGGAGAGTAAATCATAGCATAGAAAGAGAAAGAGATAGAGAGAAGGGAATAGAGGGAAGACAGAAAATTAATAGAAGCAGAGAAAGAAATAAAGAGAAAGAGATAGAAGGAAAGAAATAGAAATAGAGAAAAAAAAAACAAAAAAATTAAGGCAGCTTCGCACTAGGGGTGCCAAGCCTGAAGGAAGAGCGCTGCTGGGCGGCCTTCTTTATTTCTCTTCGGTTTTCTCTCTCTTTCTTTCTTTTTCTCTTTTTCCGTTTTTTTTCTGCCTTTATTTTTTCTATTTATTTCTATTGATTTCTTCCTGTCTCTTTATCTATTCCTTTCTCTTGCTTTCTCTTTCTATTTTCTTCCAATTTCTTGCCTTTCTTTCTCTCTCTTTCTATTTCTCGCTTGCTTCCTCTTTTTTTCTATTTTTATACGTGGTTTTGCCTGCGTTAAGCCAAGCGACGACAGCATACGACAGCCTGGGCCCCTAAAGTGCTCCGAACTTATCATCATCAAGGTGCTTGAAAAACAAGGGGAAGAAGACTTCTTGCCACGAGCGCGCTCTCAATATGCTACAGATGGCTATGCTATTCGTAGTTTTGCCTGCGTTACGCCAAGCAACAGCATACGATGACGGCATACGACAGGCTGGGCCCCTAAAGTGCCCCGCACTTAAGACAGAGAGAAATGAGACGAAAGAAAGAAAGAAAGAAAGAAAGAAGAAAGAAAGAAGGAAAGAAAGAAAGAAAGAAGAAAGAAAGAAAAGAAGAAAGAAAGAAAGAAAGAAAGAAAGAAAGAAAGAAAGAAAGAAAGAAAGAAAGAAAGAAAGAAAGAAAGAAAGAAAGAAAGAGAAAAATAAAGGGAAACAAGGAAGGCCGCCAAGCTCCTCACTTCCTTCAGGCTTGGCACCCCTAGCACGAAGCTGCCTTAAATTTTTTAGCCTTTTCCATTATCGGACATTTTAATAGCGAAGAAACGGTGAATGACGAAGGTGTGCAAAAGCGTGATACTGGAAAACAAATTGTTGGGGAAGGCGCGAAGAACTGTTCAGAACTCAAGAGTTCAGCTACTAGACCTGTAATTACCCCCTTTGCGACTTCTAGTTACCCACCCATCCTGTAGCCGCCGTGGTGGCCCAATAGTTACTGCACTCCGCTGCTGATCCGAAAGTCGTGGGTTCAATCCCGGCCGCGGCTGTAGCGTTTTGATGGAGGCGAGATGCTAGAGGCCCGTGTACTGTGCTGTTTCAGTGCACGCTAAAGAACTCCAGGTGGTCAGAATTATCCGGAGACCGCTATACTACGGTGTCTCCCATAGCCCTGAGTCGATTTGGGACGTGAATTCCCCCCAACCAACCAAATTCAACAACCAACCTTCCGGCTGTCTGCCGTAAAGTGAGAACAGCTATAATTCACTCATTGAATAACTGAGGCGAGCTTTAGACTTCGCAATGCTCCGCGGTTTTAAAGGTCTTGAATACAAGCGAGGCGAGAGGAAAAAGTACGGGAATTCTATGAATCAAGGCATGAAAGTACGAGCATTCTGTTAAATCGAGAGTTTGACAGAAACCAGTCTGATCGGGATGAAACATGGCGAAAGAAAGAAAGTACACCCATAAATTAAATATAAAAGAAAAGACGTCTCGACTTCCATACGGAAGCCTTGTTCACAAACTTATGAACGTTTATTCGGTCGGTGCACTTTCGTTATTTCATCTAGCATACTATTACTTTTTTTGTTGTTCCTTTCGATAGGAGCGGTCATCACTTGCGCGCAACATGGCGACCCACTTAAGCCTCCCATATGCCGTTCCTTGCCCGCTTTCGAGATTTTGCAAATGAACAGTTTACATTACAGAAGCATCACAAAGGGATACCGCACGAAGCTCCTTCGTTAGGAGCTATTTTCGGCTGCTCCTTGTTTCCATTGATTACAGCAAGGCCACGCGTGACGTCACCGCAAGTGTCACGTGCCTCGGCCTGTAGAGAAGAGCCGCGTATTCGGTAGGTTGCTGTTTCCGGTGTGCTTTTTACAAAAACAAACACTCCCGACGGCACGATGCGATCTGTGCAATGTGTGCGTGGTTGGGGCGCGGCGTTGTGCACGCGGCGGCGGCGGCGGCGGCGGCGGCGGCGGCGATTAGCGCAAGCGTTGGCAGCGAGCCCCCCGGGATGCCACGAGGAAACTCGATAAATTTACTCGCAGAAAGGACAGGTTGTTTAACTTCTTAACGCTGAAATCGTTTGCTCTTCTATGGCTCAATGCTTCGTGCTGGTAAGACTGGAACGCTCTCTGCTATCGCTATTTTATCCTGTTTACGTGGTTCTTCTAGAAGGTCCAGAGAGAGAAAGAAAGGGAGAGAGCAAAGAACGGGAACTTAACCAGGGTAAATCTCTAATTAGCTACCCTCTGCTGGGGAAGGGGAAACGGGGTGCGAAAGAATGAAAGAGGAGAGAGTGTGTAACTACACTACAATGTCGTGGCAATAGCGCTGTCTAAAAGCAACACATGAACGTATAGTCACTGAATTGTCACAACGTGTCGTTCAGTCCTGTTTCTCTAAAAAACTGCAGCAACGCCCTCATAGCGGCTCGCGTTGACGTCCGGGTAGGCTAGTGCCCTGAAATTTTGCTATCTGTCAGAGGGCGGCGGTTATCCCGCTGACCTATAGTGCGGCTGAGAGAGCTGCTCCTTGGGCGTTAAAGTGGGTACACTCGCAAAGAAGGTAGGCGCGGGATGATTTCGCTACACCCGCAGAGTTCACACGATGCGCTATTAGCCATTCCAACAGTGAATGAATATGCATTCGAGAATGCCATTTCAAGCCAGAGGGCCCAGAATACGGCATATATCTGTGGAGATTCACTTCTTCTGTTATCCAATATCGCGCAAAAAGCGGCGCTATGAAACAAGATATCTTTAAATAGTGATTTGGCTTGAGCTGCCTTTGAGTGACAATTCTGGGGGCTTTTTTTAAATCTATAGTCGCGCAGAATATTAGTTTACTTATTCCATACGCATCGCATATTCGCCACAAGTTCTCGCTCAGTCATTATTCCAGTTCATAAATGTAACCTAATACGCATAAGTGTGAAAAATATATAAAAATTACCCAAATCCAGAGGAAAGAACTGAGAAATTAATGCACTGTGTATACAGTGTTTTAGTAGCACGCGCATGTTCCATCACCTTTTAGAGAAATATAAAAAGTGAACATTGAAATTAATTTCAAGACACAGTCCGCTGAAACGGTGACAGCATGTTATATTACAATGTTGTTTCGTTGCGCGTTTGTCGTTTAGGAAGAGAAGGTACAGCGATTACATCTGGAAGTATGTGCGTAAGAAAGTACGTGTGACTTTAGACATGCGCGACTGCCGTTATTCAACGCTGGGAAGCAGAGAGACTGCGTGATTAAAATATAATTTTGAGTTTGTCCCACTGCTATGTTTGCGTGGTAGGGGCGCGTTCTTGATTAAAAGGAGTGATTTTAAGGCGCTGTCACTGAGCGAAGAACTTCCGTTTGGCCTTTTCTCGTGAATTATTTTTCACGGTGTACCTTACGTGCTGTCTACAATGTATTTTCACCGTCATCCAGGCCAGATCTGTGTTGACGACTGTCTACCGCGGTAGTACAGTTCTTACGGCTCTCGGCTGCTTACATGAAAGTAGCCGTTTCAATCCCGGCCGCGGCGATCACATTTCGATGGAGGTGAAATGCTAGAGGCCCGTGTCCTGTGCGATGTTAGCGCACGTTAGAGAATACCACATGGTCGAAATTTACGGAGCCCTTCACTACGGTGTGCCTCATAATCCTGTCGTGGTTTCGGAACGTAAAACCTCACAAATTATTGTTATAATTGACGACCGGTGCAGTGTTTCCAGAGCTTGACCTTGGGGCCGCGTTTCTCTTACGTTATACCTACATGGCCGGGGCGAGTAAGGAGCTGTCGAGCTAGGTCGTGAACCTCCTTGTAGGGAAACTCGATAGAACGGAGTTGCCGGCTTCATCGCCGCCTCGCGCCACCCCATGGAAACCGGCGAAAAATAGAAGTCGCGCCGCGGCTTCGAGATTTACGGCACCAAAACACACCGCGCCTTGTACGATGTTAGTAGGAACGTGTCCGAGGCGATGGCGTCTCGACAGAAGCTGCGTTCATGTCGGCCTGCCATCGCCTCAGCCGTCGCTTCCCTGTTGCTGTCACTACAAAACCACTCAGCGTTATTATCATGGCCCCAGAACTTGCTGTGCGAAAAAAAAAATTAGTTGTAGTGACCAGGGGCAGTATCCACAGAAACAACTTACACTAGAAAGCGAAGATCTTAGAGAAGATTTTATGCTCTAAATTTCATTACCGAAACCACTCAGCCATTGCAAAAATGCACTTAGAAAGAATAGCTTTGCGAATTCGGCTCCAGGACGGCGCCAAATCAATGAGAGATGACGGAGTCTAAGAAATATGTGGAAAATTCGTTAACTGAGGTAAGAGAAATACAAGTTACTAGAAAAACGAAGAATGGTTGACGCCGCAGGAAGTGAAAATGTCGCAGGTAGATTGATGTGATGAATAGTACGTCTCGTTGTCTGTTGCTATATACTGCACAGCTGGCCATCGTACATGCGGCAGCATGACTGTGCTTGGTCGTTGTTGTGGCTGTCGTAGAACTCGCGACATCAGCAAAACGGAAACGATGCATGTGGGCTTACCAAACGAATGAGGCAGAAAGTGTAAATTGTATTTGCGCAACGTGGTTCGAATGCTACGTCCTTGTTTTTTATGATCATTCGTCAATCACGTCTTTTTCACAAGGAAGGAACCTTGGCATTAAAACAATCTGTAAATGAGTTTATTGCTTGACGACACACTAACCGCACAAGCCGCACTGTTATCTCCGTATTCGCACTCTTGCCGTGCTGCAAGAAAGATCACATTTAACGTTTCGCGAAGTGAACAAGCTTGTAGAGCGTTCCACGACACGCTGAGTGAAAACACAGCACAAGTAAATCAAGAGGACCGGTTGGGACAATTCATGAATGCGCAGCATTTTCTTTCTTTGCACTTCCTAGCCGTTTACAACTTAAGCATACTCCGAAAACGATGTCATCTAGAGTGGCTTCGCACGACGGATAACCCTCCGTTTCAAAGGTAACGCCAGATCCAATTTCACGCGAGTAATCGTCATCCTGTAGCGCACTGCGACGTTGTCCTTTTCATATGGTCTCACATTACACGCATCCGTTACAAGCGTTGCCGCAATGAGAAAGAACCGGGCCCTCACCGGCATGTTATACCATATACTTAAACCGAAAAGGTTTGTTCGCTTCAAAGCACTTGCGCAGAATTTGAAAAGGCCACCCTCCGGCAGTGATTTCCTTTTCCATTGTACAACCTCCAGAGAGTACACTGTCTTTAAAGTGCTCCAGATCACTTTCCGGGGTATGAGAGGGGAGGGCGGGGTAGGAATAAGGGAGGTGGACTACGGTCTCAAAAGCGTCCCCCCACCTGCGATTTTACGCCTCGGAGGCATCACCAACAAAGTGCCGGCTGGTAGAACCATAAAACGCCGACTCCAGCCCCTCCGACGAGGGACGCGTATCACTCCTTTACCGACACGGCGAGACAAAGAAGTGAGAAAGATAACAGGAAAGAAAAGTCCTGCAACAAAACCAACTACGAGAGAAAAAGGTATAATTCAGAGCAGACAAACAAGGGGTAACTCTGCGCGAGGACAGAAGGTCTCCGTTTAGCGTGTAGCGGAGGAAAGAAAGGGGAGCGAAAGAGGCCAGTCGTAAAGCCGGTATTGTTTGGCCGGCTGGTCTTTATGGACCCCAGCCGGGAGTAGCTGGGAAGAACGGGATAGATCCAATAAAGAAAGGGCGTTTTCATGGGGCGGACACGCTTAAGTTTTTCTCGTATCCCTATAACGCGCGCCAGGCCGCCGCGTCTTGCTTATGGCTACTGGGGGAGCGGAACGGGCGACCCATGTGTGTGCGTGTGCGTGTTTAAGCCACCTTTGTAAGAAGAGGAGCAGTTACACAGCCACCGCCGACGTTCGAGCCATTGCAGGCATCCCGTGCGCGCCGCTCTGTACGCATTTTACCTTTTCTGCCTGGTCCCTCGTTCTTTCTTTCGCTTCACTGTTTCCCACTGATGAAACCCCGTTTTCGGCGTGTTTTATGTCCCGTCTTCTGGACACAATGGACATTACTCCCGTCTCCTCTTTCACCCCCGTTTGCTCGTCGCGATCGTAAACGGACATAGGTGCCGCCGAGCACAGCGCGCGCGCGTGCTGCCGATTCTTGGGGACTATGGCTTTCGGGAGACATAAATCTGGCAAAAAAAGTGTTCGGCGCTGGTCCTGCAGCTAGGCCTTCTCCTTCCTTACTTTTCGTTCGTGGTCGCCAGGCTTCGCTAACGGATAGAGGATACCCGGATGAGGATAAGAAAGGCGGATGCGCTCAATAAAGCCATCTCTTCGTCGCTAATGTCCGGTCATCGCCATGAGGCACGCTATTCGCGCGAAGGCAGACCCCGGCTCCCATATTTTACGTGTGCCCCGTGTCAGTGTTCGTAAAGAATGTGCATATGTTGAGGGGGATGGGTGTATGGCGATTAAGCTAGGAGATAGGTTTTTCGGGAGTCGTTACTCCTGATTGCAGCGCTTTGTATTAAACGCTAGAACTTGTAATGTCAGTATGTGCCTGACTCTTTGAGCTTGCAGCACTGACATGCAGCCAGTGTCTCTTTCAGTGTTCACGCTGTCCTGCGCAGTCTGTGCGAAGGAATGTCATAAGCTTGCGCATCAATTTTAAGTAGAAAGCCATTTCCACATCTTTTAGCGTCCGCCGTCTTCAAAGTTTTCGTCACTTATTTTTATCATTCTCGTGATCCTTCAATCACTTGCTTCCGATTATCTTCCTCGATATCGCAGGTAAGTTTTTCGGCAGCCTTCATAGCACAGAGATCGCGCCCGTAGTTGCCGTATATTAACGCGATAGCGTTAAAGAGCTCGTACCGCAGAAATTCCGCCGTCGGCGTCGGCACCGTTGGTTGTGAGCGAAAAATCATCTTGTCAATCATCAGCTGCAAATAAAATAATAATAAAAATGTTGTCTCCGAGTGAGACTCGAACTCAGGCCGTCTGCGTGGCAAGCAGGTGTTCTACCACACAGCCACGCCTCTGCTTGGAGCTGCACTGAAAGTAACTTTCAAACTTCCCAAAAATACGCGTCCTGTATACAGGTGTCACAGTACGAGATGTAATATCGCAGTAATATTGCGTGGTACAAGCGTACATTGCCATCGGGCGTCACACCATGTCAATATCATAACGACTTGGTGGTTTAAAGACAGCCACCCATTACAAAAGGCACGCACATTACTGCGCGTATTCCCTTAAGGCCACGTAGTGGGTGCATCGCAACTTCGAAAAAAGTTCTGGTTTAAATCATGCTACCCATTACATAAGGCACACACCTTAGTGCGCGCATTCTGTTAAACACTCGTAGTGTTCGAAGTGCGCACCAGGGGCAGGATATCGCTATCGCGTTCAACTCTTAAAGGCGGAGCTTAAGCGGCCCCCAAATTTTTTTTCACTAAGCCGTGAAACTGTCTCGATGTTTCCTGCTGAACCTTTGCTGTATAACTCAGAAGCGTTAATTGCACCTCTGGGTTCGAGCTGGCAAGTTGTCGCAAGCCAGTGGGGCCCTGGACTTAAAGGAGCACTGACACAAAATTTCGAAGGCGAGATAATGAGTGAAATAGATGTATGTGGAGCCGTACACAACGTCTACGAAATATCAAGGGCCAATATAGCCTAGAACATATTTAAAATCAATTTTAAAGTGCATGCCGCGCGACTGAGCGAGATGCGGGCGCTTCGCGACGCTGATATCAACGCGGGGTGTGTGTAAACAAACCTACGTCACGAGTTTGTGTTGGCTGGTGGCTGGTTGTGCCGTGGTACCTGCCATTTCTTCCTCCGTGCCTGCGGCTTTGCGTGTGCTAGTTGTGTTCTCTTCCGCTGTTCGCTCGTCGTGCCCGTTGGCAGATGTTATGGCCCGCTCACGCTATAGCGGCAAGCCTGCCGCAACGGCGCGGTGCCGCAGAACGTCGGCCGTCGCCGCACGCGCGAGAGCTGTCCAACTTGCACGGCAAGCTTCGCCGGCGAGGCATTCGCGCCTCCGAAAAACATGGCAGCACTGCCAAAAGCGGTTGTCGTCCACTTCGAATCTATCAAGTGGCCGCCGTGCGCTCTGTAACGTGTAAGTTCCGAACTGATGCTTCCATTTGCTTTAGATTCATGTCCTTAAGCTTCGACAGCAATGTATTCGTCCCGATTCGGCGCCGTTTTTGAGAGCCATAGTCAAATAATCCATGCTGTAAGCTTAGCGAGTCGAGATGGGCGCTTCCGAATGCTCGGAGGACATAGATTACGCGTTTGTTAGTTGTTTCTAATCCTCCATAGCTGGCGCCACTTGACCTGGTTCGGCGCCCACCGCATCCACGCTCGCGCGCCGCCTACGTCACAATGTTGCGTGTTCACGTGGCCAGCTGTGTTTTCCCGGCCCCCGGAGGACGCTGCCTAGCTCGGTGCTCTTTGAAACCGAAACTGCGACTGGGCGCTCTAAAAACGTCTCTAAATAAATAACCGTCGCGCACTCGCGCAAACGAGGTTTGCAGCCGTGATAAGTGGATCATAAGCTATCTATTGCAACAAAAAAAAACAAGGTGCGAAATTTTTGTGTCAGTGCTCCTTTAAGGCCCGCCAACATGATCCTGAGATACCCCCTTTTGTACCCCTTCCCTGAAAATAAAGTTTTGTTGTTGTTGTTCTTCTTCTTTGCTGTATAATTCCCCTGACGTTTGCCGTTCCTCGGACGTAGTTGCTGCGAACTATATATGTATTTTTTATGTCACGTGTCTATCTCTGCATCCTCAATTGGGCGAATCGCCTAATCTGGACGTTGGCATTTTTCGCGTGAATAGTTTCTCCTCCATGCGCGGCATTACTGATGGTATCACAGCTTTCTGAAATTCAGCATTGAGGGACAAAATTCACAATTTTTTAAGCTCGTAAATGCTCTTTGGCATTGTCCAATCAAAGCTGATAAGCCCAGCGGCGCGACTGGCTGAAAAGTTTCTCTTACGAACAATTTTAGTGTAAGACGTTTTTGCGAATGCAGGCCCTGGCCTGCTGGTATGTTGTCATAAATGCTTATTCTGGCATTCTTCTCAGATTTTCTAGATTTTTTGGAATCTGGTGCCGAATACAAGAGAGCTTTTCGTTCATAAGTGCTCGTTGTCAATGGCTAACCGGCTTTGTTATAATCTGTACGGTATAAGGATTGACTGAACTGTGATCTTGCGGAAGATTATAGCGTACGAGCTTTTCGTTAATACGGATCCTGCTTGGCTTTCGACGAAGTAAGGCATTAATCTCTTTGGATGAGCGGAGGCCAGTTTTCCGAGGTCGTCGATTACTAACTTGCGGTTCTAGATGCTACAAATTTCATTGCTGCGATTGTACTATTCCCTCATATTAACTTTCTGTACAGGGTCCGTGTTCACGAAGACCTCTTACGCCCGAAATTGTCGCAAGAAAAAATCTGGCCAATTCTGTCGTGGAACATAATAGTGATACATTCAGCCAATGGCAATGCACACTTCGAACAAACTTCGAAGTGGGCACTTCGAGCACGCTTCGAACAAATTCGGCCTTAGTCTATTACCTAACTATATCTGTATATACACTTGTTCGCGATATGATTTCCACAAAACGGGCGTTGCAACGCGGCGCCTCGCTGCGACGCATTTTCTCCGGTACACACGCCAGCGACCGCTGGCGCCAGGGGTGGGGGTGGGGTGGCAGGGCACTGTATTGATGTCGACAGAGCAACGCTGGAAATATAAAGATGCAAAAGTGCCATTCCATCATTTCCCAAATGCCAAGAAGGCGAATAATGGGCAGACATGTGGGCCCAGAAACTGTGGATAGACAATCCTATAAACGGCGACAGGGGTTGTATTCGTCCATGTCTGTATTAGTCCAGTAGATAAGCGTCTGTATCTCTCGGTTTTCAAGCTAAGGTTTCTCGTTTTTTCGGAAAAGTCTCTTTATGTGTTGTCTTAATTCCTGACGTACTTCTGAACGTCAGATGCACTGGGTGTGGCTGTTCCGAGCTATGCTTTACGTTTTCCTCGAGGTTACGAATTTCAAGACGCGATTTCCTTTAGAGTTCACCAAATTACTTCGCTGTGTAATTAGCCACGGCCTTCAAAAGCGTAGAGCACGAAAACACAAGTAAAACCTACGTAAGAGTTCGGCAGTGGTGTTCTGGAACGAAGCAAAACAACACAACACCTCCGACCTGCGAGACTGGAAGAAATTAATTCAGCTGTGCCACAGAAGCGCATCATTTCCGAAGTAATCGTACCATATATTATGAAAGTGCCTGCCAACATTAAATAAGAACAGTTAAGAGCAGAAGCCGCCGCGGCGGCTTAGTGGTTACGGTGCATTGCTGCTCAGCAGAAAGGTGCGAGTTCGTTTCCGGCTGCGGTGGATGCATGTAGTGCGATGTCAGTGCATATTAAAGAACCCCAGGTAGTTCAAGTTACCGGGGGTCCTCCACTATGCGGTGTCTCTCATAGCCTGAGTCGTTTTGGGACCCGAAAGCCAATAAATTAACCAACTTGAGAGTAGAGGGTAAAGAGGCACCAAGAACCATGGCGTACAACAGAAGGCAATGACACCATTCGGCTACCGAACGCAAGTCAGAGGTGAAAATGCTTAATTGCATTCTTTCTTGCCTCGACAAAGCGCGTCATAAATAACGGATTGTCAATGGCAAAAAATGTCCAATTTTTCTTACTTTTATGTGCCATATATATATATATATATATATATATATATATATATATATATATATATATATATATATATATATAAACGAGGGCTATTCAAAAAGTAAGGGCCGTTTGGTTCCCATAAAATAAATATTCGTAAGTAAAAATTTTTATTGGCGGGATTTGTTCAGTGGAAACCTACTTCACTTTTCTACATAATCACAGTTAACTTCTAAGCAGTTTTTGTACGGCTGCACCAGTTTCTTTAGTCCCTCTGCATTGAGGTTCCCCGCCTGGGAATTCTTTGCTGTTTGATTTGGTCGGTAAGCATTTGTTTGAGTTGGTCGGTAAACAAATTGGTTGCACCAGTGACCTGCACATAGATCAACATAAACCTGCACACAGTTTTTTTCGGCTTTCGTTCTAAGCGCCATCTGCTGGAGTAACCACACAACGCCGCATCGCTTATTCAGTCCACTTGCGAGAGGGAGCGCTCTGTGCGTTCGCTTCTCGTTGCACGGCCGCTGGATGAAAAAGCGTGCGCTTTTTATCCAGCGGCCGTGCTCGTTGGCTGCCGACGTTTCATGATTACGAAGGCGGATCAGGGATCACCATTGGGTTTATCATCAAAAGAATACATGCGATCGGTTGTGAAGACGTCGCTAGTTAATATTGTTAAATTTTTCAACTGGAATATCCTAAAAATCTAGTTTAGTGCCCGCTTCGTTTCGTTTTAACAGCGGATCTAAGCTTGGCAAAACTCCGTGATCGTCTGCGCAAGACTGGGCGGGTATGCGGCACACAAAGCGAGTATGTGCCAAGCAGGTCCTAGCATAACATAGCAATGCATGGTATAGTATAGCGAAGGGATGGGAAAGGGAAGTGAGGGTGAGGAAAAGTGATGTGCGGATGAGGAGGAGCGGAAGACCACCAGCTCCACTGTTTCATAGTGACGTGAACAGCGCGTGAAACACACAAGGACGAATAACCGACGAGGACTCGTCGGTTATTCGTTCTTGTGTGTTTCACGCGCTGTTCACGTCACTATGGAACGCCAACTAGCCCGGTCACACACCTTGCTTCCGCTGTTTATTCAGTCTTCGCACTTAATAGTGCGTAGCTGCCGCAATTTTTTTCCTTAAATGGTGACACCCATCCCCTGGGAGTGATCGACTCCGGTGGTAGTCACAGGAAGTCACTTTAATACAGAGGTAAGCAGAAAAATTCAGAAAGAAGTTACTCGGAACTGCTTTGCGGAAAATTTATCACTTGAATCGCCCTGAAGCAATTACAAGCTCCTCTATGGCTCCATAACTATTCCAAATAGCACACTGCATGAATAAACACAACGCTGCTTTCCCCTTATGTAAACAGCCAGCGTGGAACAGACTACTGCGGTAGTGACAAAAATTGACGAAAAACTGCGGTAGCTGCTGTCGAAAATAGCCGGACAACAAGATGCTAATCAAGAAAAAGAAAAGTGTAGGTTGTGACATCTAGCAGATAGCCTCGCCCAGGCAACCTCCTTCGGTGCCACCCCAACTGCCATCGGGGCATATCTGCGCTTGCCTCTGTAGGCGAAAAAAAAAAAAAGATAACGGCGCATACTTTCTTTAGAGATACTTTCTTTTACATCATACGGTATTGTTCGTTTCCTTGTACCTAGGTTTGAGGCGATTTACTTGGCACCTGGGCCCTTTCCGGCGCGACGATGTGGGTTACCAGTGGCAGCGTAGCTTTCAACGCACTTGCTCTCACTGCTGACGCGGAGTTAGCGGACACTCAACCTCGATGCCATGGCTGCGGTGGTAGAATGATTTGCCCAATTGACACGCGTGGCAAAATCTGCAGAACGCACCTACACCCCCCCCCCCCCCAACCTTAAGTTTTTCAGCTTGTATATATGTGTATATGTACCCTGCTACGAAGCAATACACACACGTACAAGCCTCGTGTCATTTTACGTAATAATACACACGCACACATACACACACACACACTCATAGGCGTGCGCAGAGTGCCCCATTAGTGGGGAGAGGCAAAATTTCATCGCAGTGCCCCCCGCCCTCCCGTTGATCGAGTCCAAAGGACAACATGCTTCACAATGGATGCTTCACAATACACCCTCTCTGGGGCAGACATCAAACACGCGAATACCGTAAAGTACTTGGGGGTCACATCAACGCAGTCTTTAAAGTGGGATGTTCATATTGATCAGATATCTGCGCGAGCATTCAAGCAAGTGGGCTTTTTAAGGCGTAAACTGACTGGCACTTCTCCTCAGTTTAAACTAACAGCGAACAAAACACTAATTAGACCCGTCCTGGAATACGCAGCAATAGTTTGGAACCCGCACCAAAAGAACATGACTGATGTATTAGAAAGAATTAAAAATAGGGCTCTTAGATTCGTTTATTCAAAGAATGCCAGGCAGGAGAGTGTTTCCGCGCTGCGCTTGCAAGCACGTGCCGCAACTCTCGGTAGCCGACGACAGCTGGCTTGTCTGAAGTTTCTTTTGCGTCTTTCGAACAACTCAGTAAATCTAAATAAGGACATATACCTAAAACTCCGAACCGTCACTCCAGCAGAAATAACAACGAGAAATGCACACGACCATTATTGTTATGTTGTCACACGTTTAAGTATTCTTTTTTTTCCGCAGTTATAGAGTTGTGGAATGACCTGCCGAATGACGTCGTCAGTGCTCAATCACTTGATTCATTTTGGTCGCTGCTGCAATCTCATTTAGATGCATTCAATAGGTTCACTGGTATCAGTGCGCAAATAAAATGAAAAAACAAGGTATCGCGCATGTACTTGCACATTATTAGACGTGTTCAACAGTTTTCACCTGTGTGTATTTCATGTTATCTTGTTCCTAGTGCATAACTTCTTATTGCTACATTCTTATTTGTCTTGACATGTATGCTAGTTTTTCTTTTCATTTTTTTGCACCCTTGAAAATCTTATATGCATGGTTCATGTATTGCTTTTTCTTTCTTTGCCGTTGTCGCTGTTATGGTTACCTTGTACTGCGCATTTTTCCTTTTTTATTTTCCTCATATGAAGTCCTCTTTATTTTGTGCGCCCTCTCCTGTATAGGCCTGAAAAGTCCCACAGTATTCAATAATAAATAAATAAATAAATAAATAAATAATAAATAAATAAATAAATAAATAAATAAATTGAAGCGATGACATGCTTCTCACTATGACCTGCCTTTGGTCCCTGGCTTTCTTCCACAAGACGGGAATTAAACAGTTGTTGGAATGCAACGTGAGGGGCCTTCGGCTGCAATCATCGTCAGAAATCTGCGTGGCCATAACTGATAAACGTATGGGGCAAACATTGCGCCCCCCCCCCCTTGCCCCCATTGTGCGCACGCCTATGCACACACTCACATACATAATAGACTTGCTTATGAACAAAGCTTAGGAACAAGAAAAGACTTCCGATTTTCAGTTTTCACATCCTCTATATGCTGCCATTTTCTTGCATTCTAAGTGGTATTCTACAACAAAAAACATGCATCATACGCCAATTAACCACGGTGAAAATGTAGTCTGCAAGTAAATCACTGAAACTTCGTGAAATTCTGATTATGAGCTGAATTGGATGCCTGAGCTGAGGTAATGGAGCGTGCTTTATATCGCCCGTGGCGACTATGCTATTAATAAAATGGGAATGAGTTGAATAAACGTTCCTTCTATTTATTCATTCAACGCTAGTTTGGCATAACCTTCGAGACCACGTGCGTCTAATTTCTGCCAGCACCTTTAATCCCCAAAGGCCGCGGTGCTATCTCGGAGGGCCATGCCATGGCAAGTAGGAATGGAGGAACGAGCAATAGATGGCGGCAGCAGTTCCACTCGAATTGATCACTTTTTTTTGGCGGGTGGTAGCATTTGGAGCAAGCTTCTGGAACGCTTCACGACACACATTCAGATATGTTTACAGCTGGATAATTATACATATGTAGTGCTTGTGATTACTTTTTTTCTTTATTATTAGTATTTTTCTAGTTTCTCTCATTTTTGTTTGTTTCTTCAATACTAATATCATGTTGATGGGATAGTCTGTTCTAACGTAGCTTACCTTCCCGTCTCTAGCAAAGCCAGAAATTTTTTCCGGGTGGGAAGGGGGGGTGTACCAAACTTTATGTATGTTCCTGCGTGCGTTTGTATGTGTGCGTGTATATATCCACATGCAAAATCGAAAAATTTCGGAGGGGGGCGGAGATTGAACCCCATCCCCCGCCCCCTTGAATACGCATCTGCTTCCAATGTTTCTATATAACTAAATAATAGAAAATACTAGTGCACTGCGTGAAGGCAGTGAAAGGAGAAAAGTTAAGAAAAGACGAAGGAGAAGAGAACAAAACGACTGGCAGGTGTTGCATTCTGTAGAGGGTCATTTATCAGTACAGTTCATAACGGATATCGCTTGCGCAAGTAGTGTATAATAAATTATAGATGAGCAGTGTGGAACGGTACCTTAATTACATTACAGATATAATTACTGGTCAAAATAAGATTGCCTTTCTTAGAGACAGCAAAAATAGTACCGGATTTTTAAGGTCTATAAATAAAAACTAGATAACGATATGTTGCAGAAAGCGACCACTTCACTTGCGTTATCGAAGCATAAATATTCGAGACATATTCGAGACATCCCTAGATGAAGAAAAAAAAAACGAGCTGTATAAGCTGTGCATTTACTCTGAGTAGGGCAGATTACCATCCCAGAGGATGGTGACGTTTATGTCATCAGATTTAGTAACGTTAACATACTGTAATGGCAGGTTAGTCATCACATTCAACAATGTTTCTTTACATTGTGCCGCCAAGTTATTGAGAAGGTGACCTGCCGGAGTGCAAAAATGTGGGCGCGATCGCATTGTGATGCTTCATTAATGCATCACTGTGGTTAGATGGTAGCCAAATAAATTCGCAGAGAATATTGTTAAATATGACGTCAAGAAGACGCTTTGCATAGGTCAACGATCAGCTGACAAAGGCAGTACTTCCACAACTGGTGCACACGAGTTGTGACCACAACAGTCTCAATGAGAATCCGGCTATCCGTGCAGGTGAACTAGTCTGCCCGGTAACCACGCCTCAGACAAATATGTAAAACTCACAGGGTCCCTTATACATTCCCCTAAGACGACTCGAAGGCGAAAGCCATCTTCTTCTTTTTCTTCTAAGACAATGCAATGATCCTTTCTCGCCCCCTCTCTGGAATATTTCTGCAGCTAACGTGCTTTTCCACTGCCTCCACGATCGGAGAAATCGCAAGCCTTCTGTACCTTACCTGGTTTTGCACTGCCTCCGAGATCGGCCCACCTTTGACCAAGGCACGATGTTGTGTGATAGCGTAGTCATGTGCCGTCGCGTCTTGTGAAGTCATAGTGACGTCATGAGTGTGCCACATATTTTGCCAATATGTGACGCCATCACGTCATGATCTCTTGCATGACTCGTGCTGACGCCGACGGTCAACTTTCGCGCTTGATGAGGCATTTAAGGCTTTCGCCTTAATAGAAAATTGATGATAAAAAAACAACAACCGGGACAAGTGCATCATGATGCTTTTGCAGGCTGCTGAAGTTTGGCTGCGCACAAGTAACATTATAATGGCGAAGCTTGCGTGCGGGCAAACTAACGAGAGAGAGAGAGAAAGAAAAAAAGAAAGAGAAAACCGCATTCATGATTCCCTGTATTACGGGCAACAGCAAAATAAGACCGGTTGTATTGAATCGCTGTACCGCTGCTGGTGCAGTCCCAGTATACTTCTACAATATGCTACACAATAATGAAAGTGAAGGAAGGAAGGAAGGAAGGAAGGAAGGAAGGAAGGAAGGAAGGAAGGAAGGAAGGAAGGAAGGAAAACAGAAACGGTGAAGGCAGGGAGGTTAACCAGAAACACTTCCGGTTGGCAAAAAGTTTCAAATAAAAGGGTATTACCGTGAGAAAAGCTGCACATACATCGCCTCCGAAAAGTCGAAGCTGACTCATGACCAAAAACTTAAAAATAATAAGAAAGAAGGAAACTAAATCAATAAATAAAACCTGCTTAAATATCAGGAAAGTATGAAGCGAATGAGTAATGCATCAACCAGACAGAATACTGTTACCTGGTGTTCATGTTCGCATTTCCTGAGAGGATATGTCGATAGTCCGGTATACCACGAGCCTGTTTTCGATGGATACCTCACGGAACGCTACCAGTCAGGCGGGTAGTTGAGATGTCTAGATGTTAGTTAAGAGTTAAGCATGTACTTAAGATTACCCACTTACCTTGCAGTGTTCCGTGAGGTATACAATGCTAATATTCGCTGTATTACGAATACTCATCGGTGGATGATTGCTAGCGTCCTTGTTAGAAAGTCCAACGCAACGCCATGAGATGTCAAAGTACACACCTCAAGCATAGTAGATGGACGCGTCTTACTTTCCAGGTAGCTAACTATACTCCGTTTCATACACCAGGTGCAACACTGTGGAATCTGGCGAGACTTCTTGCAGTAGATGCGTTCGCACCAAGAAATAATCCAATGATTTTACCTCCAGTAATATGATTTCTTTTCGTCTTTAGGCTGAGTAATAAATGCAGGGGTGTTGTGCCTCAGATATAAACAAATACTGTTATAAGGCTGTCAATAAGTTGTTCTGGGCCGCTTATAGCGTCTCCTTGTTTTTGCTTTTCGGTGTTTTATTTGCAACCGGTCGCGACGCATCACGCGTGGGCTCGTGCACGGCTCGCACGAGCGTTTACAACGACGAGGGCCCACCGTGGGACGCGCGTACTCACGCGTCATGTTGGCTGAACTATTTGCATACCTTCCGCGGCGTTGTACCTTATGTATTGAAAGGATAATTTCGTTTCATTTCGTTTCCCTTCGTTCATGGCACCTTAACGTAATCATCCGCGTCTTCTTTCGGAATAACGTCATCGTATAGCACCATCGCCCAATTCAACTTTTCAGTCGAGGCGAAACGTGCCGCTGTAAATCCGCACGAAGTGCTTTTTCGTTCTTCTGGGCGAGCACTGTAAAGCTTTAGCACCTGCGAGAGACGCATTCGGCTTCGCAAAGCCGTACGCTGCATTTTCTGTATGATGTTTGTTACGCATTTCAACGCGCCAGCGCTCCCGTCGTAAAATCGTTTTTGTTGATTTTCATTCGAGCGAATAGGAGCACTTGCAACTTACGCTCCTGAATGGCGAAACAAAATGAGATATAGTGAAAAGAAAATCCATAGAAATTCCACGTAGAACCGAGCCCCGCCGCACTGGGAAGCCGAAAAAAAAAAAAAAGAAACGTTAGTCACGTACACATATATCAGCAGTGCGTCGAGTGAGAAAAGCAATTTCACTCACCCGTCGGTTAGGTAGAGTAGGGCCGTGAATAATGGCACACAGAAGTCTACAACTGTACTGACGACTGCGTGCCACAATTTTACAAAGGGCAAGCGCCTAACTAAATACAACTTGCATAGACGGAATGCGGAGACTGAAGAATGTGTGAGTTGTTATAACCAGCCAGGAAATGCTACACAAAGCGTGCATTCCCAGATACGTGGTTGGGCTGCATGGTGAAACGAATCGAATGTGAGCGGTTTAGGCAAGACATAACTGCACGCTGACGATAACGTAATGCTGTTACTACACAGAAAGGAAAACATAGTACAGCGAACCTACATGCTGTCGGCCCACTATTTACGAGACGTATTGCATTTCCCTCATTGTGGATCGACCGAGGAAAGCGTGGTTATTGATCTCCATTGAAAACAGGCTCGTGGTATATGCGGGGTTCTCGACATATCCTTTCGGGAAATGAGATCATGAACACCCCCGTAACGATAATCTGTCTGGCTGATGCGCTACTCTTTCATTACTCACTTCTGACACTTATTCGAGGTTGATGTATTTATTTAGTTTCTTTCTTTCTTATTATTCGTAAGTTTTTGGCCGTGCGTCAACTTCGACTTTTCGGGGGCGATGCATGTGCAGCTCTTCTCACGGTGATAACCCTTTATCTGAAACTGCACTTTCATGAATGTGTAACACATTGCCCAAGTATCGGGACTGCACCAGCAGCGATACAGTGATTCAAAACAAAACCGGTGTTCTTTTGCGGTTTCCCATAATACAGGCAATCGTGGAAGTTAAGTATTTGTCTTTTCTCTCTCTCTTGTTAGCGCGTCGGTATGCGAGCTCCGCCACTATACTGCTCCTACTATAGAGCTAAACTTCAGCAGCCTGCAGAAGCATCATAATGCATTTCTTCCATATTCTTTTTCCTGAATCATCAGTGCTCTGTCACATATTTGTTTGCGGCTTAGTTATCGGGCAAACTAGTTACTCTGTATGGATTGCAGGTTATCACTCTGATTGTTGCAATCTCAACTCGTGCGGTGATTGTGGAAATGCCGCCTTCGTCACCTCATCGTCGACCTATGCACGGGTCTTCTTCTTCTTGTCCTAATTAACAGTATTCTCGTTGAATTTTTGGCTACAGTTTAACCACAGTGATGCATTAATTAAACGTCATAATGCGAATGGTAACACCTGTTTTGCTTTTCTAATTTTGTCACTGAATGCAATAATCGTCCATCAAGAAGCCATGGAGGTGCGGCATTGTATATCCACTCCGATATTGTGTATGCGAGGAGGTGTGGTCTTGCTCTTAGCGTAATTAATTGCGAGGATGTCTGGATTGAACTTAAGAACGATTTCCTTAGCATTTTTGACAACAAAAACCTGATAATTGGTTGCATATATCGCTCAGCTTTTGCGTCACACTTCTGCTCCGCTCTCTTTAATGCCATGGGAGCCCTAGCAAATGAAAATAAATATGTAATAATTATCGGCGACATCAATATAAACCTCGCTGGCTTCTAATAATCTACATTATACTAACTGCTTCAACAGCTTTTGTTATGAATGCCTAAATAAAATACCAACCCTATCTCCTAATGATAGGCACACTATACTGATCACGCCCCATCCAATTTGGTATTTCCACCTGATGCAGGCGTTCTAACCCATATCTACCCAGTGTCCTACATATAGGACGCTTCTTTGATGCATTCTAACATCGCTATTTATTTAGCTGATGACTAGCGCCGCCTACAGCACATCAAGCAGGCCTCAATGAGGCCTGCTTGATGTGCTGTAGGTGGCGCTACTCATCAGCTAAAGAAATAGCTTAGAAGTACTTGTTGCTGGGCTAGTTGGTTCATCGTAATGAGGGAAAAAACTAGACGCCTAGTACACCGAAAGAAGGACGAAGGAGCACAGGGAAAGAGCGGAAAGAGAAACCAGTTGCGAGTGACGCTCTTTCCCTGTGCTTCTTCGTCCTTCTTTCGGTGTTTTAGGCGTCTAGTTTTTTCCCACATTAAAGAAATAGCGATGGTTAGAGTGCATCAAAGAAGCGTACTATCTGTAGGACACTGGGCATATATGAGCTAAAGGCCGACATTACTGATCACTGTCCCATATTTCTGAACTTTCACTATGCCCAGATCCCCGAAAAATTCACGTGCATGAAACCTAAACTGGATAACAATCATTCGTTGAAACCGTGACAAATCTTGACTGGTGTTCCACTTTGTGTATACTGAAAAGGCATACTCGTTCCTCATCTCTATGCTTAAGTCCTGTTTCGATCGTCATTCACATCTAGTCAAATGCAAAAAGAAATTCGCATCGCCTCGTAATCCGTGGTTAACGGATAAGCTACTAGCCCTAATGCGCAAAAAAAGATAATCTTTACATGAAAACCAAACGACAACCATTTAACAAGGATCTGGCTTCCCGCTAAAAAAAGTTCTCAAATAATCTTCCTGCAAACTTGAAACAAGCAAAGAAAATAAGGTACGAAAAGAAAATTTTGGAATGCGGTAAAAACATAAGAAAGAAATGGGAAATTGTGAACTCTTTCCTGAATACGTCACATAATTATGAAAAAAAAATATCCGAAAGCGTTCATCAGGAATAATGCTTAACACCGCCAAAGAAATAGCTATGCCTTCGCCGACTTCTACGGCGAGAAACAACAAACGACAGCTCATAAGAATCCCATATCACACCGCCTCGCCCAGTCTTTCTTTTTATTTCCAACGCCTCTCAATAAGTTCGAAACGTTATAAACAACACGAAGGTAAACGGCGCGCACCCTTCATAACTCATAATCTTGCGCATATAATAAACTTCATGTTCAAATCTGGCTGTTTTCCTAATGAACTCAAACAAGGCAGGACCACACCAGTTTTTAAGAAGGGTGACCGCTGTTTAATTTCCAATTACCCTCTTCAACAACCAGTGCAGAACGGACAAGGGACAAGAAAGGGAACATAAACGAACGCTGTCTTCCAAATGAGAGTTTAATGAAAAAACGCACTTGTATTTATGTCATCATACCACATCACGTGAGCGCTCACAAAAAATTGAGTAACCATCGCAAACAGGTTGAGCAGAAAACACTTATCGGACATGACGAAATACATAATGAACAAATGCGCAGAAAAGCCAACAAGTCCCTTGTCCGTTCTGCGCTGGTTGTTGAAGATGGATTACCAACTAGCCCAATCTCAAACTTTGTTCCAATTACCGTGTACTACCATTTTTCAGCAAAGTAATTGAAAAGCTAATTGAAAAGCGCTTTACTAATTATTTTTACTAACAATACGGCCTTGGGCCGGGGTCATGTCCAGGAATTCGGGACATCGACAACTAGCGTTATCTGTTGCGTTGGCTGCTAAGTGGCAGCGTCACTCAATGGGAACCGACCTTTAAACATTTATTGTAGTGTAACGCTTCAATATACGCTTAAGTCACTTCGTCCGTATAATATGGGAGTCATTACGCCACAGTGCGAGAAGTTTCGCTTTATTCCCATTAACTTCCTGGGTTCGAGAGCCACTTTTATGTGCTATGTGAAACTCCATAGGAGATAATTTTAAAAATTATATAAAAACAATGCGCCCTCACCTGCTTAAATCACTCAAGTGACCCAATCTCGATGATTCAATATTCGTACCTGTGAAGTTTGGCGGATGTCAGCGAAGTTTCTGAGGTTCGACGGGAACTTTTGCCTAAGGTGCATTGCAACGAAACCACCTTATAGGGGTGCATAGGCTTCATAGTGTTTACGGTTGCCCTAAAACAGGTGAAAATGTCAGTGTTTTTATATAAGCTTGTTTTTCTTGAAGCTGCTAAAGATATGGAGGGTATGAATACTGTGGAGGTCTTAAGTTGATAATTAGCAATGAGAAGTCTTAGCTTAATTAGGGCAGATGGTCAAAAATGAGAATAGCTCCTCGTAATTCAAAGTAAGTAAGAATTGACAAGATATATTGATACGGATACGAATTTTGCTCCACTGGGTGTAAGTAATCAAGGGTACTAATGAATTTAACAATTTACTTAAAACTTATTGGTGAAAGCGATTTGTATAGAAGGACATGTACATTATATATATATTTAGATATAGCATTGCAATGCACGCCATTAATATTAGATGCCTGTCGCATGCAAGTAACTAGCAGTAGGTACTGTTATAGCTAATTAGTAATCGAAGGTATAAGAGATATGGTAATTGTACTCTGTCATTATTAATACTTACACTTTGAAGTAAATAGAAAAGGGGTAAATAAGAATCAACTAATCGGAGGATTGCGTTGTAATGTATCACATGGAAGTGGAGACGAAGAGAATCAAAGATATAAGAATCTTAGGTTGCTAATTAGTGATTAGGGGTCTTTTAGCTTAATTACTATGGAAAATTAACAGAGTTGACAATGACCCCCAAGAATTCACACTGAGTGAGATTTACTCAGCAACATTATGCACATTTGCACCCTTACCATATAAGTAATCACTTGTAATGAATTCACCAATTTTAAGGTTATAATAGAAATCTTTCAGTATAGAAGGATATGTACGTGATATATATGGGTATTCAATGTATGAAATTACCATCCAAGATAGATAGTAACATGCAAATATCGTTAATGATAGTTATCGATCATTAGTAATCAGGGATAGTTTGGGGGGAAATCTATGAAACGTAACAATTAAAGGTATCAAATAAAAGATATGCCAGATATGACAATTATAGTTTATTAGTGATCGTTGTAGGCAGTTGCCAAGTGCGCGTATATGGTCAATAAATTAATAAGACGATAACATTGTAATGCATCAAATGAAAGCATATAGGAAGAGGCTTAATACATTTAGAATCTTTGTTAGTTGGCATTTAGGGGCTCTGCAGCGTAATTAATATTTATATTTTTTTACAGCAAAGTTATGCCCACGCTTTGTACTACCCGCGATGCAGACAAAACACAATCATCATTATGCCGGCGCACTCAGCATAGTTGTACCTAGTTAAGCCATGTTAATCATAGCCAATTGTTATTAAGTTTAGTTGAGCACGGTGAAAACTAATTAGTCAAGCATAATACAGCCAGAAGGCTAATTAGCCCTAATTAAGCCCAGTTGAGATTCTAGTGTGCGTAGTCATGCCGAGCTCGGCAAGAGGTGCCGAGCGATACCAATATATTAATTATGAATTAGCCTAATTAGTGTTATTTACGTTAATTAGCTCATTAGGTCTAGACTGACTTGTCGTGAAAGCTCGTCGAGATGAAGCCTCGAGTATGTAGATTATATTAATTAAGATCATTAGCGCAATTAAGCTAATTAAGGTATAGTTAATCCTAGCTTGACTAGCGATGCAAGTTAAGCTAGACCAAGTTCCAAATGTGCAAATTAGACCTGTTACGCTAATTATTCAAATTAATCTGATTAAGCTAATTAACCTATTTGGTGTTGTGACTGCCGAGCGATACCCAATCGAACCCGATCAACACCTAGTCTATACTCGTGATTACCAATGTGACACCGTGAACACTTCGTGCATCGGCGTGTGAATGCACGTGTGTCTAGTCAAGCCAGGACCAGCCAAGTGCCGACCAGCTCTGCTCTAGCCCAGGTTTGCGCGACTCAGTGCAAGCTGCGCAAATTTTTTTAAATTAGGTCCGCTAAGCAGAATTCACGGTCAGAATATCTTACTAATGTTGATCTACATTCGCACCTTGGTACACTTTCCATTACTAATGAATGGTGACAATGAATTCAACATATGTTCAATTTAGGGGTGAAAGCTGTCAGTGTAGGACATCAGTAAAATAGATAGATAGTATCTAATCTATGCAGCTGCAGATCTCAATCTATGCAGTTACAGTACAATGGTGGGAAGTAGTAGAATATCATTCATTATTAGCAGTCATAAACATCATTATTCGTAATCAATTATAATTATTCGTTTAATATAGATACCAATAGTCACCGACAAGTGTCAGGAGAAACGTTTACGAGAGGTGACGATTTAAAGGAGTACTGCGTTGAAAACGGCGCGAAAATTGGACGAAGGCTAAGGAAAAAACAACACAAGCGCTCGCACATTGATGAGTTATGCAAAACACTGGGTGCAAAAGAGCCTGATGTAAGAGAAACAAATTACAGAAGGGTGTCTTCAAGGGCCAGTTGCTACATGTTACTGCACTGAAAACCGCGCGAAAACGGCACGAAGGCTAACGAACAAAGGAACAGCGCTTCTGTTGTTTGTTCCTTAACCTTCGCCCCGTTTTTGCGCTGTTTGCAACGCAGTAACATGTACCAACTGAGCCTTCAAGACACCCTTCTGAAATTTAAAGGAGTAATCAAATCTGCTGATAGTTTTAGGAAATTAATAATTAAGTGCAGATATATGATAAACATAAATTGAGGCATATGATTGCAAAGCATCAGATGATAGCCTAAAGAGAGAGGGTGAATGCATTGCGATATTCATGCTAATTAACCTTTTCAAGCAATCCCAGAAAGCCCCGCGGGAGCGTGGCGCACTACGGGAAAAGTTTGTACATCGAGCGAGCCGGCCGTTCGGTCGCCCGAGGCTCGTTGGTGCCGTGGGAGCACGAAACGAAAGGAACGTACACGTCGCGGCTTGTTGAATATTCTTACATCGTAAAAGACTACACTTATCCAAACGCATCTGCCTGTATATCTACGCATGAAATGTGAAAGGAATAACACAGTCAGTGTATAGGTATTGCCGAGCGTAAGTGTATCGGATGTAGCAGTTAAGCGATATGTGCGTTATCGCGTGCCGATGACGTCACGACGTTCTGTTCTCAATAATGTGAGCGGAACACCGAACTCATGTTTAGTGTATGAATTCTTGTAAGGTACTAATGCGAATGTGTCGTATTGAAATGCCATAGAATTTTCCGCCTCAGAATTTGGTGTCATGAACACTTTTGCGCTTGCCCACTGTGTTTAGCCGTTATGGCGTATTTCAAAGATAGTTTCAGTGTTAGAGACTCATCTTGCGCACGACTACACGTATCTACGGCATGCATTCACTTGCGAGCAAACACGTGAAGGTACAATCAGCGTTTCTAAAATGCAACAACTGCAGTTAGTATCAACGAAGGGCGCTAGAATCTTATCATTTGTTATATACATGTATATGCGGTGCGAGCGACGCGCACGCAGTCTAATCAGTCTCTCGAGAACTCTCGAGTACTCTGTAAATATCGCAACCTCACCTTGCGCTCTTCGACAGTGTCGATGGACGTTGATTCCAAATGGATGCGCGAATTGCATAAACCGCTCCTGGACTTCATCTAGGAGGCCACGTTGTATCGTTTTATTTAATTTTTGCTGCAGGGCAGGGGTCTCAAACACGCGACCCGGCTCGCACGTGACTGACTTCGTCCCATCCTTTTATTGGTCATCTCTAGAACGGACGAAGCCTCAAAGGGGTCAAGAGAAAACTGCGCGCATGCAAAAACCGGACGTATGCACTAAGGGATGAGGAAGGCAAAGTCACTGTCGATATGGATAGGAAAGTGAAAATAGCCGAGGAGCTTTACAAATATCTGTACAGTAGCCGGGACAACGAGGACGATAACGTACACTCTTAAAAAAAAGAGAGTCAAAAGGGAGTCACGTCTGCTTGACTCTCTTTGTGGCAGCCGATGACCACCTTTTTTTCTAAGGGGAGTCACAATGCTCTGGTCGACGCTCCTGAATGAAATAGATGACTCCCTTGCTCCAAGGGAGTCAGTGATGGTTCTGCATATACAGGGTGGGTTTTTTTTAAAAAGAAAGCTTCACTGGCTGCGACCAAGATACAGTTCGCTGCTTTGGCTTGTGGTATACCGAAAAATTTTGGTTGAGAATATATAACATGGATTCGTAAAATGTGGAATTACGCACGTATTGTGTTATGGCTTCAGTTACGATATTGCTGAAACGGCGCTTCGAAAACGTCTACAAGTAAACAGGGTTCTTAAAAAATCTTGCCCCCAAGCGAAACATTCAGAGTTATGACAACGTTTAACAATGGCAGCGCTGACAAATTTGCGAATCTTCGCACGTTTGCAAGCGAGGTTTGTAGATTCCTACGACAGCATGTATGGCAGAAAACATACATTTATTAGTGAAATGGACGTGCATGGTGTTGAACGCACTGGTGATCGGGAACACATCTAACTCGACGGCCGTAAAAACATGTGCCGCAAAGCTGGCATGATAACCGCGCAGACCGGTTATCAAGGCGACGCTTTACCGCGTCTCCTAAAGAGCGACAATACTACCAGAATTATAGCTCGCGTGGTCATCATTTCTGCCCGCCACAGCTAAACTATATCTTCACGATAATCCGCGCGGGCCACCAAATCGCTCAGCAAACGTTGAGCACAGCTAGGCACGCACGCACGGCCTCACCGCACTCTCCCTAGCCCCTAGAGCAGGGGATGCACGTTCACCTGCGCCCCCTCCCACCGTACAGCCCTTACAGACACACACAGGGCACGCTTCGCCTCCTCCACCCTGATGTTATTCAATAGAGCTTTAACTATGCATGGATGTGTGTTCTATAGCACAAAAACAAAACCGAAACCATTTAGGCGTTCGTGGAGGCTACTTTAATCCAAAGCCGAAGCCATCAATACGAGACAGCCATTTTGGCCTGGCTCGTTGTTAGACGGCATTGTTCGTGATCCGTCTCGTTGTGGTCGTTCTTTAGCCCGCCAGAATAATCTGTGTCGTCAGGCGTGATTGCAAGTGATTGTTTTGCGTGACTTTCTTCGTGCTATGCATTCGTGGCGTAGTATCGTATCGTCGGCTCGCTCTTGCCGTGTCTGGCTGATCGTTTTGCGTGACTTTCCTTCCGTGCTATGCATTCGTGGCGTAGTATCGTGTCGTCGGCTCACGCTTGCCGTGACTGGCTGAAGCAGTGTCACTCAGTGTTTGGGAAAAGCAGCCTCCGGACGGAGAAGTCCCTGCAGTAAGCTTCGTTTCGTCGTGAACTTGCCTGAGCAAGATGGCAGCGCATGACGGATCCCAGTGGCACCGACAGACGAAGCCTGTGGACGACGCTCCTACGGTCGTTATAGATTTCAGGTGAGTTCTGCCGGCTTCTGCCTACAACTCTTTTATTCGCTTCACACGTAGCTTTGCCACTTGTCTTTCTGATGTTCCAGTTGCACGGATTTTGCTATCGTGTTTCAATGGCTTGGCAACGACGAAAACCGCACTGGACTATCCAGTAGCGGGTAAAACGGAGTGGTGCGCGCCAATATCGTGTTTCCTTATTCCATACATGCCAGAAAAACATGAAATTGCGAGTTGAAATCTCGGTTGCAAGTCGAGTGTGGTGACACGTAGAGCAACGTTGCACCGATATATATTTGAAGGGTAAGTAAGATCAGCTGATCAAAATCAATCTAATGCACCCGGCCCGAACATGCCTGATATCCAGATCATGATTTTGGCTCGTGAAACTCTAGAATTTAGTGTTTCTTTCCTTTGCTACCCAGACGTTGAAACACGTTTAATACGTATTTATTCGCTGCATATTCGAACTTCTCGCCGTGTTTGCTTGTTTGTGTGTGTGTGTGTGTGTGTGTGTGTGTGTGTGTGTGTGTGTGTGCGTGCGCGTGCGTGCGTGCGCGTGCGTGCGTAACTGCTATAAAACTTTGATGCAATAGCTTTTGTAGCACGGTTTCATTTAATTGAAACAGTGGTGACTTGATCTTATGATGCTAAAAATTATCATGCAACAAAGGTAAATGTGAGTTCACTTCAAAGTTGTATTTTTTTTTTTGTCCACAAACTGCATACGAGCATAACCTCATCCTCCTGTGATACTTGCTTTGTCTAATGTGGTGTGGTGCTAGTACCTAATAGTAAACACAACACCGGCTAGTAATAATGGCAGTAAACATACTGCTCAAACGCTGTGTTTCGTGGATATTGGATGCCTTTGTTATACCAGCCGTGGTTCAGTTCGTTATTATTTTCAACACAAAGATACAGTCTACAGTGATGTTGTGGGCAGTGGACAAAAATCCTTTAAAATGGACTTGGAAGCGTTACGCTGCGAAGCCCAAGGACGCGGGTTCTATTCCTGACCCCGGCAGCTGCATTTAGAAGGGGGCGAGATACAGAAACTCCCATGCCCTCTGATTTGTGCACGTTGAAGAACTCCAGGTAGTTGAAATTAATCCGTGATCTCCCACTATGTAGCACCGCTTAATCGCATTGTGCTTTTCGCTCATAAATCTCAAGCATTTATTGCTTCGTCATTATACCTCGAAACACTCGCTGTATCCTATTTGAATTCTATTCGCCATAGTCTGCAATGAATATTTAGCACTTTTTACAGCAGGGTACCTCATTTGACATTCTTTTACAATGCACCTTAATTGTCCCAATTTCGTGCCATAATCAGCTGTTGTTTTTAATATGTATATAAGTCACTTCAGCACTGTTCCTTTTTGTTTGACCGCTTCTCATCACCTCGATTGTTTGAGGTTTGAGGTGATGTTTGTGCTGCACAGTTTGCCCGAGTTTGCGCCCAACCCTCTATACTGGTCAACGCTGGCTGGTGGGTTGTCCTTCCAGACAAACGGAAAAACGAGACCTTTGCCTGTTGATATAGATCTGAAGAAAAAATGGCACATTAGGCCTTTAGAATAGCTGCACCTTCGTGCAGCTGTTCTGAAGCCAGGCACTAGAAGGGCACGCTCACAATGATGCGACAGAAAGAAGGCAGTGAAGGCAAGCCTAGTCTTGTCGTACATTCGCCATATTTCGTGTAGCTGTATACACATTTTGCCGTTTTCTTCGTTAAACTAATAATAACATTTGGCGTTTAACATCCCAAAACCACGATATGATTGAGAGACGCCGTAGTAGAGGGCTCTGGAAATTTCGACTACCTGGGGTTCTTTAACGTGCAGCTAAATCTAAGTACACGGGCCTCAAACATTTTCGCCTCCAACGAAAATGCAGCCGCCGAGGCCGGGACTCGATCCCGCGACCTACAGGTATTCGTTAAAATACTGCTAGTCTAGTGGTTATGGTGCTCTACTGCTGACCCGCAGGTTGCGGGATCGAATCCTGGCCGCCGCGGCCGCATTTTCGATGAAGGCAAAAATGGTTTAGACCCGTGTGCTTAGATTTAGGTGCACGTTAAAGAACTCCAGGTGGTCGAAACTTCCGAAGCCCTCCACTACGGCGTCTCTCATAATCTTATCGTGGTTTTGGGACGTCAAACCCCAACAATTATTATTATTATTAAAATACTGCTGCCATGCTATACAGGGTGATTTTTTTTCAGACAGTACATATCTTTTATAAAAAAACTCTGTGACAGTCACGCTCCAGTAGTACTCTAGTTCGAGGCGGAAATATTCTGCCGCAACAAAAAATGCGTTGACGGGACTAATTAACAAAAACCCATTAACTAATTTTTATTTATTGACTTGAGGGCAGTTGTTTATATTAGAAATTTGTAGTGCGTGCCGCTTTATGGTATACCCATTTTTCAGAAATCATGAAAGTTTTACGTAGAGATATTTATTGTGAAATTTTAAGGGCTAAATCAAAACTGATCGTGTCCGGCACACAGAAAACGCGGTTTTTCTGTTACGTCAGACCGGAGCTGCCCGCGACAAGGGAGTGACGAAATTTGAATGAAGGCGCGTCGTGGTCGTACCTTTTCGTGAAAACTGGCAAGTCATCTAACTTGCGTCAGCGGATCGCCTTACCTTTGCATGTGGCGTTTGGTGCTCATTTGTTTCTTTCGAGTTGCGCGCATCCGAAAGGGCAGTAATATCAACCTTTTCTTTCTATGTTTACAGATAAGTACCACACATCGCACCCAAATAATAAGCTGTTTACTTTTGTATTTCTGAATGCTTGCAGATTTTCCTGATCACATTCTGCTTCGGCCCACCTTCATTAAACTATCATCACCTTCTTTTCACGTGTAGCTCCGAGCTTACGTAACAGAGAAGCGACGTTTCCTGCACGTCAGGCGCTATCAGTTTCGATTTCGTCCTTGAAATTCAAGGATGAATATCACGAATTACGTGTAACTTTCGCGATTAAAAAAAATGTGTATGCCATAAATTGGCACGCGATACAACTTTCTAATATAAACAACTACCTCCAGGTCAGGAATTAAAAGTTAATTAATGAGTTTTTGTTAATCTCTTCATTGCCATTTTAGTTGCAGCAAACTATTTCCTTCTTGACATAGAGTGTGTGCGCGAAAACATCTTGAGCGTGACTATTATACAATTTTGATAAGAAATATGCGTTCTCTAAAAAAACATCCTTCTAATTGTACGGAGGTCATGCAGCGGAAACAGTTGCAGCTGGCTAAGGGAGTAACAGACCCTCAAAGTACAGCAAAGTTAATGAGTATCCCTGGTTTTGTTCATTGCCATGACACTTCATGGAATCTGGTGTGTGAGCGCTGCCCTTGTCAGATTAAAAGGTGATCGATCTGTCTGTCATCATGTGTTTATTTTTGTGCACTTGACTATTTCAGGTTGCTTCAAGACTGCACATTGAAGCTCTACAGCTGCATTTGACCAGGAAGCCTCCTTGGAAACTTCGTGTCTCGAGGTAGTCAAGACGTGTCCAAGAATTCGGAATAGCCACGCTTAAGGTCTGTCCGTGAGTGGTCTCGAATCAGTGCAACCTGCTGTCCTTTTCGCCAGAATGCCACCTGACCCTGACATGGTCTGGGAACACGACACTGCCAAGCTCATGCACGCAAGCTGTGTCACCTATTGGGGTCCTGTATCTCAGATGACTACATGAGAATCCTGTACTACATGAGAACTACACATGTTGCATGTTTTGCGCTGTATGCCACATAAAATATGTAATGGATGTCGCAAAGAAGTGCTTGATGGCTGGCCATTGATTCCTATTCATAAAAACTGACTGCTGGCTATGCTAATGTTTATGCCAGGTCTAGTATATTGCCGCATTTGACAGTAATGAACGATGTTAGCGAAACTATTGCTTTTCATATCTCACTCATTCTGACAGTAATGTGTCTCGCTGTATTTCTGGACGGTGTTTCTGTATTTCAGTTCTGTACAGAACTCTCCATACCACCGCTAAATATATATATTTATATATATCATACCTTATATATATAAGGTACTTGACACACGACGTACGTTTTAGCATTAGCATAGTGCTAAAACGTACGTCGTGTGTCAAATGCCTTCCTACAGTATCAGGACCTTCGTGATCTTTCTGTAGCTCTTATATTTAAGGGTCATTCCATGCCAAGTGTCCCAGACGTGGCGCTCGCACATCGCAGCTTTTGCTGATAAAATTTGTGCCTTTTTCCTGTGCCACATGGAGTATTGTGGCAAAACATTCTTGCTCGAAAAAATTTTTGACGGTCCTGGCACCCCCTCGAATTTCGCTTCTATTTATTAAACTGTACCTAATAGAAAAATGTGTATAAAATCTACTTTTGTGTGTTGAGCTTCTAAACTGCGCTTGTGCTATCGCAGAGGTTCTGTTTAGTTGTCCCATTCATTATTTCCGAATTTTTGTGTTTCACTACCAGCTACGTAGCTTCAAAAACTACAAAAATCTTCAAAGTTCGTGAATTTTTCTTGAGCTATCTGGAACTCACCCTAACCAATATTAATAATAGCCTGATTTCCAGGGAAGTGTATTTTAGTACAGAAATGTTTAGGGGTAAAATAGACTTCAGATCTTTCCGAAAAAAAAATTGTGAAATTAGAGAAAATGTACGATTTGTTGCATGTTTGACCATATTTTTCATACTGATGCGGTCAAAGTAAAAATCCTCGTCATGCGGCGTTTGATAAAAGACTTCATCGTTAAGTAATGAAAAAAGTCTTATCAAATCATTTTTTTCTTTTAAGGAAGAAAATAATTTTTGAATTTGGCCCTCCGAACGCGCAGTGCATTTCATTTTGTTGCCACTTCGCCGCAAAGCACGTGGTAGCCCTTGCAGCTGACACTCGTCACAGGCAACGGCCAGATGCGAGATGTATGTCAGTGGCTCGTGAGTGGTCGAAAGTCTTGTCACGTTGATGTCAGGGCGACGAGTAATGTATTCGCGTTACAATGTGAGCTTGCTTGGCGGGCCCAATGGGAAGTATGGACGCCCGAGAGCAGCCTATGGCGTCGTTGGCACATTGTGCTAGAGGCCGTCTGTACAACATGTATACCCTGAGAAAGAAGTGTGTACGTGTGCATTATTTCTTTCAGTATGTGTATGCTAGTTGTGCAGACGTCCCTCTAGGACATTGTGCCAACGACTCCACATGCTGCTCTCGGGCGTCCATATTTCCCATTGGGCCCGCCTAGCAAATGCTCATTGTAACGCAAATTCATTACTCGTCGCCCTGACAGCGCGACAAGACTTTCGACCACTCACGAGCCGCTGACATGCATCTCGCATCTGGCCGCTGCCTGTGACGAGTGTCAGCTGTAAGGGCGACCACGTGCTTTGCGGCGAAGTGGCAGCAAAATGAAATGCACTGCGCGATCGGAGGGCCAAATTCAAAAATTATTTTCTTCCTTAAAACAAAAAAAATGATTTGATTAGACTTTCTTCGTTACTTAACGATGAAGTCTTCTATCAAAAGCCACATGACGAGGATTTTTACTTTGACCGCATCAGTATGAAAAATACGGTCAAACATGTGACAAATCGTACATTTTCTCAAATATCACAATTTTTTCGGAAAGATTTGAAGTACATTTTACCCCTAAACATTTCTGTACTAAAATACACTTTCCTGGAAATCAGGCTATGATTAATATTGGTTAGGGTGAGTTGCAAATAGCTCAAGAAAAATTCACGAACATTGAAGATTTTTGTAGTTTTTGAAGCTACGTAGCTGGTAGTGAAACACAAAAAAAAATCGGAAATAATGAATGGGACAACTAAACAGAACCTCTGTGATAGCGCAAGCGCGGTTTCGTAGCTCAACACACAAAAATAGATTTTATACAAATTTTTCTATTAGGTACAGTTTAATAAATAGAAGCGAATTTCGAGGGGGTGCCATGATTGTCAAAATTTTTTTCGACCAAAAGTGTTTTGCCACAATACTCCATGTGGCACAGGAAAAAGGCACAAATTTTATCAGCAAAATCTGTGATGTGCGAGCGCCACGTCTGGGACACTTGGCATGGAATGACACACACACACACACACACACACACACACACACACACACACACACACACACACACACACACACACACACACACACACACACACACACACACACACACACACACACACACACACACACACACACACACACACACACACACACACACACACACACACACACACACACACACACACACACACACACACACACACACATATATATTGAGAGAGCGTAGGCATCGGCAAGTTGGTAATTCATGTTTGACTTTTTGAGCGCGCAAAAGAACAGGGACGAAAAACGACGCAGGCACAGCGCTGACTTCCAACATATGCTTTATTTTCTACAGTGGTACATATATATATAGACAACAAAAAGCAACGCACGCAGGCGCATTGTACAGGAAGGCTTCATGTAAAACCACAAATAAGTATGCATGATAAGCAATCAAACAACGTGATACCGGATTTTTAAATGCGAAGCATTTCTTAGCGAACCTCTGGCACTTTGAGCGTTTCTATCTACGTATCTATCTATCTATCTATCTATCTATCTATCTATCTATCTATCTAGCCGCCTACGTCTGGGTGCTCTCGTGATCGCCTCCTTAACTTGGTGTAGACCAAAATTAGCATGGGAGGGTAAAAGGACTTGACGAATATCACTGTGTGGTCATGACATTAATAACGTGAAAATCCTGTCGCGTGTGTCGTCAAACCCTTTCCTCCAGACACCTGTGGCACATACCCGTTTACCACCGGCCGCGGTGTACGGCTATGCGCCACAGGTGATTGACAGTTTATATCTATCCAGGAACGGCGAGAACAGACATCGGTAATTTAAATGCGAGAGTGTTAAGAAAAACCGACATCGGCAGCGTTGACCCGACGAATGGAAAGATTAAAAATCAGGATCCAAGCAGGAATCGAACCCAAGAATTCTGCGTGGCAATCAGGTATTCTACCACAAAGCCACGCCAGGTCTACAAACTGGTTTGGAAAAACAGCCTATGCAGGCGTAATGGCGGTGCAACGTCAATTGTGGTTGTGGTGCTGGGTATCTAATTTTACAAGAAAGCAATAAACACTATATGTATTCCTACAATACAGGCGTCATATCAGATTAACGTCCGTAATTCCAGTGTTGGCTCCGCTTTTATAGCAGTCTAATAAGCACTACATTTGTATTCCTATGATTCAGCAGGCTATATTGAAGCATTGCTCGACCCCGGAGGAATACATATAACAAAAATTACGTATGATATTCACATCATCGCAGCGTATAGTGCACTTAGTCCGCCAGAACGACGCAGTGTCCTCATCATTTCTTACGAGGCTCGGCGATGACCTCATTCTGACCGAGGATGATGAGAGATTGATTGACAGCTGCTTTTATACTAGGCTACGTAGTTCACATACGCCCAGGTAGGCTACGAATACGACAAGCGCCATCCACTCATGTTGGTCTACGTAGCCCTATCCCGGCCTACCAGCGTCAACGGCCTAAACCTCACCAACGCGATGGGTGACTTCAGATTCCGACATGTCTCCGGCTCTATGGACAGACAATTTGTCGAGGAAATGATTAAGGCATTCACGATTTCTAACAGCTGTACTATAACTCATACTTCACAACACATGGAGCCCTCACCACCGTGATCGCGACTGGATTCGATAACAAGTTATGACCAGCGTCTAATGCTCACTGATCACGGTGATGATGACCTTGTTCGAGAACTGTTAGGAACCCCTTCCACACATGCACACGGGTTCGTGAAACGTGCGTGCTTTCTCCACGATAACGGACAAGTACTACATATCAGCTTACCGCTTCTGGTGTTGCTAATACCCACGTTGCCGTTGGCAGCGTTACCCAACTGTAAACAACTGATTTATAACACATATGCGACTGTTCAGCATATATGTGGGCGTATAAAATTTAATAAATCTTTAGCATCATTTAGTAGCGTTTCGCTCAATAAAAAAATACGCCACAGTAACCTTCGCGCCGCATGCTTCGCATAACATCGACTCCCACGGTACGTGGGATCTGCCGAATTTTACAAGTGGAGTTTCCTTCGTCAAGGCAATGCTGCTGCCCTGACGAAGACAAGCAGCCTGCCGAAGAATTGCCTCTAGCGGCATTCCCTGTTCAACGATTTCGCATCGCTTCAAGCCTCCCGGCTTCCTTTCTGTCTTGTATGGTACTCAATTTTTGTAAGAAATATATACTCGCCGTCGTGGCCTGCTCGTGATTGTCGATAATTCTCGCGTTGGTTCGGGTAATTTGGGTTCACTGTTTGCCCATTACGTGCATATTTCATATTAAATGCGAAGCATTTCTTAGCGAACCTTTGGCACTTTGAGCGTTTCTATCTACGTATCTATCCATCTATCTATCTAGCCGTCTACGCCTGGGTGCTCTCATGATCGCCTCCTTAACTTGATGTAGACCAAAATTGGCATGGGAGGGTAAGAGGAATTGACGAATATGATTGTCGGGTCATGACATGAATAATGTGAAAATCCTGTCGCGTACGTCGTCAAACCCTTTCCACTATACACGTGTGGCGCATACCCGCTTACCCCGGGCTGCGGTGTACGGGTATGCGCCACAGGTAATTGACAGTTTATATCTACCTAGGCAAGGCGAGACAGACATTGGTAACTTAAACGCTAGAGCGTTAAGGAAGACCAACGTCAGCAGCGTTGACTCGACGAATGGAAAGAATGAAAATTAGGATCCCAGCAGGAATCGAACCCAAGCATTCTGCGTGGCAATCAGGTATTCTACCACTGAGCCATGCCAGATGTATAAACTGGTTTGGAAAAACAGCCTAAGCAGGGTAATACCGGTGCAACGTCACTTGTGGTTGTGGTGCTTGCTATCTAATTTTACAAGAAAGCAATAAACACTACATGATACTCTTACGATGTGTACTCCTACGATACAGGCGTCATATCAGATTAACGTCTGTGGTTCCAGTGTTGGCTCCGCTTTTATAGCAGTCTAATAAACATTACGTTTGTATTCCTATGATTCAGCAAGCTATATTGAAGCATTGCTCGACGCCGGAGGAATACATTAACGAAAGTTACATATGATATCCACATCACCGCACTGTAAAGTGCACTTCGTCCGCCTGAACGACGCAGTGTCCTCTTCATTTCTGACGAGGCTGGGCGATGGCCTCATGCTGACCGAGGATTATGATACCCACGTTGCGATTGGCAGCGTTACCCAACCGTAAACTGGTCATAACACATATTAGGCTCTTCAACATATATGTTTGCGTATAAAATGTATAAAAATCTTTAGCGTCGTTTTGTACCGTGTCGCTCAGTAAAAAAACTACGCCACAGTCACCTTCCCGCCGCATGCTTCGCATAGCATCGACTCCCACGGTACGTGGGATCTGCCGAATTTTTTTCTTCTTTAAGAGATCAAGCGGTCATTCCTGACTACCACTATCGTCTAGTCACCCTGTGGGCCTTGCTTAGAAAGTCTAGTTCTTTTTGGATAGGTCAATTGAAGGTGCACTAATGCACATGTCTCCCAAACTTGCAATCTTCGCCGCTTCAATTATCTCACGTGTTGTTTGTGCCTGGCTCCTTCCTGTCGCAGTGCACTGCGAATACATGGGATCGCACCCACACTTCCTGCAGTGGAAAGCCTCATGTCCCACACCTCCAGTTCGCACGTTATTTGCGTGCTCACGCAGCCTGTCATTGGCACACCGTCCCGTCTGCCCTACGTATTTCTTGCCACAGGACAGCAGTAACTCATAAACGATGTTGTTCTCACATTTAACAAAGCTTTCTTTGTGCTTTTTTTGGCACCTGGGTTTTTCAGAACCACTGTAGGAGGCCTTGCACAGATTATAAAGCTTGTTTGGTGCTGAAAGGACGACTCTTACGTTGGCGTTGTTTCCTATCTTTTTCAGCCTATGTGAGACATCGTGAAGGTACGGTATGACGGCGCATTTCTGCTTGACAGGCTCCGTTTCTGGTGAAGCCTGCTCCTCACCCTCGCGAGCATGTTTGGCAGTCTTGAGAAGACCCTCCGCCACAGATGTGACGACATACTGAGGAAACCCCGCCTTTTTCAGGCAGTCAGCTTGCGCCTGGAAACTACACGAACACTTGTGAGGACATGAGCGGCGAAGCGCATTCATTAGGGTTAATTTTGCAATACCCCTTTTAACTAGCTTGGAGTGGCCCGAAGAAAACGGCAGAAGCGGCTTATTGGCCCTAGGCTCGTACGACCAGCAGACCTGGTCTCGCTCGAAGAACATTCGTAAGTCAAGAAAACGCAAGGCGTTGTTTTGCGGCATTTCATGCGTGACTGCGAGCGGTTGCAGGAAACGCGTGAACAGATCAAGTACGTTTGAAGAATCATTGCCAAATTCGCCTGGACTTGATTCTAGAAAGACAACGTAGTCGTCTACATATCTAAACACCTTCTTTACATTTGTGCCTGTTACTAGAAACTAGAAACAGAGCTAACAGGCACAAATGTAAAGAAGGTGTTTAGATATGTAGACGACTACGTTGTCTTTCTAGAATCAAGTCCAGGCGAATTTGGCAATGATTCTTCAAACGTACTTGATCTGTTCACGCGTTTCCTGCAACCGCTCGCAGTCACGCATGAAATGCCGCAAAACAACGCCTTGCGTTTTCTTGACTTACGAATGTTCTTCGAGCGAGACCAGGTCTGCTGGTCGTACGAGCCTAGGGCCAATAAGCCGCTTCTGCCGTTTTCTTCGGGCCACTCCAAGCTAGTTAAAAGGGGTATTGCAAAATTAACCCTAATGAATACGCTTCGCCGCTCATGTCCTCACAAGTGTTCGTGTAGTTTCCAGGCGCAAGCTGACTGCCTGAAAAAGGCGGGGTTTCCTCAGTATGTCGTCACATCTGTGGCGGAGGGTCTTCTCAAGACTGTCAAACATGCTCGCGAGGGTGAGGAGCAGGCTTCACCAGAAACGGAGCCTGTCAAGCAGAAATGCGCCGTCATACCGCACCTTCACGATGTCTCACATAGGCTGAAAAAGATAGGAAACAACGCCAACGTAAGAGTCGTCCTTTCAGCACCAAACAAGCTTTATAATCTGTGCAAGGCCTCCTACAGTGGTTCTGAAAAACCCAGGTGCCAAAAAAAGCACAAAGAAAGCTTTGTTAAATGTGAGAACAACATCGTTTATGAGTTACTGCTGTCCTGTGGCAAGAAATACATAGGGCAGACGGGACGGTGTGCCAATGACAGGCTGCGTGAGCACGCAAATAACGTGCGAACTGGAGGTGTGGGACATGTGGCTTTCCACTGCAGGAAGTGTGGGTGCGATCACATGTATTCGCAGTGCACTGCGACAGGAAGGAGCCAGGCACAAACAACACGCGAGATAATTGAAGCGGCGAAGATTGCAAGTTTGGGAGACATGTGCATTAGTGCACCTTCAATTGACCTATCCAAAAAGAACTAGACTTTCTAAGCAAGGCCCACAGGGTGACTAGACGATAGTGGTAGTCAGGAATGACCGCTTGATCTCTTAAAGAAGAAAAAAATCCGGTATCATGTTGTTTGATTGCTTATCATGCATACTTATTTGTGGTTTTACATGAAGCCTTCCTGTACAATGCACCTGCGTGCGTTGCTTTTTGTTGTCTATATATATATATATATATGTACCACTGTAGAAAATAAAGCATATGTTGGAAGTCAGCGCTGTGTCCGCGTCGTTTTTCGTCCCTGTTCTTTTGCGCGCTCAAAAATGTCAAACACACACACACATATATATATATATATATATATATATATATATATATATATATATATATATATATAAAATGCTTAACAATTGTGGTGACGTGGCTAAGGACTACGCATTATTCGCAGGATGTTGTGCCTATAGTTTAGGTGCTGACTGATAAAACAGTAGGTTGTCATTACAATGTGAACATGTATGAAATGGCATGAAGTGTTTAAAACCGATTCAAAGAATAATTTTACGAATCGCAGAAATTTCAGTTTGTTTATAGGATGAAGGCATGCAGACGTGAAAGAGAAGACACAGACAAACCAAACGCTAGCGTTTGAGCTGTCCGCATCTCTTCTGTTTCCGTGTTGCATGGCTTACTTTCTTCTAGAATCAACATTTTTTGTTGTTTTACGCGAGCGGAAATTGTTCTGGGACTCATCTATACAAACTTCGAGTAGTATTTTATTTCCCCCAGAGGAATCGAGTGCAGCACTGTAAAGTTGCTACAAAAACTTGTTGCGGCTGTCATGCATCCACCACAGTGTTCCTGTTTGAGTAAACCCGGTGGAAGTGCCTTGTTGAGTAACAAGAGGTAGCGGCACCAACTTTCGTCGATTGTCAGATAAAAACCCTAATGGTGTTCGCTCTGATTTGAAGTTCGTTTGAAATTCTTGATCAATCTCTATAAAACTTGTTTAGTTTATGTGTATTTGTACGCTGATTTTGAAAATGCAAATATTTTTCTACTATTATATGTCGTGTTAAGTATATCAAACATTTCATGTGCCATGTTAGGCCTGCACGAGTTACAAAGTAAGCATATCACAATAATATGAAATGGGAACTGTATGCAACATAACCAGAATGCATGTCCTAAACCCACTTAACAATAGTCATAGTATGCTGAACATTGACCAGTAAGTGTATGTCTAGCTGGTGATTCGCTCACGAGAGTTCAATATTACGTAACTTTTAACTCAAATGGGTTTAAAACGCGAGTTCGTATGTGGGCTAGTGGGTTCATGAACATTATGCCAGAACAGCGCAGTAAACTCCTTTAAAACTATTGCATACAGTTTTTATTCCCTAACTATAGCGATATGTCGATTTACTTTGTAACTCCAAGTTTGGAAAGGCTTGCTCATCAAGACACATGAAATTTTTATGTGTAAAAACTGCGTTTTTTTCCAGATAATTGCATATTTGAAATCGCCACACAAGTAAACCTAAACTCAGCAAGTTTCATCAATATCGACCAAGAAGAAAAATAAACGCATTATTTGTTGCAGAGTGTCTCATTGAGTACCACGAAGTGGTCACACTGACTCTTGCCAAGGGAGTCGTGTACACCACTGTCCTTAAGGACAACGGAGTCAAAGGAACGCTCCAGTGGGGGTCAGCGTTACCATGGCAAAGGGGTCACCCTGACTACCTAGAGGCACTAGCGGGAAATAAAAGGTAGTCACGTAGACTCCTGCGTTGGGAGTAACGTAGACTCTCTGCTTGTGAAGAAGGGAGTCGTTGGTCTGAAGAACGAAGGGAGTCGTTTGACACCCCAAATTGTGAAGAAGGGAGTCGTTGGTCTGAAGAACGAAGGGAGTCGTTTGACACCCCAAAAGGTCATCATATGTGTAGCGAGGCGATTACCACCCAAAGGTAGTCAGTACAGACACCCTTTTTTTTAAGAGTGTAAGAAGTATATTAGTAGGCCAGAGGAATCGGACAACCCACCAGTAACGACATGGGAAGAAATCCTTAGAGGGAACGCAAAGAGGCAATTGGCGCTGGTTAGGATCAGGTAACATCAGATCTGTTGAAAGACGGTGGACAGATTGTTTTCGAAAAACTGGCCACCATGTATAGAAAGTGTCTCTTGACGATGAAGGTACGAGAATCTTGGAATAATATTGAAATCACCCTAATTCATAACAAAGACGACGTCAAGGGCTTGAAATATTACATGCCGATCTGCTTAGTGTCGGTTGTCTACAGGTGATTTAAAAATATAATAGCTAATACAATTAGGACCACATTATAATTCAATCAACCAAAGGACCAAGCAGGATTCCGTACAGGCTACTCGACAATAAACACATCCACACTATCAATCAAGTGATAGAGAAATGCGCGGAATATAACCAACCCCTGTATGTAGCCGTCGGAGATTACGAGAAGGTATTTGATTCGGTCGAGATGGCAGCAGTCATTCAGCCACAACGGAATCAGGGCGTCGACAAACCGTATATAAAAGTACTGGAAGAAATCTTAGATTTTGGTGCACGTTAAAGAACCCTAAGTGGCCAATAATTCTGCAGCACTCCAATACGGCGTCTCACATAATCATATCGTGGTTTTGGGACATTAAACGCCACTAGTACTACTAATAATGATTATTATTAATAATAATAATATTACTATTATTATTATTATTATTATTATTATTATTATTAGTAGTAGTAGTAGTAGTAGTAGTAGTAGTAGTAGTAGAATTACTAAGGCGTGAAACTGGTAGAGTGTTGGTTTATGTAAATTGAATTACCACAAATGAAAGCTTGAAGCATTTATAATCAACCTGTTTTATTTTCTCCATGGTGCATCGGTTTAAACCGCACTCGTATTAAGCGTCTAGTCTGGTTGTGGATATCACAACTTGCAATCTCACTGCAATATATATATATATATATATATATATATATATATATATATATATATATATATATATATATATATATATATATATATATATATATATAGAGAGAGAGAGAGAGAGAGAGAGAGACCAGGAGGAGCCATTTCTTTACTTGTACACCGCCAAAATACACATACACTGCGCTGTAGCTTTTCGGATGTGACAGCAGCCCCAGAAGATGGCCTAGCGAATAAAGCAAGCAAGACTAGAGGAATATCATAGCCTTCTCCCTTTCTCTCTCGATTTTTTTTTATCCTGCGGCAAGAGGATGCGTAATTCCGAAGTATCCATGCGCGCATTCACATGGATACTTCCGAATTATTGATAAGCAGATGCTTGTGATGGAACATGCAGAATATTATTTAGGCAGAACTCTGTGCGTGACACTCCCGCATTAATGATGACGCGTGTGTACGGGGTTGTTTTTCACGCATTATTGTTGTTGCCCCAAGCGGCCTACGTAAACAATAATGAGAACTAACAGACAATAATGCCAAGGAAAGTATAGGGGATGTTTTTAGTAGTAAATGTAAGGTAATTGTGAAGAAAGAAAAGTGGACGAAAAGATAGCTTGCCGCGGGCAGGGACCGAACCTGCGACCTTCGAATAACGCGTCCGATGCTCTACCAACTGAGCTACCGCGGCGGCCATCCCCCCGTCCGCTTTATAGGGTATATATGTGCATTTAAACGTGGGAGCGTCAGTCAGCGCCGCCAGTAGCCATGACGGCGAGTGTGGAACACTCTTTTTCTGCCTGTTGGCGTCACGTAGCACGTGAACTTATTACGAGCGGGCAGCTGACCAATAATCCCTCGCATACTACCTGAAAGCATCAAGTCTGCCAGAACGAGACCCTCGCTATGAATGAAGGAAAGAAGTGTTAATTTCAAGGGCTCGTTTTCTTTGTTATACACAATATTAATGAGAACTAACAGACAATAATGTCGTTAGTTCTCATTATTGTCTGTTAGTTCTCATTAATATTGTGTATAACAAAGAAAACGAGCCCTTGAAATTAACACTTCTTTCCTTCATTCATAGCGAGGGTCTCGTTCTGGCAGACTTGATGCTTTCAGGTAGTATGCGAGGGATTATTGGTCAGCTGCCCGCTCGTAATAAGTTCACGTGCTACGTGACGCCAACAGGCAGAAAAAGAGTGTTCCACACTCGCCGTCATGGCTACTGGCGGCGCTGACTGACGCTCCCACGTTTAAATGCACATATATACCCTATAAAGCGGACGGGGGGATGGCCGCCGCGGTAGCTCAGTTGGTAGAGCATCGGACGCGTTATTCGAAGGTCGCAGGTTCGGTCCCTGCCCGCGGCAAGCTATCTTTTCGTCCACTTTTCTTTCTTCACAATTACCTTACATTTACTACTAAAAACATCCCCTATACTTTCCTTGGCATTATTGTCTGTTAGTTCTCATTAATATTGTGTATAACAAAGAAAACGAGCCCTTGAAATTAACACTTCTTTCCTACGTAAACAATAATAATTTAAGGGGATTTACGTGCCATAACCCCATTGTCATTATCGCCAAGCAGCAGTGGGAGATTCTGTGATAGGTTTAAACACCCGGGGGTCTAGAACGTGCATCTAACAGACCTAAGTAAGCATGTGTTCTTGCATTTCGTCCCCGCCGGAATACGACCGCCGTGGCAGGGAATAGAACACGCGATCTCGCTACTCAGCAGCGCCACACTTTATCAGTTAATTGCTTCCACGGCGTTGGCGGCGTCAACAAAAAATCATCACGTGATGACATAACTAATAATAATAATAATAATATCTGGTGTTTAACGTCCCAAAACCACGATATGATTATGAGAGACGCCGTAGTGGAGGGCTCCGGAAATTTTGACCACCTGGGGTTCTTTAACGTGCACCTAAATCTAAGTAGTGATGACATAACTACGGGACGTTATTATGATGTCACACATTCCCAAAATCACGTAATTATGACGGCATAATGACGTCACATGACGTGACTTCATCACATGACATTGTCGCATTGCACTGCCTCTGTGATCGGTTGGCCAATCACGGAGGCAGTGCAAAACCATGTTAGGTGCAGAAAGCTTTTGCACGGGGGTGGGGCAGAACAGACACATCGAATGACGACAAGAGGAAAGCTTTCACCTTCGAGTGGTCTTAGTCTAATGCATAAGGGGCCCAGTGCGTTTTTTTTTCTACGAATGATAGGCCTTTGTCTACGAGATATACTTCTCGCAAACGTAGTCACGAGGCGTGCGCTTTCGATCTTTCCTTGGTATGGCACGAGCCCACGCTTCCAAGCTCTCCGGTTCACTAGGAGCTTTGGAAGTCACAAGCCATACAACACTGCCGCCTTAATTAATGATATTACTTAGCACACTCTAGTGTTTATTGGCATTACTGTACGATTGAGACAATGGCAATGAGTGATGCGAGGAAACCGAAGAATTTCATCACGTAAGATTTCTGAAAAATTCGGTCCGTCGGTTAGCAGGCTAATATCGTGTCTACTAAGTATGAAAATAATAAAAAAGTAGGCCATGCCTCCAAGAGGGGGGTCACACTTTCTGCGAGATGTGAGTCGCGCACTGCAGCACACTGATTTCAGCGTCATTGACTGCAGTACGTGGCTTCAGTTAAGCTCCCATTGCGAGAAGCTCAATGCGACCACTGTAGGAGCGCCACGAACCAACACAGGAAAAAAAGTGGGGCTCATCACGTAAGAAAAACAGAGTATGTACATTGCCTACGGTACGTAACGGAATGCAGGGAAAGAACTCCGCTTACTGACTTGCAGACCATCGCCGTGGCATAGGTAAGGCCTGCGTTAATAATATCTGGGGTTTAACGTCACAAAACCACGATATGATTATGTGAGACGCCGTAGTGGTGTGCCCCGGAAATCTTGACCATCCGGTGTTCTTTAACGTGCACTAACATCGCACAGTACACGGGCCCCTAGCATTTCGCATTCATCGAAATGCGACCGCCGCGACCAGGATCGAACTCGCGACCTTCCGGTTTGCAGCCGAGCAGCATAATTACTGCTCCACCGAGGCGGACAAGGCCTGCGTTGACAGCAATGTTTACCTTCTGGCAGCACGGTAACAGGGCAGTTCAATGCCTTGCAACTGTTATAATAGGGGGTACACCCCACTATTGTGGGGTGTACCCGCTATTGTAAGAGTTGCACACACACTAGCGATGTGTATGTGTGCTTCTTTTCGTTTTCTGTCCCCTCTCGGCGCGCTTTTTCACGCTCAACAGTGAACTACTTGACCAAAAAAAAAAGAAAGATATTCGTGGGAGGTTGCTCAGCTTGCCTTTAACAACTTTAAGTGTAATCCACTATTTGAGAAACATCGCCTCGTGAGTTGCTACGCTGTCTATCTGTAAACAAACGCACGACACAGCGAATAAAAAATAAAACGGCTTTTCGAGAACCTTCCAGGTCCCTTGCTCACACAAGCAAAAGATTTCAACTCGTAATGAAAATATTAAATGGGTCCTGACGAGAGACTTTTTAACGAACTTTGCCATGTAAAAATAGAAACAAGCTATCTTGTCCAGAATAAAACTGGCCGCAAAAACCGGGTTTCAAGCCGCGACCTCCTGCAATTCTACAGACCAGCCATAATATAATAATACTAATTTTTGGGGTTTAGCCTCCCAAAACCCCGATATGATTATGAGAGACGCCGAGGTGGAGGGCTCCGGAAATTTCCACCACCTGGGGTTCTTTAACATACACCTATAAATCTAAGTACACGGGCCTCTAGCGTTTTCGTCTTCATCGAAAATATGGCCGCCGCGGCCGGTATTCGATCCCGCGACCTGCGGATCAGCAGTCGAGCACCTTATTCACTAGACCACCCTGAAGGGTTGCAGATCGGCATAGGCAGTCAAACAAGAAGGCGGGTTTCACGATACTTGATATCAGTCTAATCTGTTTCATCCCTCTTTCACCAACACTTAGCGGAGAGGAAAACGCGGCCTGGGTAGCATCTCATGAGCATAATGAAGTCGGTGCATTCTGGCGTCTTTAGTTATGTTATTTAAAAACTAAAAAGCGCTGTTGAAACTAAGGTGACTTTATTAAAATGATTCTTTTTAAGAAGATCATTGAACAGTATTGTGCTTGCAAAGGTATTGTTGCTTTACCTCTGCTGGTAATTGAGCTTTAAAAAAATGTTCCGTGGGCAGCGAATATAACACGGCAAGACGTCTTGTAAAAGTGCAAAATATTGAATTCATAAATTGAGGCCAACTGAAATTAGGGACGGCAAGCCTTTGTCTACACATTTTGAAACCCGCGATCGTCATCACTGCCTCCCAAGCTTGTATTATTTTGTGGAAGTTAGCTTTTTTCACACTACAAAAACAGCAGCACTAAAGGACGTTCTTGCTTTAGAACTTTTTAAGAAACCCGTGGGAGCCAACAACAATATAATCGGACGAAATATATTGAAGAGGCAGGGGATGAGAAGAAGGGCAGTACGCTCTTTCGAGAGTTCGTCGTTATCAGGCACAGCCAAACGACTTGTATATGCCCCCTTTCATTGCAGCAGAACTGCTGAGTCACGGTCGAGCGGACCAAGCCGTTCGTGGCACGCGCTGCGGTTATCACTCGTCGATTTAGGTTCGCGCTCGCTGGTTGCAGCGGATATCGTCGTCGTGCATTTTTTATGTGTTATGGTTTTCTCGATTCGCGCGATCACGGCAAGCGTCATAGCGCGAATTTTGAACGTTGAAAGTCCGTACGCCACGTGGTGTGAAAAAAGGTGAACTAAAAGCGATGTCCCGAATTCCTGGGTATGATTCGACAGAACTTGCTCTTATTGCACTAACAGATGAACTAATGTTGAATTCCAATGGCGGAGTCGGAGCAAGCTTTTCTGCTCCTTTTGAAGCAAGTGTGTTCGAATGGCAGAGTGAGGGCGGGAGTCAATCGTTCCAATGGGAGAGTCTGAGCGGATTCAGAGCGGGAGTTACTCCGTGGAGCAGAAAAAGTTGCTCCGCCAAAATCGGCGGAGTGGACCGGAACTCGGCGTGACGTACTTCCTTTAACATGTTTTCCAGCTCGGGGCCCTGCTGGTGTCGCGTGTTTTGACAGTAATGGCGGACGACATGGGCGTCTTGACAAATCGTGCGGCATTGCTTCCACTGATCGATAGCGACAGCTCCGAGTCAGAAAACGCCAGTTCCTGCGCAAGCGATTCATCGGATAGTGACAGCGACACTGAAACTGCCGTGTACGAGCGGGAATTCGACAGTGGAGTTAGCAGAATGGAATAACTACACGCAAGGGATTCTGGGCAACTCGAGCACTTCCGCTTCCTCCTTGCTCCCATGCTTGCTCCAGCGGCTCGTATTGTGTTCCAATCGCGGATTTGGAGGCGTTGCTCTACGCCAGAGTCGAGTGCTCGCTCGCAGGTCCATCCACTGCTCCGACTCTGCCATTGGAATTTAACATAATACTTACAGTTGATGAGGGTCAATATGCTGCTTCTGTACTTGTAGACCTTTGAGAAAATATATCGTAAAACATTGTTTCACAAGCTTGAATCATTAGGAATTACCGGACCGGCCCTGGAACTACTTAAAATACAGAATTCAGGTAATAACTATTTCAGGTGTTAATTCCAAAACAATGTTCACCAATGCTGGAGTGCCCCAAGGTTCCATATTAGGTCATCTCCTGTTCTTATTATATATGAATGATTTGCCGAACTGTCTCTCCTTTTCTAAATATATACTTTATGCAGACGACACCACTGTCATCAACTCAGACAAATGTCTCACAACTCTCACATCCAACATTAACAAAGACATGCGCAATTTGCTGGAATGGTGCAAAACTAACCAATTACACGTAAACGCATCGAAAACAAAATTTGTTTTATTCACCTCTAGCCACCGGGCACTTCCCCCCATTCCTCCTATTTTTCGCGAAGCCACTCCTATCCCAGCAAGTTCTTCTTGTAATTATCTAGGTGTAGAACTAGACAACCATCTAAAGTTTATTAATCACATAGCCAAAGTAAAACAAAAGATTGCCTACGGGATCCGAGTTCTTCTGAGTTCGCAATATATATTTATGCATGACATTTTACGGTCGTTGTATTTTTCATTTGTCCGTTCACACATTAACTACTGCATTACCTGCTGGGGAAATACTTACATGACTCATCTATGTTCATTACAAGTACTACAAAACCAAGCTGTTGGAATAATTACGTTTAACGCATTTAACCATAAAGCCCCCTATCTTTTACAAGCTAACCGTATTTTTTTCAGTTTCGAAACTCATTAAATATAACCTTACAAAATTCTAGTCGCCTTTCCTAAAAACAGCAAGGATACTACCAGATCTTCAAGGCCTCTAAGTTAACCAAAAACAAGCCAACGATATATTGCAAGAAGCTACGAAATATTGCAGGAAGCTACCACTCCTCTTGAGTTATCGAAGAATAAATATTCGACATATTTGCTCAGCTTAATGTGTTTAACATTACAGAAATATTCCGAGCTGAAGAAAAAAAAAACGAGCTGTATAAGCTGTGCGTTTACTCCGGCCAGGACAGATTATCAACCCAGAGGATGATAATGTTGATGTCATCACATTTAACAATGTTAACAGTTCACACACTGTAATGGACGGTTAGTCATCAGACTGAACAATGCTTTTTACATTGTACTGCGGAGTTATTGAGATGGTGACTTACTGGAGTGCAAAACTGTGAAAATGATCTCATTATGAGGCTTCGTTGATTAAACATTGTGGTTAAAATGTAGCCAAATAAATTCGCAGAGAATATTGCTAGTTGCGATACCACGAAGACGCGCGCATAGGTTAACGATGAGTTTGCAAAGGCAACGCTTCCGAAGTCATCGCACTAGTTGAGATTACAATACTCAGAATCATAAATCGCCACCAATACAGGTTAACTAGTTTACCCAATGATTACACCTCAAACAAATACGTGATAGATGACTGATCATTAAGACAAAAAAAAATAGAAGTACATCCTGATGTCCCCGCAGGCTGCTGAAGTTTAGCTATGCAAAAACAGCGCTACAGAGGCGAAACTCGCGTGCAGGCGTGCTAACGGGAGAGAGAGAATACTTAACGCCCATGATTGCCTGTATTACGGGAAACAACAAAAGAAAACCGGTTGTATTGAATGGCTGTATTGCTGGTTCTGCAGGCCTAATATACTTGCACAAACTACTACACATTCATGAAAGTCCATTTTAAGATAAGAGGGTATTACCGTGAGAATAAAAGCTACATATGCATCGCCTCCTAAAGGTCGGTGTTGGCGCACGACCAAAAACTTACGAATAATAAGAAACAAAGAAACGAAATAAATAAATAAATAAACATCGAATAAGTGTCAGGGAAGTGAGTAACGAAAGAGTAGCGCATCAGCCAAACAGATTATCGTTGCGGGGGTGTTCATGACACCATTTCCTGAGAGGATATGTCGAGAACCCGTTATATATACCGCGAGCCTGTTTTCAATGAAGGTAGGTAAACACGCTGTCCTCGGTCGATCCACATTGAAGCAAGTGCAATACGTCTCGTAAATAGCGGGCCGACAACATGTATAGGTTCCCTATGTTACAACGTTTTCCTTTCTGTGTAGTAAAAACATTACGTTATCGCCAGCGTGTAGTTCTGTCATGCCTAAACCGCTCACACTCGATACGTTTTACCATGCAGCCCAACCACGTATCTGGGAATGCACGCTTTGTGTAGCATTTCCTGGCTGGTTATAGCAACTCACACATTCTTCAGTCTCCGAATTCCGTCCACGCAAGTTATCTTTAATTAGGCGCTTTCTTTTGTAAACTTGTGGACCGCAGTCGTCAGTATTGTTGTAGACTTCAGTGTGCCATTATTCATGGCTCCACTTTACTGCCTAACCGACGGGTGAGTGAAATTGCTGTTCTCACTCGACGCACCGCTCACATCATGGCTAACGTTTTTCCGACTTCCCAGTGCCGCGGCGCTCGGTTCTACGTGGAATTTAATTGGATTTTTCTTTTCACTATCTCATTTTTTTTCGCCATACAGTAGTGTAAGTTGCAAGTGCTGCTATTGTCTCAAGGGAAAAATAAACAGAAACGATTTTACGAAGCAACAAGTTGTCATACGGAGGCGGCACTAGCGCGTTGAGCAGAAAATGCAGCGTACGTCTTGGCGAACCAAAATGGGACTCTCGCAGGTGCTACAGCTTTACAGTGCTCGCCCAAAATAAAGAAAATGCACTTTGTGCGGATTTACAGCAGCATTTTTCAGTTCGACTGAAAGTTTGAATTGGGATATCATGATATACGACGGCGCCATTCCAAGAAGACGCGGATGACTACGTTAAGGTGCCATGAAAAAAGGGAAACGGAATGAAATGAAACTACGTTCAGCTTCCTGGAAAGTAAGTAGCGTTTCTCTACTACGCTTGAGATGCGTACGTTGTTTGACATCTCACGACGTTGTGTTGAAATTCTTAAACAGACTGGTAGTTGTCATCCACCGATGAGTGTTCTTAATACGCGAAATATTAACATTATATACCTCACGGACCACTGCCAGTTAAGCGGGTAGTCTTAACTACCCGCTTAACTCTTGACTACCACCTAGAAATATCAACTACTCGCGTAAATGTCAGTGTTCCGTGAGGTATCCATCGAAAAGAAGGTTGCTAGTTAAGCTGGTAGTTAAGATGTCGAGTTTGTGGCATGAGAAGGGCGGTTCTGCCCCGAAACATCGCACGTGGCCAGAAAAATCCACGACTATGCCAAGTGACTCAACAATATGTCATTGGTTATTACACGAAAGATGAATTATGCGGTGTGACTGCATACGCAAATGGTAATGATTCTTAGCGCTCGTCTTTCGACTCGTTATTTATCGGGAGTTGTGTTGTTTATTCATTGGGTATCGAGGTTATTTATCGATAACCTTACTGTTGGCAGAAGAAGCATCGCAAGAAGACGTCAAATAACTTAAAATAAATTCGCAGGTAAACTTTTGTTCGCATATACTTGAGCGGAGATATTCAGCAATTAAACGATTTTGAAGTCATAAGGATGATAGTTTTAACAAATGCCAACTAACCCAAGCCACGCCAAGCCAAGCCAGGAAAATCAAGCAAGCCAGCCAGCCAGCCAGCCATCCAGCCAGCCAGCCGGCTCCCTCAGAAAAAAAGGGGAAAAATCACGCCATATCCACGAAGTGAATGATGATTGAGGAGCTGGCTCGGAGATATTCGGGTAAACCATGAATGCTCCGTACAATTCCTCTACTGTCATATAAAGACGTCACACGTTGTTATAGTAGCGATTGTGGTCAGGTTGTTGTAGATCCACAAGCGGTCGCAGACCTTGCAGCTGTGGCCGAACGTGTGGTCGAGGAAATCGCGCTTGAAGCGTGCGTCGGCGCCACCAACTTCAGGTAGCGACCGCTTTCGGCGCTTGGCCGCTGCATCTCGCGCCCGTACACACTAAACATTTTTACACCCTTAAGGGTGTAAATCGGTTTGTCGCCAGACGGACACCCTTAGGGTGTTATTGACTACACCCTTCAATTAGGGTGTTAATTTAACACCCTAAAGAAAGGGTGTTCAGCAAAAATTTTATAGGGTGTTAGCTCGTATTAACACCCTTTTGTATGGGCGTCGGAAGGGTGTACACGATTCCTTTCGCGTCATGTGTAATGGCCGAAACAGAAGCTTTAGGTGGTCACAAAGGGAGTCATGCATGTGTTCCTGCGGATGTCATTAATTCGGGGTGTACTACCGAATTTGCACAAACGCGTCTTCATATTGGTTTGGCAAAGGTCGTGCTCACATAAGGAGGGCTTGGTTGGAAAGACACCCCGAATTAGTGAAATCTGCAGTGATCCATGCGTAAGCCTCGTGTGTTCATCTGAAGCTTCAAATTCGGTCATCACCCACTTGTGCTGCATATTAAGGATCATGAAATGAAATCAGAAGTAGTACACACATATAAATATGTATATACAACATCATGCACGAGCATATGTACAAAGCAATGCTTAATATGGCTTCCACATCCAGTCAAACTGGTCTGCAAAACATAACACTTGATTTTCAAAAAACATAAAATATTTATTGTATGCTGTGATACAGAAAGGTATGAAAAATTGGGAAAAAACAGGCATGGGTAATGATCAAACTTTTTTTACGTACAACAAAATTCGTGTTATGTGCACTTTGACAACAAACATAAGCTGATCGAACCTGCCAATGAGGGTGCCTGATACTTGAAAATGATTTGTTAAATTAAAATAATGAATTCCTTATTAAGATGTCTTGAATAGTCAAAAAATCTAAAACATTCTTACTCTGCTCGAAAACTAACAGACCTTTGCATTATATCAACACAAAAAATATAATTCAAGCAAACAGATGCCGAAAATCGCCCGTTGTACTAAAAAGTGCAAAACTGAAACGGGCGCTTTCATACAGCAAGCCGTTATATTGTCCTTAACAGAAATTGTTCACGTTTGAGCTCGAGGTAGGGGAAATCTGCAAAACCGCAAGTAGATGCACTTGGACCCACTGGAACACCACTGTCTAGTTGATGCAACATATGGCACCTCTGAAATACCGCTGTGAGTGGATGGAGCACAAGGGATTGCAAGAATGTCACCCTGCATTGAAAAATAAAATGCATTGTGACTGTGTACTGCATATGCACCTTGTACTACAGCGCAAACACAATCGTAAACACGTTCCCGCTATTTATTGTGTCCTTGTGTGCTCGAGCACTAATACAACGTGAATACACACCTACTTCCCCAGACCCGTTCGCTACAGTATATTGTTCACTACAGAATAATGTCCTGTACAGTGCATAAAATTTAGTGCCAGTGTAATTGCATGCATAATTAGTTGCGCAGGGAACAAACGGCAAAGGGAACAAAGCTGATGCTATGGGCGCTACTGGTCTCCCTGTGCATTAAAAAAAGAAGGCGCACACAGTGGTCAACCTTTTCTACAGCTGCTTCTGTTTTACGAGCTGGAAAAAACTTAATATATGGAGCACCTACTAGCTCTGTGATCAACCTAGGCGAAATATTGTGCTGTAATAACTGTCATATACGCAACAATTGAAATCAACAGACAATAATAAGCGCTGTCTAACAAAGAAACTAGCCCTCGAACAACTACTTTCCTTTAATAACAATTATAGTTGTGTACTTGATCGGTAGTACATAGGAGTGTGCATGTATTCAGAATTTCGAATACGAATCGAGTATTTCGATAATATATTAATTATTAGCATATTGGGCTAAAAATGTGAAATCACGCTTTTTGGAATATTCGGACAAATTCGAACAAATGAAGACTTGAGTGCTACGCATTCATGTCTTTCAAGTAAGATATCACTAACACGTAATCGTTCTAAGCCTGCTAAGGTTAAAACGTGAGGGGATTGAGGCTTGCCCGTCGCCATTGCGCGGGCTTTTCGCCTATTTCTGCCATCCTCATGTCCGATCATGTCGCTCCCCTCCTCCGCCGTCCTACGGCGCTGGGCGAGCGGGGGTGACGTTAAACCCCCTCACCCCGGCGCCGGATCTCGACGGTGGCGCCACGTTCGAGTCTCGCGTGCTCGCGTCTCGCAAGACGTTTGCGCGGCGGGCGAGTGAGACACTCTCTGGACCTCGTAGGGTAAGCCCGTCTTTTCTTTCCCGTCCGTCGGCTCCTTTGTTTGGGCTCGCTCGGACGGAGTTCGCTTACGGTGCCTTGCGCCAGCGGCGAGCACTTACCTTACGTTGTCCTTTTCCGAACGCTAGGCTGAAGAGCGGTGCGGTGCATTCGCGCGTGGTCTTACTACGCCGAAACCGTACCTATCGAAGCCAACGCGAGCGGAGTTTGCCCTTGCTCGAGCGATCGGGCCCTGTTTTGGTCGCTGATCGTGAGAGCACGCAGCATAGTCGCGAGGGAACGTTTCTCTCAGCGGCGTGTCCCCGTGAGCCCTTTTGACCGCGGAGACGTGCTCGCGGCACCCTTTGTGTTGTACTTTCGCCCGTGGCGTGGTTAAGCCTGTTTTGCTTCTCCCGCCGCCTTTGGGAGCGGGCGTTGTACTGCGTTTTGTGGTGTTGCCGCAGGCAATAAAGTGTTGCGGATTTCGAGAGCAGTACTGTGTACTTGCCGCGCTACGCTCGGCGCCTTTGTTTGCGCTCGAACGTAGTACGTGTGCAGCGGCGCGCTAGTTCACGCGAGGCGACGGCAGACGCGGCCCTGTGGCTCGCTAAGTCCGAACCCACGCTAGTGGCCGTACTCCTGTGAGGTACGTGCACACTACAAACGTAATTGCGACGAATCGCCAACCAAGACTATACCCTGTCGTCGTGGCTGGCCATATGCATACCGGTTGGCGCATGCCGCGATCACGATTTGTCGCGGAAAGATTAACCGCGTCCCTCAACTCGTGATATGGCCGACGCCACGCAAAAGGTCTTTCGTCCTTTGGGAAAGCGAAATGCCTATCAATAAGTCTGACTTCAGCGCGAATGCATGCGGCAACGCCGTTACAGATAAACACCGGAAAGCACGAAAAACGCGGTTACGGCCAGCTATAAACTTGCCAGTACAGCACAGCCCTATAACCATAAGAAAGTGAAGCCATCTGCCACAGCGCTGTTGTATGCGTGCTGCGCGGATTAAATAGGTGACGAGCCAAACGCGCCTGGCCGTCATTGGCTGCCACCTTCGTTCCTTGTGATGAACCGCGAAGTACACGTCCGTCGCGGAAACTAAAACAGCTGGCCCTCGCAAGGCCTTTCGCTTTCCCAAAGGACGAAATACCTTTTGCGTGGCGTCGGCCATATCAAGAGTTGAGGGACACGGTTAATCTTTCCGCGACAAATCGTGATCGCGGCATGCGCCAACCGGTAGGCATATGGCCAGCCACTACGACAGGGGCGATTCGTCGCAATTACGTCTTAACCTTAGCAGGCTTGGAACGATTACGTGTTAGTGATATCTTACTTAAACGCGGCACCTGCGCTCTGATAGGAGAGGAGCGGGTGCGAAGAATATTCTACAGCAGGGGGTCGGCAACCTGAAGCCCGCGGGGCAGTATTATGTGGCCCCCCCACACAACGTCAGGACCTCTCCCCCACTCCTCTTTTCACTACCTATCTGAAGACCGACATGGCAGTTCTGACCTCAAATGGGGTTAGACAAGAACAAAAATTGCTTGCAATTGACATTGCAACGATTGTTTGTAAATTGCAACCTTGGGAGATGCGTGCTAAACACAAACGTAACTTCCATTTCAGTTTTGTACGTTATTGTTCGTTCCACGAATTCATTTGCTTTGACTGCAAAACGTCCATAACGCTGAGAACATGGACCGTCAAAATAAGTTGCGCCGGGCGCGGTAGAGGCCGAAAGGGGAGGATCAACCGGTTGGAAAACGTGAAACTGCACGTGTCAAAGATCATGATGTGTGTGTATTTGTGTGTGTGGGGGGAAGGGCCCCCGAAACAGCACAATGCAGAGAAAACACGAACAAGCAGCGGCAGCGAGTGTTTCGTTTACGTAAGTTTTTTCATATTTTTCTTGTTTCGTGTGCAGCTTAACACGGGCGTTATGAGTCCCAAAGTAGCCCAACTGTCGACCCTGTTGCATTATATTCTCCTAGGTAGGTGTCCCGCCGCATTGTACGAGCTCAGGCAGACATTCACTTACATCCGAGTATTACACACGCGCTTTGAGGTATAGTGACAAAATGGCTGTGCGCAGCGGTCCACAGCCAAATGTAACATGAAGCGCGTAACAGCCGCTGCCCGACACTGCGGTCGGCGCACTTTCGACGCTGAAACGATTCGCTTCACGAAGGCAGAGAACAAGGCGCGGATTCGAAGCGCGGCCGGCGCGACAGCAAAGAAAGAAAGGACGAAAGAGTTCAGAACAACGGGTGCTGCGCCTGCGCGAAATTCGTCGCAGGCGGAAGCGGCCGCCAAGCTTCCCTGTTCCATTTAGCAGTGAACCGCTCCGTACATACAATGACATCTCACGCAAGACACAAACGCTAACCACAACAACATAAAAGAGAAAGCAGGTACTCGCCTGGAACATTCGTGATGATAAGATCCCATACTGCCAACAATGGCGTCACAATGGCACGGCTGAATCTCGACGTATCCATTTTCGACAGCGTACAGCCACTTTCGCTGAGAAGACGCATGGCTAACGCACAACGTAGGGGCGACATCTTTGATCACACCACGCGCATATCAATCACAGCTGCACAACATATAAGTTAACACATCGCTGTACGCGAACGAAAACCAAACTATACCGCACGATGACGCACAACCACAGCCAAGCGCGAACAGCATAGCGCGGCCGGCGCGGCTTCCAGGCTAAAAGCACCCCACGTGATTCTACGTGCTATCACGTGACTGCCGACTGTTTCCATCGCCAGGAGCGCTAGGAGCACCCTAAGGAGGGAGTGCACAGCCTTGGCTTCCGAGATGGAAGGTGCGCTATCTCGGAGGCGATGGCATAGTTTGTAAGAATGGCAGACTGGGCGTGTTGGTTTAGCATATTTGAAGTGTAAGGCGCGGTAACGACGACGGACAGTACGCACACGCTTGTGACAGCGCGTGATGGGCATATAAACTGTGCTGTTTTCGAAGTAAACATTGTTGAAAGTAGCGCTCTGTGTGTGTACCTTACACTTCAAATACGATGTCATAGCGTGCGTAGTTCTCGCTCCCTCCCGCAGTTGCCGTAGTCTTCGTCTTTTCTCACCCTTGAGCAGTGGGATGGGAGTTGGCAGTGCGTGCGCCGTGCCGTGCATTCAGCCATCATTGGGTTTACAGCATATGACTTGCACTTATTGTCATGCCGTAAGTTTTACGAGCATGCGCGGTCATGCACGCGCTGCGCTAAATCGGCGCAGCATGTGAGGCGACATGTATACAAGCATGGAGTTCGTGGTGTCCTAGGAACTCTCTTATGCAAAGGTGAGCGCAGGGAGGGGGGGGGAGGGGTGCGGCCGCTTTCTCAAGTAGTCCGTAAGGGGGTGCCAATTCTGCCCCATACATTTACTCTGTCGAACCTCTCGCGTCATCTTTAATGCGCAGGGTTATGGCTGCGCATGCTCTTCGACAATAATGTCAACCGAGGACCTTCGATGGTGAATACGAAGCACAATTTACCTCCTACTTTTACCCCCGGTGGCCGTCGGGAGAAGCACGCCATCGATTCATTTCCATTTTTGCATCCATGGCTCATCCATGGTTGATCTTGTTTTGTTCCTTTAGGACTCGACAAAGTGCAAAGGGGGGGGGGTGCAGTGAGACTTGCCCCTCCCCCCCCTGATGGAGAAATCTGAGCACGCCTATGTTCTCATTTTCCTCGTTCGGTAGCGAGGTGCTAACATTATTGTTACTAATGTGTGTCCCCTTAAGGTGACATTGATTTCCTTCCGAGTCTTTGCTTACCTTTTGCAAGTGCTTCTGTGCGGAAATAACGTGGAGAAATTGTGCGGCCAGTTTTTGGCATCGTATATGGAACCGATAATGATTTCCCTGCAGGTTTCCCTTGCATGGATGAGTGGTACGAATTCGGGTATCGAAGTGTTAGCTTCCGTAATGTTTACATTAGCTGGCTAATTAGTACCACAAGGCAAGTGTAATTGTGTCCCATCTTGTTTAATGGACCTCAGTGAGGCCTCGGCTTACTCTAATGTTTGTGGACGAAAAATTCATATCACAGATACATTTTCCACTGCACGCGCGTAAACAAGTGGGTCGTGAAACTTTATGCATCAGTGTGTAATGTATGCATATTTATGTATGTCAGAATTGCGTGCTCTATGTTGTATACATTCCACATGTACAATTGTACTATATTAGCCTATATCTTGGTCTGTTCAAAGTAATTCTTTTTTTGTCCGTCTTATTGGCTAAGCGAACAATTAAAAGTGTTCATACCGAAACTTGCAAAAAGTGTTCATGCCAGCGGGATGTTTTCTGTCCCACTTACAGCTTTATACCCAGAAAGTTTTTGTAATGAATTCAACTTTTGTTCTAAATTGCTTCTACATTTGTATATGTGCCCTCGTATAAATGTTGATGTGGTTGATATGTATAGTGGAAAATATGAAACGGTAGGGCACACCTCGAGCCTGTGCAAAAAAAAGTGTTTGCTGATTTTCTTGTACATTTTCTTGAGTTTGTAGTATTTTGTGAAGCAATGATACTTCGTCATTTGTCTATGGTATGGTATAGTAAACTTTATTGCGGTCCCGCAGGGCGTGTCTCAACACGCAGCGGGCCGCTCCCACGTAGGGACCGTATGTGAAAATAAAATATCGCGAGAATTAACATTGTGCCAATGGCTCCACCATTTCCTTGTTTCCGTAATGTCACTGACATCGTAACCTTAGAAAAGGCAGTACAACAACAGATGCATTACGCAATGCACGCGATTTTAATATGCATGCATGGATGCAGCTTAGTGCTTCAATGTGTACCCTTCACTTCTTCCATTAACACCCTTATGAAAGACATTAACACCCTTTTTCCGCGCACACCCTTCTCTTAGGGTGTATATAAAGAAAAAAGGGTGTTGTGCAATGAAAAAAGGGTGTTAATGTCATTAACACCCTTTTTACACCCTTAAGGGTGTAAAAATGTTAAGTGTGTACCTCTTCGAGGTTCTCTTGCCGCCGCTTCCGCTCTGCTTGGGCTTCGCGGGCTTGTATCTCGGGGTCCGCACGACGCTGACATCTTTCTGCGGGCTCGGGAGCTGTCACCGCAGGGCCTTGGCGGCGAGCCCGCACTGCTGCTGCCTTGCGAACCCTTTGCTTGTTTTTTTGTTTTGCCTTCTGTTCTGTGGCACGTACCCACTCTGGGGGATGGGCCAAGAATGCGTAGTTGAAAGTTAAAATCTTATTCTAAGCATGAAAAATGTTTAAAAAAGTAAGAGAAGAAATGGCAATAATAAGTAATACATCAAATTAAGACTTCAAAAATTATGCTATTGAGCTCGTATTCCAGAGAGCCATATTAACCTGATCGGAACAATTTTGATGAGATTAGATAGATATAGTATTTTTAGTATTTTTGAAGGCAAGATTAAAATGGTACACGTTTAGTGGTTTGCATGAAATTACACACGGCATCGAATGCATCCCTATGGCAGTATGCTACAGCTGGCTATGCTATATGTGGTTTCGCCTGCCTTATTATCATCATCAAGGCTCTCGAGAACAAGAGGAAGAAGACTTCTCTTTCGCGCGAGCGTTCGCATGCTACAGTTGGCTATGCTATATGTGGTTTTGCCTGCGTTAATATCATCATCAAGGCGCTCGAAGAACAAGAGGAAGAAGACTTTCGCGCGAGCTGCGCCTGTAGCGGTCACCTCTGGAACTAAGGTTACGCTTACGCCGCGCGACTTTGCCCCAGCTTAAGAACCTGGCAAGCCAGCTCCTAAAACTGTGAAAGTACTTGCCGCCGAAACCCGCAATAGTGGAGCACCTTTGCTAATAGAACTGGAATTAACACTCTATTTTGCTCTCGTGTTACTCATCGGGCCCTATGTGGGCATTATGTAGGGCTATGATGCTCTGGCCGTCACATTTGCAGTTTCCTTTGTGGTTTCTGGCCTTCTCCGTTTAATTAAGTGGTTTCATTACGTCATGCCACTATGACACTATGACGTCAGCACGCAAAATTCTGAGAGTGGATTTATAATCACATATTGAGCGGCAGAGCACAAGACCTGGAGTATATGAAAAGCCATGGCTTGGAAGCACAGATAACTTATGAGTTTGGCTCAGATGGCGTAATGGAACAGTCCTTACGAAGAATCATACTTACTTCGTCAGGCTATTAGCCGATGCGTCGTAGTGGGCAAGGACCATTTTTTAAGGAGCAACTGAGGAAGGCAACGTTCAGAGATATGGGACCTCCGACTAAGAAGATTTGTGCGACTTCTCGAAGCCCTCGCCGCTCGCCGCAGAAGGGGACTGTGGCGCAAGGACAGGGAAACCGACGCGTTGACGCCGCCAAAACAGGAGGTCGTTCCTCGAGGTCGACTGTAAGCCGGCTTCGTCGAGCCGGCGTTGATGGTGGCAGCAATGTCGGCGCGCAGGAGTCGCGGTCGCGCCTGCTCTTCCTGGTCATTGGTCTGGCCATTTCTACCTTCTGCGTGCTGGTCGCGTTCTTCGTGGTGTACACGATGCGCAGCGTCGGAACCGTGGCCTCGGCTGGAGTCGCGAGGCAAAGCCACCCTGGCGGAGCTCTTGGCGCAGTCCGTGGCATAGTGGTCCAAGGCAAGCGCCCTCTGCCCGACGACTTCGCCGCCGCAGGGGTCGGTGCCGCCATACCAGAGAACACCAGGTGCGCGTGCCGCTTCAAGGAATAACTGGCACGTAACATAGGGCAGAAAACGAAACTATAGAGAACCACTAAGCTGGTTGAGACTTTAAAGAGCCACTATTTCAATGTGTTTTTTTTCGTATTTTGGCCACATTGTCTCAACGAAATTTCCCGATACTGGGTATGTTAACTCTGTGGCTGCATCAGAAGACAATGTACTTCCTTTTTACCGATTAGGAACTACGTAGGTCCTAGCAGACGCCGTCAAAATCTATGACGTCATGGTGAGTGGTGCGGAAACTTCAAAGTGGCGTCGCCTTCCGCATTTTCTTTTTGCGCATTTTCTCGATAACCAAGCGTCTTCTCGCAGCAAGCGTGGTGTTTTTGATATCATGAAATCATGAAATAGTAGTTTACTTATACAAGAAAAATCGTTTTTCTCTTTAGTGTCCCTTTGAATAAAGCTGACAGCTGGTAAGGATTCATTTCTTTTAAATGGCACCACAAGATATCACAAAAACAGAGAACGCCACAGGAACACAAGCGCCGACTCTCAACTGATGTTCATTCGCGTGAGGAAGACATATTTATGCCGACACTCGGTTACACGAGACAAAAATTAGCCATTTAAATACATAATTTGTTCTGATGCTGCGTGACAGAAGGAAAACTGAGGCATGGCCCGTTCACAATAAAGACGAATGATGTTTAATTAATGGGTAGCCCCAGACGACGTGTAGGACGAAGCGTTGGCCGGCATGTGTTCGCTTGCGCAGACAGTTTGTCCTTGCTTGTTTCCGTATCATCCGTTGTGGAGGTGGCACGGTCCTCCAAGCAGGATAGGTTTCGTAACACTCAACGACATTCTTAAGTAACTCGTATTGAAATGTCGAAAAAAAGCAAGGGAGACTTCCAACTGTGCTACTTCCTTGATGCCTGGGTTTCGCGGGATATCTACAAAAAGTGTCCATTGTGCAAGAAAGGCCAGACAGTGCAAACTCAATATGTCGTAAACGTCAGTTTAACGGCACCGAGTCGCATTGACGTGCGTACCGCGGGTGAGGCGACCAGTTGCCTTCCATTATACGCCGAGACGATGAAAATGTCCTTCGACCAGTTTTGAATAATTCACTCTCGAATGGATGTTTCCATTATAGAGGGGAATAACATTAAGCCATGGAATGGTGTGTTGAAGGGCGTTCGATCAATAGACTGTCCCCCGTAAAATGTAGGCAAGCAGGAATGCCAGAAGGTGAATTGGAACTCGGGACAAAAATTGGGAAGCACCCAAATAGTGCGCGACACCTTCATCTAAGTGAACTTATTAAGGCTAAAAGCTTAGATGCCTCATCAAACGCGAAAATTGACCGTCAGCGTCAACACAAGTGACGAAAAAAAATCACGCTATGACGTCACCATATGAGGTCATAATGACGTCACAGATCGTCAAAATTTGTGGCGTCATCCTGAGGTCACGATGACATCACATAACGTGACATCGCATGATGACGCCATCACACGACCTCGCTTGCTCAAAGGTGGGCGAACCCGGAGGCAGCGCAAAACCACGTAAGGTGCTGAAAGCTTTCTGAGGGAGGTGGGGGGAGGGGGGATTAGTTCATCGACTGATAAGAAAATGATGATGGCTTTCGCCTTCGAGTCGTCTTAAGCGAATGCATAAGGGACTGAGTTTTAGGCGTGGTCTTTGCCGAATGCGTAAGATCTGTCGTTGAGTGACTCAGGCACACGGAGGACCGCGCTTGACACAGATTTTGTATTGAGTTTCTTGTACCATTCCACACGATGCTACGTCAAGCTGCCAGACATCTCTGAACTGTCCTTCTCAAGATTCGGGTTTGTGTCGTATAAACCACCGTATTCTTGGTAATATGAAGTGGCTCGACGCAGGTTCGTGTGCGTGTACCACGAGGAGAACAGACGTCCGGGCTACAGTCCCGACACGTTTCCGTACGCCTACTGCCACGTAGTGGCCTACTGCTGCCTGTCCGTGAACACGGCGCCCGAAGACACGCAGGCGTTGCAGAGCATTGCTCGGTTAGCCAGCTCCCACAAACCGATCGCAATCATCGTCAGAGGTACGAATTCTCGGTATGCGTTGACGCTTACATCTGCTCATGATGACATAATAGAATGTAACATTGTCATCTGTATAAAGCGTGAGACAGACGGCACGATTTTCCATGCGATGCGACGGCCGACGCGGCGGTGCGGCAGCCGGAGTGGTGACCTTTCATAGTATCGGACAGCCACCATTCTGGCTGCCGCAACGCCGCGTCGGACGTCGCATCGGAAGGAAAATCGTACCGTCTGTCTCGGCCTTAATACGGAACACCTGGGCGCGCGGCAAATAGCGTCATCGGTCACAAATTGCGCAGTGCCGCGTAAAGAGGCGAATGTATGAGTGAACGGATGTTCCTTCTGCTTGTACTACCACCGTACCAAAAGCTTTTATTAAGGCGGCAGCATTAGATGCCTCATCAAAAGCGGAAATTGACCGCGTTTCGCGTCGGCGTCTCCCGTCTTCGGCGTCAACACGAGCGATACAAAAAATCGCCACGTGCTGACGTCCACGTGCTGACGCCACGTGCTGACGTGCTGACGTGTGAAGTCGTATGGTGCTGACGTCACCATACGACTTCGTCATGACGGCACAGATCGCCAAAATTTATGACGTCACCATGACGTCATCGTGGCTTCACGTGACGTCCCATGATGACATCATCACATGACATCGTAGCTTGGTCAAAGCTCCGATCACGGAGGCAGTGCAAAATCAAGTTAGGTGCCTCCGATCCTGGAGGCAGTGGAGAACCACGTTAGGTGCAGGAAGCTTTCGGAGGGTGGCGGGGCAGGATCAATACATCGACTGAGAAGAAAAAGAGGATGGCTTTCGCCTTCGAGTCGTCTTAGGTGAGTGCATAAGGGACCCTGTGAGTTTCATATTTTATATATTAATCCTTATTGTTGAACCCCCAGTACCAAGAACCATATTATCAAAATCTGTAAAGAGGCCCAAGTGGTCGAAATTATCCTGCAGCCCCCCACAACGGCGTGCCGCGCAATAATATCGCGTGGTTCTTGCCACGTAAAACCCCATAATTAGCGGGGTTTTATGTGGCAATTAGAACCCCACAAGCCGCGCAATATGTGGACGATGGGACACATTGTGGCACGCTCGCGAGCTCCGTTTCATAGAAATGACGATGCTACATTCGATTGCTGTACTGATTCTCAATGATGTTCGCACTGTTGACCTGCGGGCTGCTGACAGCAGTACGATTCTTTGGCAATTTTGAAGGCTGCTTTTTTGTAGAATTCAGACTCAAGAAATGGTATATTACTTTCCCTACGGTTGCTGCTGAATACTTCTGGTGGGGTACCTTGAACGGTAGGTCAACGCGCCTCTCTCGAAACCATTACTGCCTCGTCGAAATAGAGCAGCTGTAAGATGCGTTATCGCTGCTAGGTTTAATTCTTATGCACAACCCAAGGTGATGCACGTAAGACACATACGGTACGAAGAGATAAGGCCGGTGTTCATGTCTGCAATGTATTAGAAAAGAGCGCTGACAGACTCATTAGCATTATCGATTACACCTTGGCATCGGTAAGCTGATGATGTCAGCACCACTGCGTGAATTGAGTTGAAACTTTTCATAAAAATATTGATTATATATTAACTTCTTCGGCTTGTGCAGCTCACAAATTTGCACGCGTTGGCTGGAATTTTGTTTGTGTGGCATATAAATTCTGTTGTTCCCTGTGAAATACAGCACTTGTTAGTCGGTATCTTCTCCGTGTGTATCCCCTCTTCCTCGTGTCTGTGCCTTGGGCGGTCATTCTTTAAGGCGAAAACCTTACATGCTTCATGAAACGCGAAAATTGATCGTCGGCGTCGACCGTCGTCCCGCGGCGTCAGCGTCAACACGAGTGATGCAAAAATCATTATCACGTGATGACGTCTCCATATGACGTCATCATGACGCCACAGTTGGACTAGTTGTATTTGGCAGGCCACGCAATGGCATATATCCTCTAGAGCTTTTCAATTGTCATTGTCATGCATGTTCTGGCGCAGTGGGCGTCGGCCAGACCGACACTGACCTGACGGCGCTGTTCGGCGCGTGGCGCGCGAGCCAGTTTGCGGCGCGGCTGCTGGACGTGCGGCGACGCACGTCGTTCTGCTGCGTCTACCTGCACTGGCGCAGGCCGTCGGCCATCTACCGGGAGCGCGTCACACGCCTAGCAGCCGACCTGCGCGCCGCACTGCGGGACTACGGTGTTCGCCTCGGCTTCGTCGTGGACTCTGCCACGGTCGAGGCACTCAACGTGCGCACGTGGGTAATCAGATTAGTTTGGGGATATGATGTTATTAACCCATAAAGCAACAACCGTAGTGTTGACACTGCGGACACAAGAAGGGACGAACGCTGATCCCGTAACACCTTTCATGTGGCAGTCGTGTTGACGCTGCTTGTTAAATTAACTAGTACTGGTACAAGTTCTCCTAAGCCACAAGGCCTTCGTTTCGTGAAGACGTGCTGCCATTTCATAGGTATACGCTGGTGTTTTAGCTATTTGTAATGGTTACATATTGTAGTGAGGTCGGTCGTAGTCGGGGATTGCAGCGTTCCCTTGCGCTGAATAATGGCGGTGACAACGTTTGCCTTCGATGAGAGTTACGTATATAAACTAAGCTTCTATTTAATTTAAATCCCTGGATGCTTCGAAGCTGGTGTTTGTCTAGAGACTCCCACTAAGTGGGTAGCTCTTAACATTGCCCGACTCTATTTCCACACATGGAGAACGGGCCTTAAACTTAATTGAAAGCGTTTAGGTAATGGACACTGATGAGGATCCACGATGCATATCTACTGCACAGTTTATCTGTATTTTTATGTGCTCCAGCCCAAAGGTCTATGGAAGTTCTGGCCAATCAGACTGCCGTCGTTTGAACCATGTGGCTTGTTAACGTCAACGCAGCCACTGCAGTTGGAGCGCTCTGGCTGACGCCTCGAGTACGTTGAGCGTGCCTATAATGTCGAATACGTATGCGGTTTGTGGTGCTCCTTAGTAAATGAATGCGCGGTACTGCATGCGAGAAACAAACAAACCCACAGGCGTACATTAATCAGTTTACTTAGTAAACGTAGTGAGCAAGTGGTCTGTCTCGACTGCCTAAGTACTCGGCTCGGCTACATACACAACGAGCCACCGTATTAGCGGATTTGCATAATGCGCGGAAATTCCCAGCGAGGCAGCTCGGGATGAATGAGCTGGAACGCCTGGGAACGCAGCATCAATTAGGCAACTCTGTCCACGAACATTTATTTCACTCGGCAACGTTCTCCTAGCACATATGAAGCCACCGTTTGATGTCTGCCCACTTCATTCCCGTGGTCTATCTGGGCTGTGTCTAAGCGGCACTTCTTAGGCTAATCTTGTTTTCGCTTGCAGTCCTCGTCAATCTTCATTATTTTTTATTTCCGAAGTAGCTCTCCTCTGTTCTTATTGATGCGTGGGGAAGATATCTTATTGCTTGGTCCGCAGAAAGCAATGGCCGTGGTATACTGACCACATACCACTGCACAAGCGACATCCTCTTTACAGGAATTTGGATATGCTGAATTCGAGTCCCTCGTTATTGGGATTGATCACTTAGAGACCGCAAGGTCTTCCTGGAAACTTGCAATTTTGAACTTCTTCTGCCCATGTAGCGAGACTTTCGTAAACTCTTCATGAGATACTGGTTTGTGAGCGTTGCAACATCGAATCAGTGGCAGGCGATCAGCGCAAAGAGTGCTCATTACACGAGCAATGCTAACATCAATGTCGGCTGAGGCGCCCTTATTAGCAGTGAAACGTATAGGGCGAAAAGATTTTGAATGAATGCAACATCTTGTACACTAATTTTCATCTCACTGTTGAGACCATCAACACCAAGTACTATAGGTTGTGAGGTTTGCCAACGCGCACACAGTTTACACAGAGACGGTCTGGCTTGACATACAGTGGGCGTTCTCTTGGTTAAGTGTACCAGCATAGAGTGCAACGAAGAATCTGCGCTTTGCGGGGTCTCGGTTGAAATTATACATCTCAACCGCAGACATCTCATATACATCTCAACCGGTACTGCAGCATCCTCCACACAGTCCCGATTTCGCTCCAGTTGTCTGGTCTAGAGCACTAGAAAAGTTCTTCGAACGTTTTCAACAACGATGGTAGCGTCAAGCAACCTCTCCGCTGGCTGCGGCGCAAGAACGAGTCTTTTTGTGGTTGGTATCCATGTGCGCGGTCACAAATAGTCAATAAGTGCATCAGGGTAAACATCTCAATAATGAAACCAACCAATTCAATGCGTCTAACATGTTTCGTATTCCTGAAAAAATACGAAAAACCTTGGTTTCACTTGAGCACCTGTCGGTAAGTCCGTTTTTTCCTAAATTGGTAGACACAATTTGAAAATTTCCCCATGTTTTCCTTGACTATTGGCTTTGTATGGCGGTTAATAACGAAAAAAAATTAAGGTCATGCACTCCTCTGATTTTTCTTGTTAATTATTGCCGCCAACACAGATAGCTTCGGACAGGTGAGATTGCCTGTGACGTCATCGTGGTTTTTACAAGCGGAGCTGTTAAGCTTTACGTTATGTCGTTTCGCGTCGACAGAAGATGAACCGGCAGGCGCCGTCTTCGTCCTCTTTCTTCATCTTCTGCTTCGCTGCCAGAACACGTGCGCCGATTTCTCCGGCGTGGGATGCAATAACTTTGATGGGAGAGAGAACGAGTACAGAGAGAGAGGGAAAGAAAGAGATATTAAGAAAGAGAAAGAGAGAAATTCTTGGCGAAAAAGAATCCTTGACGAGACGGGATTCGAACCCGCGTACCCAGGATCCGAAGGCGAGCATCGTAACCACTCGGCTATCCAGGCACGCAGCAGAGCATAACATAGGCTTGTAAAGTATAGTATAGCAAGGCGGTGGAAAAGGGCAGTGAGGGTGAGGAGGAGGAAGAGGAGGAGGAGAGAAAGTAAAGTATAACAGAGAAAGGTGGAGAAAGACATAAATAGCGAGAAAGAAACTGAAGAAAAACAAAGAGCATCAAAGGAGAGAGAAATATTTAGACAGAGAAAGGAACAGAAAGAGGAAGTGGAGGAGAGAGAGAAAGAAAAAGAGGAAAGAGAAAGAAAAATAGAAAGAGCGAGAAGAAATATATATATATATATATATATATATATATATAGAGAGAGAGAGAGAGAGAGAGAGAATAGAAATAAACAGAGACAAATGTGACATAGAAAAAAGTAGAAGAGAGAAAAAGAAAGAAGGACACGAATAAAGAAAGAGAAAAACAAAGAGAAACAAGGAAGGCCGGCCAGCTCCGCACTTCCTTCAGGCTTGGCACCCCTAGTGCGAAGCTGCCTTAATTTCTTTTGTTTTAACTTTCAGTACATTTGTAAATTTTAGTTGGGAACAGAGATTTTCTCGTATTATAGATGACATTTCTTTCTCTTCTGCATGCACTGACTGGTTGCAATGGTATTAACACACGTCAGTTTAATTCAGTAATTGTGTACTGTCACTCTTATTTTTTTCATTGTGCCTAAGTGAGGTACAATGACGAGCTTACGTCGACTGCGCAGCCTGCTGGCCACCTTGGGGCATGACTCGCTGCTGGTTACTCCGGCCCCGTACCCGACATCCTCGTCAGCCGCCATGTACCATTCGTACCACAACTACGAGGCTCTCCGGTGGCACAGCCGTCTGGCCGAGCTGGCCGGCAACGAGAGCGTCCGCGCATGCCACACCATCAGCCTGGCCGGCGTGGCGATGACTGCAGCCAACGCTACGCTAGTGCCCTACGATCGCATCTGCTCAGCGCACTTCCTCAGGACGCCCGCGACGAGGTGAGCTTGTCCTGAGCGTCAAACGGTCTGTTAACCTAATGAAACCAACATACAATGAAGTAAGGAACGTATAGGGAACATTACTTGCATGTTTCAACTGTAGTACAGCATCAAAAGAAAGTCTTCCACACTCGCTGTCGTGGCTGCGAGCGGCGCTGGCTAACGTTACAGGATTACATGAACTCAAATACCCAGTAAAGTGGATGGGAAAACGACCGCCGCTGTAGCTCAATTTATAGAGCGTCGGACGCGTTATCCGAAGGTTGTAGGTTTGGTCGCTATACCTGCGGCAAGTTCATTTTTCGTCCGCTTTAACTCATTTCCACTTATGTCATCATGACTGTACTACGGCTAAAACATGTCCCCCATACATTCCTTAGTTTCAGTGTTTCATGAGGTTGTGTCTAACAAAAGAAACGAGTCCTCAATCAATCCTCCCTCTTTGTTCCGTTCTTTGTGCTCGGAAAAAGCAATCCGGCTAACGGGCACGGCTAACGCCCAAGTTTTCCAATAACTGATGCTCTCTCGATCGGGAGCTTGTCGGCGATCAGGCGTTTCTGATGTGGTAGTCTGATCTTTTATCGAGGTTAGTTGTCGTTTCAGGCTGCCACATTTCATTTTGCCTGGATATGAACGCATGACCGTCGTTTTTGCCTTTAACTCGAGTGTTGCGCTGCTAAGCGCGTGCACGAGAGTCCATTTCCCAGCATGGAAGAAAGAAGCAGGAGGGAGCATTGCGCGATGTCAAGAAAGAAAGAAAGAAAGAAAGAAAGAAAGAAAGAAAGAAAGAAAGAAAGAAAGAAAGAAAGAAAGAAAGAAAGAAAGAAAGAAAGAAAGAAAGAAAGAAAGGAAGAAAGAAAGAAAGAAAGAAAGAAAAAGAAGTACGTCAGGCACGCAGACGGAAAACTTCGCCTACCCCCCTTTTCCCAATAGGGCAATCGCACCTGAAATTTTTATCAAATGCCAGTAGATATAGCGCATATGACACTTATGACACTTTGCCGGTGCGCCTGCTTCAAGCCACGCAATGGGCTCGCTGGGCGTGCTGACACGAAGGAGGCAGTAGCGTCTCGCTCGTGAGTAGCGGAGAGCACGAGCCGACAGACGTCTCGCATTTTGTTTCCCTCGATGGGATGCGACAGCGTTTGCATACGCCGCTTATTCACCTACCATCTCCTGGGGCATTACTAGTGCGATTCGCGTTCTTGTGTGTTATTAGCTCGTTTACTCACCTGATTTACGACGCGCGCACATCTTGGCAAGGGAATGTAATGCGCAGAAATCGCTAGCCTGGTCTACCACGCCATTACCAAGATGAGTTTTGTAAATGACTATTAATCGATACTTTGCTCTGCCAACTTGCAAAAGAATGGTAGTGGACTTATGAGACCTTCATGCAACAGACTGCAACCGACCTTTTCTCTCATTCGTGAAGTACAATTTGCACCACCAGAAAAGATCGAGAGAGCTGAGGAACGCGATGAAAAGAAACGACTCGGAATAGTGGACGCTTCGTAGTCTGTAAACAAATATATCAACTCATTGTGCATATCACGAAGTAGAACATGTCACGTGTCCTGCTTTAGTGCACCGTGTCTGAACGAAAGAAAATTAGGCGTGGCTTTGCTATCGCAAACACTAAATGGCCAGCGGAGCCGAGGCGAAGTCTCGGCAATGTTGTGCAAAGCTATAGGCGAAGAAGAGCTTGGTTTAGCAAAGCAGGAGCAAAGCTAAGCAAGGTTCCTCCTCTCCCTCGCCTCACTCATTCCTTGCCGTGACACTCCATTGCTTTACTATACTTTATCTTCACCTTTTCTCTCACCCTTACTATACTAGGCTTATGCTATGCTTTCCCTCTCGCTGTACACTTGCCCCCTCTCCCGACTTGGCTATTGCCTTGGTATGCTATGCTAAGTCTCCTAACTCTCTTCGCTTAGCCCTCGTCCAGCTGCGCCGAGTTTTCGCGTACGAGAGGAACGGTTGAACGTCGACCTTAAACAGGTCCGCTGTTAAGAAAAAAAAGGCTTCCTTCGCATAGATGCTCATCAAGGTTGTGTTTCTGCGTAACCTTTTTATTCTCACGTCCAACGCTGCTGTCGTGTAGCAAGGACGGCTGGTCATCGGTGGGCCGCCTGTGGGGCTCCGGCACCCTCGTGTCCTTCCTGTCCGTGGGCCGGGCGCGGTCCTTCGTTGCCGCCGTGCACGAGGAGGCTGGCTCGAACTGCCTCGGCTTCTGGGACCCCGAGCACGACGACTTCGCCGCTCGCTGCGGAGGACCCCAATACCCGCTCATCGGGGCTGTCGTGGGACGACTCGAGGATGAGCGGAGACGTGATTAAAAAAGAAGTTATCGATCACGTGCTATACTCATAGGCTCTCCTTTTATTACTGACGATACCCCACACGAGATAGAAGGTTATACACAGCAAGCGACAGTCGAACCCACATATATCGAACTCGCTAAAAAACGGGAGTTAGTTCGGTATATCGTATAATTCGATGTAAAACATTTAAATAATTTTCTGTACTTTCGATGCGAATTTCGGTGCGCAAGTTGGCTTCACGGAGCTGCTTCATGATAATGCAAGGAAGGATGTAAAAATGGGTTTGTTGGTAGTGGCACATGGCGAAACTTGTAGCGCACAAAAAGACACGGACGACGAAAGTGACGACGCGCATCGTCCTGTCGTCACTTTCTTCGAGTCTTTTCACTGTGTGCGCTACAAGTTTCGCCATAAATGCAAGGAAGGTGGCTTGGGGCAACACATGTTTTTTTTTTTAGTTCTTATTATTTTCACGCGTGTTCTGTTTTCACGCATTCGTGTTTCACCCGCAAAGACTGTAAGCAACGCTCGGCGCAGGCCGCGCAGCAGTGTTTGAGAAGCTTCGCGATAACTTGAGATCATTCTGTTAAAGTTGCGCATAGGACGCGAATAGTCTAGAGCTAACACCAGCGATAACACTGGAATGTTCGATGGGACATGTATAAAAGCCGACGCGCTGTACCGCTTCTGATATTATCGACGGCCGACGCTCTGTTCGCCGCTATCAGTGCAATTTCGGCCAAATAAAGAGTTTCTTTTTGGACACGCCGACTGCTTCCTTCGTCAGCGTCACGACCCCGTGACATTATTATTATATTTTTTTTTCGGGGGGGGGGGGGGGGATGTACATGGGCGGGTTGTAGGCGAGAAAATGCGGTATCGATAAGATTACGGCCTTCCTAATCAAACCGCCCGCTCTCTCAAATGCATGCGGGAAAGTCCCCTTCCGTGAGAAAAAGCCAACCTTGTGTGAGGGAAAGCCAACTTCTTGGGGCGTTTCGCACTGCCCGATGTTCGATATATTAGTAAGTGTTCCGGCTATTTTTGTTCCATGTAGCGGTAAAGTTTTCCATGCATCTACATTAAAGCATTGTCGTGTTCAAAATTAGTTCGATATAAAGGATAATTCGATTTAGCCGAGTTCGATATAGTCTGGTTTGACTGTATTCAAATCGAAATTTATCAAGACCAGTTCGGCAGGTAATAATGCACCGCGCAGTAAAACTAGCTCTTCGTTTCAATGCAATGGAAAGAAATAAAAGTGGCCCGATCACGGAACAAGTACACTGAGGGTCACGGGCTCAGAATTGACATTCATCCCTGCTGACATCATTGTACAGCGAATATGCTCAACTCTATGGAAAATGATCCTCAACAGCCTTCAACAACTTCGCTGTCGGACTATTCTGGAATTCGGACTCTTCTGTCCCACCAAAGATTGCAAACAGAGTGAGCAAAAATTCTTGGGTATTACGCGCCAAAACAACTATACTTAAAGTAGGGGACATTGCAGATCACTTCTGACCACTTTGCATAAGCTTAGTTACGGCGGGAGAGGAAGGAGTGTTTTCGCTAATACACGATGTTTTTATTTTCCCAAAATGTCGACGAGGGCGAAATCGCAGCTGCGGCAGAGTATCTTTTTCTTCTTGAAGCTTAAATGGTTAGGCGAAAATATTTTTATATTCTATACGTATAGTAAACTAATCAGCCATATCACAATTTTTCTGGATTTACTAGCTTACTCATAAATAGCTTCGCCGAGAGTGGCCGATAATTTTTCTCTACTGTCTTATGATTTAATTTTTGCCGTTCATTTTGGTCGGAGATACGCACCTGTCGAATATAATTTCCTCACTACGTAAGCTAGCAGTGAAAGAAATAACGTATTCAACAAGTTTAGTGCAGGCAGCACATCCATTCCCGGGAAACACAGCTTGTTGGACTCTGTGTGCAAAGCTTGCTGTTTCCCGTCTTTAACCTGAAACAGGACAGATTGGACGCACTACTGTAACACAACAGGCCTGACTACGATCCATGAGCTGCCATACATGAGATGAATGAACTGCCCCCAAAAACCCGCTACACACCAACAAACCCGGAGGCGTACATGCCTCCTACACATACTATAGCGGTGCGCTTGCGTGTGCCGACTGACAGTGGCGGAAAGCAGATCCCCATAGCGCCCACGAGGCGGCGCCCCACCATTCATATTACCATATTTAGTGCAAGTTTACCTTTCCAGCTAGCATCCTGTTCCTACTGTATCCCGGCCGGCACGCCTTATCGATTACTAGATACATTTGCATACCCCACGCATGCTAGAACAGCCGAGAAAGGAAGGAAGGTCACAAGGGATATCACGACGTCCGAGTCGATACGACGTCGCTCGCCCAGCAACTGGAACGCTCTTTTGAGCAACGCGTCCAAACCGAAGAAACGTCCGACGTCTATATTTATATGAAGAAAATCCGCTAGGCAAAGGGAGCGGTTGCCGATAACAGCGACTTGGAACCATTCATTTTCCACGGCCACAATGAAAAGTTTCTCGAGGATCATTCCGCGCACACTCAGGCGGTATGCAGAGAGGTTCCCCGCTATCGACTCCGACACGCGCCTTCTGTTCGCGCCAAGTGGCGCGGCCCTTCGCTTTCATTGAAAGAGGAAGGGTTGAAGAAACAACTCATTATAAGCAGCGGGCGCCACCCGCGCTGACCTGCCTATATATATATATATATATATATATATATATATATATATATATATATATATATATATATATATATATATATATATATATATATATATATATATATATATAAAGTGGAGGGCACGGAGGTTCTGCTACTGGGACGAGTCGATACGTTCTGTCGGTACGAAGTGAAAATGACGGAGCCGGGGGCGCTGCTAGACTGCACACAAAATGCTGGGTGAGATTCACCCGTATATAAAGCGAAACGAAGTGGATAGCGCGTCGAAATAAAAAGATGGCGCGATGAATAGGAAGGCCGATAATGCTGTCGTCTTCCGCGACAAAGGCTGTATTTGCGACAGAGGGGTTCAACCTATAACTAGGTCTCCTTATCCGTGTTTACTCTCGCAGGAGGCTTTTGCGCCGCGCAATGCGGAGAATATATTTATACGGCTCAACAACATGTTTTCGTAGTACAGCGCTCACTACGCACACACGAGTAATCTCATGCCGGAGTTTCCTCCCAATATACTGTATCAACACCGACGATGCGGACTCAATCCTTCCTGAATGCTGGGCTCGTGTCCACTCAGTGAAGGCGTTAAAATGGGTCAATGAGGACAACCGTAGCAGCAGCAACGAAAGCGCGCCACCAATTTCCTGCGTGTACTAGCTATTCGTCCGTGAATGGTTAGTAGGCTTTGCGGATATGCATGGTTCCGAAAGGCAAAGCAGGTGGCGGCCTGGTTTGCTCTATTTCGTTCTCGCTTGCGCTATTAGAGTGTGTAGTTAGTTGACTGCGGAGTCTTCGCACTCGACGAATGAGCTGCAAATATAACCCTATTAAGGATAGCCGTCTCGCCGTTGACGTATTTTTGCGAAGATATGCACGATTCGCCTTCACAGCAATGAAACCAGCGGAAGCTCAGAGATCGTTCACGGACATCGCCGTTACGATAATTTCGTTCTGGAAGAATCTTGGTTTGGGGTAGTTGGTATTAGTTAATAACTGAAGAAACTTATCGGCGCAAATTTCTGGCACGTGCACGTTCACCACGTTTCCTGACTACTATTAAGGTCATCTTTCCACTGTGAAATAAAATTAGTTGGACGTTGGCACGCGTCCTATAGTTTTGCGCGTTCTTCGTCCTCTTTCAATTAGCGCCGAAAAATTTCTTCAGGTACGATCATTTCGATGCGGTTTTCTTTCCTTAACGCGGAGCTTTATTTGCGTGGATCAAAAGGAACGATGCGTACCAAGAAGGCGCGTATTTGAATATCAGTTACTGTGCCACTAATGGATGTCTCTATAAGTCTCAGCATACTTTAAGCTTCAGTCGACAGTCAGCTCTAACCCAATAGTTTACTCTCTCCGCGTGTCGTTTTTGCCGCGCTGTCAATTATCAATGCAACCATACCAACTCCTGAATATTACAGGACATTGCACGTTGCACTGGACGGAAGTAAATGCAATTTTACTAATGGAAATTAGTCGCATATCGTTTAATTACTTGTTTTTCTAAAGCTTTGCCCCACATATATTCCCACGTGTGCGCTGGATGTACAATTTTCCTTACTAGTCGACCCGAATTTTGTCAATAATGTTGCGCGTTATGACACTGCAACGAGACTATAATCACTGGACGCATTCATGGCTGAGTCCCTAATGACGTTGAAGGCCCTAATGATGTTGAAAAGATGTGATCGAAGACTCGAGTTCATAGACGGCCGCGACAAATACTTCTTGACTGTGACGTCACATGGTGACGCCATCACATGACATCATTGCTTGGTCAAAGGCGGGCCGATCCTGGAGGCAGTACGTAACAAGGTGAGGTGCAGCTTACAATGTCTCCGATCCTGAAAGCATAGCGAGACCACGTCAGTTGCTGAAGGCTTTCGGAAGGGGGCACGGGAGATTCAATAAATCGACTTAGAAGAAAAAGAAGATGGCTTCCGCCTTGGAGTCGGCGGAGGCGGATGCATAAGCGAACCTGTGAGTTTTTTGCCAGTGTTTACGACGAAAGGTGAAAGTTAATGTTGGGTTAAATATATGCCATTGCACTGGGGCTTGAAGTTAAAAGCATGAATTTGGCAAATCTCTGGTTTAATACACTTGAAACGCTGAAGTTATAGCAATATATGCGAGCGTGGTGAACTTGGCCGAAGAAATTTGGGGCTTTTCAAAGATAGGCAGGCTGATTATCGGATATCGCCTGCAAGAACACACTGTGTCTTAGTTATTTCAACACGAAAGTGTTTTATGCCGGGGTCCACCAAGACTTCAGTGACGTATTTCCGTCACGGAAATGACGTCGAAAAAATTTACACTATCAGATCACAAAGAAAAAAAGTTCCGTCAACGGGCATCGAACTCACGACCGCTGGGTCCGCGACAACAGATGCTGGGTACGCTATCCACTGCGCCACGGTCACAAACTCTAGAGGCTTTACAAACGCGTCTTTTATATCTACCACTCTCCCGGTCGGCGGGCTTGTGTTGCTCTCTGGGAGCGGTAAAGTAATTCGTCATTACTGTGGCCTCTGCGATTAACACCTGCAACGCGTTACACGTCCGTCCCATTCGGCGTGTTTTCAATAGAAGTTCGATTTTGTCAATGCCTTAACACACCGCGAGGTGGCGATATTAGTCGAAGTGTCGTAAAAGCGTCGGCCTCGCTCATAGCATCACGCTAATCCAAACCAAAAATAGCCCTGCGACGCGCGCCTGCCTGACCTGGCTGTTACATTGCGTTCCCCGCTCACACGCTCGCCCCGAGAAAAATGCCCCCACCTCCCCGAAGGGAATCGTGAGGAAATGCGAATGCATTTCTTACGCCGAGAGAGGGTACCGTTGCCGTCAGATATTCGCCTTCACCGACTTCTGCCATCGCCTTGAGAGGCGCCCAGCCAGCGAACAGTCGAGAGTGAGGCGCGAGCGGACGGGAGAGTGGGGCGCCAGCGTTCTCGGCTCGGCGTTGGCGTTTCACAGCGGCGTCTCGACCACACATTTCCGGATGTTCTTGAGAGGCGCCCAGCCAGCGAACGGTCGAGAGTGAGGCGCGAGCGGACGGGAGAGTGGGGCGCAGGGAGGAGAGAGAGCGAACGGCGAGAGAAGGAGCGGCGAAGCACTACACCTACCCTCTCCTACACTCTCTCGCACCACATGCTCCGGTTGCTAGGGGCGAGGATAAGCGCGCGCGCCCGCAACTGTTGCTATGGGAGAGGGCGCCGCGGACAACGCCGGACGCCTGACATAGCCCGACTAAGAAATGCATTCGCATTTAAAATCGCGGCCGGGGTGCGGCACGACGCGCTTTGCGTTTCCCTCTAGTCCGGCCGCGGTGTTCAATCACGTTTTAACATGCCGCGTGATGGCGACCAAGTTCTGCGTCCAATATGCGACGCTCTTCTGGCTATCACACCTCGTTCTCTGATTACGCGTTCACCGTTAACTACTACAGCTACCACAAGGTTTTGTGTAATCATTTAACATGGACGTTAGTCGTCGGGATGGATATGTACCACCAATCATTACAGTGAGTGCATCCACGTTAAACGGTGCTATAGTTGCCAGACATCAATACATATTGTGCAAATTCTCTTATGTCAATGTACAGTAAACATTGTTACTTCTGTAAGGGCTCGCTTTACTTTCGTGTTATTCCGATTCCTATAACGGAGGGATCAACCATCTTTTTCTTCTAGTGATTGTGTTAAGCCAGAAAATTGATGGTTGCGGGACAATTGATTTTCCATCTTCGGCATAAGGTTCGTTAATAGTTTGACTAGTGTAGTTTTTTAGCATCTCCAATACATCACTACTTTTGGTCATTACGAAAGGCTTACGCAACGGATATGTGTGCTCTTGTTTCGGCATCCCGAAATTCTTGGCTCAGGGTATGATTTTTTCCTGATATTTTGTATTTCCCGCATTTTTGCGCCGATATTATTAGAGAAGTTCGCTATGCTATGATCAAGAAGGGCTCTAATTTCACTTTTTTTCTATAAGTGCAACCAAAGAAGCAAGTGTTGAATGGTTGCTTGTGAAGAAGCCTGTATTCCAAAAGCAATCAATCAATCAATCAATCAATCAATCAATCAATCAATCAATCAATCAATCAATCAATCAATCAATCAATCAATCAATCAATCAATCAATCAATCAATCAATCAATCAATCAATCAATCAGTATTACTTCAGTGAGGTATCATTAAGACGTTCCGCTCTGCGAGTACAAGTTTTCTCGTTTTCACCTAACTCGAATCGCACGGTGATTACTTCGAGAACTTTGCCTGACCTTTACTGTTTACTGCTTGGACAGGACAGACCTCGCACTTCATGATGTTTGACATGACAATACTTTGTGAAGGTCCCATTGGGTAACGCACAACCGGGTTGGTAATCTTCAGTAGCTGAAAGCGGTCTGCTGACTGCCAGACAGACTACTCGATGAGTTTTGGCCCGGAGCGCATGTCAATACCAGGCGCCTGCCGTGAAGAGACGACGAGAGTGACGTCAGCCTTAGGGAATGGCCCATAACTATTCGCCTCGTTCGCCACCGATGGCGGTGCTGCGAATGGCGCTCCGGTGACACAAAGGCGGGGATTCGGCTATTGTCGTCTACTAGGCTCTGGCTAGAACAACAGCATTTTCGTTATAGTTCGCTCGCGTCGCACGGCGTTCCTCGACTACTAGCTGTATTTTCTTCTAATGCTAGTTATTTAGATGGTTGCTAGCATTACAGGAGGTTAAGAAACGTTAGCATTTAACGTATCTTCTATATACCCGCAGCCATCGCGGTCAGGACCATGCTCCCGAGTTCGTAGCGTCACTCACTGGGCTGGATGACGTTGAAATAGCTTACGTGAAAGCGCGAACGTCCCGCCAATCGAATTAAAGAGAGCTTACGCTGCTTTAGAAGCGAAGTGCGATCAATAAAAGTTAGCGTTGTGTAAACAGACTTGAGTTTAACGAAAATTCACACTGCTCGTAGTCATGAGGACCTGCGTACACAAAATGTTTGCCGACAAAATAAAATTGATAACATCATCGACCAGCGGGTTATTGCGGACAGCTAGCATAGAGTGGGCGAGTTGGATGCACGTTAAAGCACATAGGCTCCGAATGAAGCGCCAGCAGTGGTGCGCGTGGTACAGTTCGTACCCATATGATTAGAGATACGCTCATGCGGTTTGCCACTCGTGAGCCACATTCATGCTTTCGATCACCCAGTGTTGCCTAATCGGGTGTGCGGGCCTGTCAATGGTGATGACAGGACGGCGCGCACTATACAGTTCCTAATGCTTGGGCAACGCGCTCCGCTGTTCATGTTTCATTTGACACCGGTAGTACAGCTTGGTAAACAGTAGGAAAAATCGGCGAATGTGTCCAGGAAGACGAGAAAGAGAGCTCTTTCCCATCATTCTTTTAGCCCCCTTGGCTGGTTATTGCAATTTTTTTACCGCGCTTAACATGATTGAATATTTTAAGGTAAAGAAGAAGAAAATGGCTTTTGCCTTCGAGTTATCTTAGGCAAATGCATAAGGGACCCTGTGAGTCTTTTTAATACAGTCATCGCACCACGCCCTATCAGGAGTCGACCGTTGAGAGTGATTTACACTATTTTATTGCAAATACATCTTATTACGACTTTCCGATGCGAAAGCTTTGTATTTACGTTATTATGACTACACCAATTGTTTTCGTCATACTTTTAGACGACTATGAACGAGTCAGAAAACGTCGATTTATTAACGTTATATTGCCTCTCCTCTGGAACCGCTCCTCTGGGACACGTGGTAGCCGTCCCCGAACGGCCGACAAAAGTTTATGGTAGCGCCAAATTCGCAGCACTAACTGCAGTTGTAGCCTTCAAGAAGTCAAGACCGCCTGTCTAAACTTTGGCTCCAGCGACAACCCGTGTTCCAAGGATATTTTATCTCTCCATGTAAAATGTCAGAGCGGAGCAGTGGCCAGCGTAAACTTCAAATGAAGAGGGGCAGGGAGAGAGAGAGAAGAAAATGAAGAAACGCGAACAAATAGTGCCCGTCCTTCTGATTTGCTTTTTCGAAAAGCGCCCCGGGAGACAGCACCATACAATAGTGTTTGTCGAAACAGGAAATGTCAGCACGGTGTCTTCCAATTATTTCCTTTGTAGTCTCACATTCTCGATTTCCACTCACCGCTTTTCTCTTGTAAATCAAAGGCGCCCTGACTACATCCCAATATTTGCGCAGTAATTGAAACAGAGGTGGGCTGTTTTTCACAAATAGCACAAAGCGTTGAACCTCACATAAGGTAATAATGAAAAGCTGAGATTCGATGCCGGAAATAAGTTAAATTGCTATAAGGTAAACATCTCACATATCGGGTGAAAGAAATCTCTCTTCGAATGGGATTGAATGACGATGAAAATAATCTGTGCGACGTTTTGTAAAGAGAGCTGATCACTGGGAGCATCGAGTGGGAAGTCAGAACTGTTGAGTCAAGGAGGAAAATGGGAGCCCGAAGACGTCGACTGAACACGTGATTTATTCACGGGGACTTTCGGTGTCTTTCATTACCGCATTAGCTCGACACATATTAAAAAAAAAAGACATGGCTGATCCCTCCGTCATAGGAATCGGCATAACACGAAAGTGAAACGTGTCTTCACAGAAGTAGTGCTTATTGTGTAGTGATATATGAGAGCTTCTACAATGTCTATTGGTGTTTGGCAGCTATAGCACCGTTTGACGTGGATGCACCCATGTTTACGCCTAGTGGCATGTCTCCATCGCGGTGACTAACGCCCATGATCATGATTAAACCGTTGTGGTAGCTGAACTTGTGAACATATATCTGGACACAGCGAATCGTGAATACCGCGTAAAGATGACATCAACAAGCTCATAATCAACACTGGTACCCGATATGCACTTCTTCAAAACGTCGTCAATTAAGGAGAGAAACGGCATGGTGTGCGCTTTCTAGCAATGGGTAACCGACGCCTGTTCTCATGCATACACTACCACACTGCGTTTCAGCAACACGGGAGGCAGAGGTTCGCAGCTTGAGCCGCAAACGCGTGCGTCCCTCTGGCCTCTGTCTCGCTCCTCCAAGGCACGATATCCGCCCGTCGAAAACGTGTCCTTTCTGCAACGCATATTGCAGCAGTTTTGTTAGTCGGTGATCTCATAATAAAGATGTTTTCTCTCTCTCTCTCTCGCAATCGAAGCAGTCGGCGGCGGAGAAATCCCGTTGGTGCGTGTGGAAGCTGCACTACGCCGATGAGCCGGCGCACACTAACACGAAGCGAAAGGCAAAGAACGTAACTGCGTCTAGGGTGCCTCGGCGACGCCAGCGCGGTCAGTGTCCCTCGCTGGTATCGAGACGCTTTAACCATGACCTTTAACCAAGCGCCCGTAAGTGTCGATTGTGACGCATTACTTCTTTTCACCTCTCACAGAGGGCGGCACTGCCCCGCCCCGCCCCGCCTACCTACACCGCGAGCAGAGAGCAGCGTGCGAGAGAGAATGTGTGAAAGATATAGGGCGCGTTCGTGAAATATCCAGCATCTGCCAAGGTAGCTTAGTCGGTTGAGCGTCAGGCGCTTACCGTCGCGGCCGCAAGGTCGTGGGTTCAATTCCCAGCGGCGGATCTTTTTCTTGGTTTGTTTCTTTCTCACCCGTTGGCGTCCATTTTATCAACGTCATATCCGTAACGGAAGTACTTGAGGGACCCCGGCATATAAAAGTTTCGTGTTAAAAAAAATTAAGTTTAAGGGTAACGTCGGCTGCCCGCAGAAGGGTATTTCTGGGGAGATGATAAATGTATTTTGTATAGAGTGACACAATCGGTAATCGCACACAATTATTGGGTGGGAATCAACATACGGTGGGATGAAAAAAATACTAAAGAGAGACTTGAACAACTGCGTAACGGCTAAAATGTGCCGTGAATGAAGTGCATGGGGCTTCTGCCAAGCTCTGTGTCAAATTGTTGGGCCGACGTATTTTTGAAGAAAAATAGAAACAGCTAAAGGGCTGCGTCTATGTGGAATTAGTTTTCAAAGGCAGGCTTCATGACGTAATTTTCGCTGTTTATTTTAAACCTCCGCGGGTAATGCAGTAGGTATTGGGAGTTGCTTGCTCTCTGCTACTCTGAAAGTCCTTGTCCCTGTGTGACCTTAGGCTCACACTATCACCGTCATCGCCATCGGCCATACTCGTAGCCATAATTGATCCTGTCTTGGGATAGCCGAGATCTCAACGTGCCTGCAGATTTTGTAGTCATCACCTTACCTTGCGTCTTGCTCTCATTTCTTCGTTTATTCTGGCACCACATTCTGTTACGAGGAATATGTGCCGAAATATATCACCGAGTATCTTTGCTCATCACATTACATGCTGCCGCGGTGGTGTAGCTCGCGTAGCAATCAGCGAGGCCGATTGGACTCGTAGGAAGAGCTGCGCGCAGCACGAAATGATGATGAGATAACTTAGATTCGTGAGAAATTGTTACTAAAGTATCGTAAAGGGTCTTGAGAGAAGCGCGTGTTCGCTGCGCGATTGTTTCGCCATTATAAAAAGAATTCTCGAACAATACTATCGCACACATTCATGGATGCAAATCCCGGCCTGCAAGCCTCCGTAGCTCTTATACGGGTTGTATACATCAAAATGCGTGACGCGTAAAGGTGAAACGTAGTCAACGCAAATTTGGTGCCCCAATAGCGTCACAGACGCTGGCATAGTATTCAGGCAACCGTTATATAAACCTGCCAACAGTAATGGGCTACATTAGAGCTCTTTATTTGGACTTGCAGATTTGCTCTGTTCATTTCTTCAGAACACTCGAAACGAACGAACGAAGTCATCCGCATGCGCTCACAGCGCTTGCGTTATATAGGTACAGTGTGTAAAGTAAAAAAAAAAACTCAACCGCAAAATAAGGCACAAACAGCTCCTCTGGAGAGCTACCTCTTGTTTAAGGTTAAAAAACAGTTAACAGCATTTGAAGTTACTTTCAGTATTTGTATCATCTCTCCCTTACTTCACGTTGTCGATTGAAGAGCTATATCCTTGCAGTAGCATACTTTCAGTATTTGTATCATCTCTCCCTTACTTCACGTTGTCGATTGAAGAGCTATATCCTTACAGTAGCAGTATCTGCGTAGTTTGCGATTGACAAGTTGAACACACTTGGAGTCTTTATCCGCGTACCGGTCAATCCTATCGACGTCCGTTATCTCCGATTCATGATATCCTTGATTAGTGCTGCTTCTTCTGCCAGCTTCGGCCTCAGTGCTGGCAGTGACCGTGCGAGCTCGGATAGAGAAAATGGCTCGGGGAACAGTCGACACAATCATCAGCAGTGTGGTACTAGGCGTGGAAGCGCCGGAGTTCACTGGACTCACATCAACGTGCTCGACTCTCCAAAGTACGAAAGTCGCGCACTGGTTCTTCAGTCGCGACAGGGAACTGGTGGCATTGTTGACGTATTCCAGAGCTCGTCGAGCAAGCGACAGCGTCTCGGGGCTGACTTGCGGAAAGTTCGTGTGTGATGTACCAGCGCATGCGCAGTACTCCTTGGGCACAGAAGCGTCGATGCAGGTTCTGTTAGCCGGGATTGGGGCGAGGAGGCTGCGGCCACGGCGCGTGAACTTCAGGCTCAATTCGCCAGGCAGCATGGCTAAGGCTTCGAGCGTGGCGTGCACGTCGTAGGGCGTGGTGAGGCGATGCTCGTTTATGGCCAAACTTGAGGCTGCCGAAGGATACCTGCGAAGTGTTTGCTCTGTTAGGCAAGCTGTCGAGGCCGTCTGAGATCTATAAAAAAAGTGATTACAGACGATAGAGTAGCAATACTCGGTAGTTTTCGGCTTCGTGCAAATACACTTGCAAGGCAATAGACTGGTTTGCAGCAAATTTAGTCATTTTTACTCAACCATCTCCAAACGCCATCGCCACTAAGAAAAACAACACTTACGTGTATTAGTCTACAGTGCCGTTTCATGCTTGCTACCCATGACCATTGATCCCGTCGTTGGCAAAAGACAATTCGCTAATGACTTCCCCCGGATTGATTTGTTGCGCCGGCTGCGATGTAGAAATATTGACAGTTTAATCCTTTAATTTCAGTATTTCGGATAACATATAACTGAAGTTTGAAGCCACGAGCCCGGCAGAGTGGGATGTACAGGGATATATATGTGGCACTACTGCAAAGATTGTTTACAAAAGGCAGAAAGCACTTATCATGCATACAACGCGCCTTTATGAGCTAAAACACTCAAAATTTTATGATTCCGTTATCTCATCGGCGTAACATTGTGAATATGCATTCCATTCGTCAGTAAGCTTTGCTTTTTGCAAATTATTTTGCGTATTTAATCGCAGCATTCGATTTTCACAGTTGAATCTACAGAACTTAGAAACGTTTCTTTTGATGCATATTGTGTGATTGAAAACCCGATGGTAGCCGCCGCGGTGGCTCAGTGGTTACGGCGGTCATCGTCTGATCTCAAAGACGCAGGTTTCATCTAGGCCACGGAGGCGAAATGCTAGAGGCCCGTGCACTGTGCGATATCAGTGCACGTTGAAGAACCACAGGTGGTTGAAGTTATCCGGAGCCTTCCACTACGGCGTATTCGAAAGCACGAGTCGCTTTGGGACATTAAACTACACAAACAAATCAATCAAGCAAAAGCCTGATGGTATACATGAAACAAAAAAGTATATATATATATTGTTGGATCAGTCTGCGAAGTAACTTTATATAGCAACTACGCAACGAAGCACTAGTGTAGTCAAGGGGGGGGGGGTGTTAATCAGCCTCTCCCCCCCCCCCCCCCCGAAATTTTCAGCTTTGCATGGGTATACATGAACACATGCAAACACACGCACGACCATACATAAACAGAGGTTAACAACCCCCTCCCCCTTGACTCCCTCCTCCCCCTCCCGCTTTTGAAAAACTTTGTGGCCATGCCCTAGCAACGAAATGTGCCTGTCTAATGAAATCTGAATATAAGGGCCATTTAGACAACGTTTTGCAAGTCGTTGCTAAGCGCTCGCGCGCGTGTGTCGTTTCGTGCTGCTGTTTTCGCTCTTCTTCTATGAAAGCCTAACAACCGTATTGTCAAACAATCCTCGACTCAAAGCATTCTCTGCACTCTATTGTGGCGAACACAGCGTCGGCCCTCTACTGAACCACGCTTCTAAAGGTTCGTTTGTGGAGCGTCTGTGGAGCGCAATGAGCACCTTTGTCGAGGATCAGCGCTGGAGAATCTCGATTTGTCGACATTCTCTAGTGTAAATAAGAAGCCAGGAGTTGTAAAAGAGAAAGCGGGAGTAACAGAGGCAGCAAATTAAATGCGAACGCTAAAAACAAGAATATACCGCAGAGATTTACAAATGCGAAATAAATAAAAAGGCAATAATTGCGTGATAGTACAGGGAGATGCGCTTTGCTATTTGAAGCGCATGCTAGCTGCCTCAGGACAAAAACACAGCGGAACAAATATTCGCCAACAAAATCAGGCATGAACCTGATGCAGTTGTCGTCCCGAAACCCCTCGGCATATTATAATGGAACGACAGGATATTCACTCAGCAAGACCAGTGGAAAGCACACATCTTTTCGGTGACTCTGGGTTTGAAAGCGGATGGAAGTATTGCCTGGTCATTGCTTAGACAAGCAAGAAACGTTTGGAGTCAAGGTGAAAAAGAAACAGGTACGAGATTGATAGAACCGGAGTCCTTACAGACGTGGATAATACTACATTATGGTAACAAAGGCTTATATGAAAAAGAAATAAATAAAGCATAAGAAATAGCGAGGACGATATATCATAACTAAAACCTTATTATGATAAACAGGCTACGCTGCTACTGTAGACACCCCGTTTCAGAGATGGATCTACTAAAGGTAATTATTATCATCATAGTTGTACTGTAGTGTTGATTAGATGAAACGTTCTAGAATAATACTAAGAGTGTCTGTGACACGGCACGAAATGCAGTTTTGTGACTTAAGTAACAATTACGAAACGCTGACAAACCTTTTGACTAAAAGTGGTGCCAGCTTGATGAAGCAGAACGGCATGCCGCTGCCGTCGCCAGTGATCCTGGTGTCCCAGTGACTCTTTCCGACATCACTGAGCAGCACGAGCGTTGTTTCGAACGACACGTTGCTCCTCTCGAGGTTCGAGAGGAACGTCTTCATCGGCTTGTCCAAGACGTGGGCCTTGGTGCCATTCCGCGAGGAGTCCTTCAGGTTGATGAATGCGAAGAATGGCTGCACATTGCCCGCTTTGATCAACTCCGAGGCGTAATCGAGCAGTGCCTTACTGCGCAGCCGGTATCCCGAGCACACTGAAGGCTGTTCGTTGGAGATGCCCACGTCAGCCTCTGGAGAACGGGCCGTTTCGTCGGGTTCGCTCATCCGGGAGGCCATTGCCGAAGGGTAGTGGTCGGTGGGCTTGCGAAAGAAACCCCGATCGACGGGGTCGACAAACGCACCTTCGGATGGCGTCTCCTCGACGTAGAGCGTCCAGTGGCGCCGCTTCTTGTACTCGTTCCAGAGAAGGGGCAGGTCGTCGTAATAACTGCCGGAAGAACGGGACCACGCCTCGCCGCCGGTCATTCCGCCCAGCAGCGCCACGGCGCTCGGGAAAGAACCGGCACCTACGGCACTGTAGCCACGCAGTTCGCGCGTGTCCGGTGAGTGTCTGAGGAAGTTTGCCGTGTACCTGAAGTTTCGCTCGAAGTCGCTCCGCGATGAGGCGCCCACGGAGATCACGAGAACGCTGTGCCTCTTTCCAGGCTCGGCGGCTGTTTCCACATCCGCTGACCGGTTGCGCCTTCTGGCTACCAGGTGTAGGCCTTCGTAGATGGGGGTCACATTGTGTAGGCAACGAAGCTTAATGTACTCGGCATCGAGCCTTATTCTAGTCGTTATCTTGCGCCACGTGTTTTCGAACAGCCGCGGCCGTCGATCTGATGCCAAAGTGTCCAGTGGGGCGTAGAAGCAGGACAATTCGCGAAACGATCGGATTCCGTACGTGTTGTCCAGCCTGGCGCTGTCCAAGAATACGCGGTCTAGGGCGAAGCGCACGGGAGGCTCGCGGCCCACGCATACCTGGTGGCTGTGCGTCGACATTGATTGCTCGGAGGAATGCCGCTCTCGTAGTTGCACTCTGCATCCCGGCGTGTCGATCAAAATTCGGGTGTCCAGGAAGAGGCCGTCGCTGTAATCGAAAGGCGAGAAGTGACTGCATCGCGCTGAAAGCAGTATGACGCCAGCAGTCAGCAGCAGTTTAACGACTGTACTACGCTGCAACCGTGCTACCGGGAACATTCTTCTTCGTCTTCCTAGCCTTTTGAATACAGTTGGAATGACCCACTTGGGCGACGAAAAACAACGATGAGAAGACAGTTATATGGCGCAACACTTGCGTTAGCCGTTTGACCACAGAAGTCAGTGAAAATTTTGCTTTAACTATAGAAATTTAAAGAAAACATGGTCCCTTATACATTTGCGTAAGACGACTCCAAGGCGAAAGCCATCTTCTTTTCCTTCTCAGTCGAAAGCTTTCTGTACTCAACGTGGGATTGCACTGCCTCCGGGATCGGAGGCACTGGAAGCTTTCTGCACCTCACGTAGTTTTGCAGTGCCTCCGGGATCGGCCCACCTTTGACCAAGTGATCATATCATGCTATGATGTCGTGATGTGACGTCACGTTAGGTGACGTAATAGTGATGTCATGACGGAACAAATTCTGGCGACCTGTGACGTCACGATGGCGTCATAGGGTGACGTGATCATGTGATGATTTTTTGTATCACCCGTGTTGACGCCAATGCTGATGGTCACATTTCGAATTTGTGGAGGCATCGCCTTCAAAGAAAAGCAGTGAGAGAAAAGTTGATTTTATGTCGTCGGAAAAAAATTCTAACCAGTTATATTCTATTCACTGTGAAGAAGAAGAAAAAAAAAGTCAGTTTCGCCGCAGCGGCGAAGCAATGAATGGGATAGCAAGAAACTGTAATGCTATACGAAGCCAGGCTCGCCATTAGATACTCTCAGTTTGAACAGCGCTCCTGTTGCAAAAGCGACCGAAGCAGCGAAGGAAACTAGCGTGCTTCAAGTTTCGAGCTGTGACACTTGATAGCTCGCGCTCATCTTCTGTTTTTTCGTTTAGCGGCGTCCCTTGAGCTCGAGTGACTTTCGTACGCTCCGTAACATGAGCGCGGACATCACGGTGAAAGCTCGAAACATCCCTCCTCCCCTCACCACGTGATAACCGCGCGAGCAGACAGCGGAAGGGCAAGGTTCTCCCTGCGGAAATATAAGAAGAAGCGAGCGAGCTGGCCGACGACTTTTAAATGCGCCAGTTGCGCTCCTCGCGCCATCTCGCTGGTAATGAAGAAATGCTTATAAGCGCCTGCCGTCTCGGAGTACTGCCAGCGGTTAAGGCTGTGTATATGACGCTCGCCGTTAGCTACCTGAAGGATCTGCGTTTTGTGGCGTAGTGGTTTGCGCCACGCGCTGCGGAGCGAGAGGTCGCTGGTTCGATTCCGCGCTTCGCAAGCATTTTTCTGAATTATTTTTTCTTTGGGATTTTTATGTATATACACATACTTATACATATACGGTGCATGACGGCGGCGACGGCGACGGCAAGAACCAGCCGAGACTGTCCATATAATTGCTATCGCAGTAAAACTGAATATTTTGACCGCGGAGAAGAAGATCCATAATGAATGAGTTCGTTCTAGGTGTTCAGTGATTGGACGATACAGTCACAAGGTTTTAACTCCTTTGAATTTAATTTCCGTTGCCTCTCTCTCTCCCTCTCTACACTCACTGACTCTTAGGTACACAGGCAGGAGAGATGCACTTCGTTCAAGATTTTATGGTATAGATTGAATAAGATTTAAGCTCTAAGTATGTAATGAAGCTTATATTTTTCGACCAGATCAGTTCTTACATATTATTTTTCTTACTTTTTCAAATTACTTATTATTCTCAAAGGGCCAACTCGCCTCCTTCACCTTTTTTTATACGAAATATTGATCCCAGTCAAATATAGTTAAAAAAAAAGGTATTTCTAGGAAACTTCGGTACGGGTTGATTACAGATCTGTTCTCAATGATTGAAGCAATTTTCTGGGCTGGTTCTATACAGTTGAAGAACAGTTTGCGTCTGGATTTGGCAGAACCGAGTGCGCAAGAATCTCAGATTTAAAAAAAAGCAAAAAACAAAACAAAGAATGCCTTCGAAGAGAGTTTGAAACACTGTTTAGACGAGCCCGAATGCTTCGCTAATGAAGTCTGTGTGCGACGAAATGGGATCTCCTCCTTATTGACATCATTAGCGCTTAGTTAGCTAACACCGGACGTCTCTAACGAGGCTACACAATGGGCATTGTCCTAGCCTCCCGCACTGCACGTTTACCACGTCGCAGGGAGATAATTTCGTGCCTAACCCGTTCCTCCGAACTTTCTAATAAATGTCGTAGGCCCTTCGAGGTAATAGCACAGTTTGCACGCGCTTCGCAACGATATCATTACTCATGCAAAGCTGATGTCCATTTATAAACTACACCAGCCTACAAAAATGCGCTACCATCAGAGTACGGAATAATGCGATAGTTTTCTTAATCTATGGCGCCTCTAAGAGCCTAATTTGGGCCCGCCTCGGTGGTGCAGTGCTTACGGTACTCGGCTGCTGACCGGGAAGACGTGGGTTCGATCCCGGCCGCGGCGGTCGCATTTCGATGGAGGCGAAATAATAGATTCCCGTATACTGTGCGATTTCAGTGCACGTTAAAGGACACCAGATGGTCAAAATTTCCCGAGCCCTCAACTACGATGGGCCTCATAATCATATGGTGGTTTTAACAAGTAAAAACCCAGACGTTATTATTGTGATAAAGTTGGAGATGCAAGAATATTGGTAATAAAAGTGTAAATGTGAAGTGGCTGAACGGACTTGAGTACAGTTCTTGTGACGCATAAAGTTACTTCAGAATTATTTGCAATAATTGTCAATCGCACCATGTTGCGCGGGGCCGCTGCTTTGCGACTAGCTGTTTCGAGTCGTCCATGCTATGATTGCTCTTGCCGTGTGCTGGAGAGCGACTTAGTCTGCTGCCCATTACTGTCTTATTCTACATTACACTTACTACCAGTGTCATTAAAGACTTTAGGCAGGAGTGGGAGATACACAGCAAACGCACATATGTGTACGAAGAAAACTGTGCTTGAAATTGCAAGGTATTAACATAATGTGATGAATGATACGTGATGTAGACGCACATGTATCATAACTTGATAATCCCGAAACACACAAGTGCATTAAGATTCCAGGGATAGCGGCAAACGAACACTGCGTAGGCGTGTCTCTGTATTACGAAAAAGAAAAGAACCGTGGAGCATGAAATGTTTTTTTTCTTACTTACCACTTTGAGCGGCCTCAGGGTGAGCTGTTTCACGAAGCAATAAATGTCAGCTTGAATCTAAATGTTCCACGTATGTGCCATAGAATTGTATCAACATAAAAATAATATTCTGGCGAAAGTAATGGAATCACCGTAAGCCAATATAGAGCATAGCTTACTTCCTCGAGTGAAGCCTGAATCCCCAAATTAAACGTGATCTTTTTGCGGCTTACGTTTCGTTCGGTTTTTGGCACAGTTGGGATCCTCGCGGAGTGACGTGGCCTGACCCAGGAGGCGAGACACACAACAGCACTTGGTTCAATCGTGCGAGACTGTGCTGTCAAAGGCGCTGAGCTGGTTGGCCGTCCCAACGTCAGTGGAGGACACGTGTCCTCGCTAAGGTCTTAATGTAGTTTGTAACGCGATCCGATCCAGCGGGCGGTGCAATCAAAGGTGCGGGCGGGACGATCCTAATGGCGCCATATTGCGTTACCGCCGCTCAGGTGTATCGTATGGACGCGGCTTCTTTCTCCTCGTTCTGAGTCGGTGTCCCCGAGTTCGTAAACGTAACGGCATGCCTTACGCGCCACTGTGGCGTACAGAAAGGATCCGGCAAGAACAGCGTTGGCGTTGGCACGGACGAGCTTGGATATGAAGCACTTGCCATGGCTGCGATGCCTTATATCGCGACGCGTGCCTGTTTCGCTTTTACAGCGAAAGCTGTTATGAGATCACAAGAGCCCTTTCTGGCGCCGTAGTTGTCCGCCGCCGGTGTCCGTAACCGCTATCGCACGAAATAAGAGAAAAACGCCAGGCCTACGTCTGCGTGGCAGCCCACATTAACATATGTAACCACATTAACATATGTAATATAGCGTGTGTTGTGTCGGCGGGCGGTGACCGACGGCGAGGGCCCGACGACTGGACGCGAGACGCAACGTGCGCCGGCACGGCCCGCGACACGAGCAGGAGAAGTGAGTGAGTCCGGAGCCCGCGGAAGCCCGACAAAGACTGAGCCGGCCAGCGGCCGTTTATTCGAAAGACGACACAACGGACACGCGTGCACACGCGATTGGCTGCATGCCATCACGTGTGCCGTTACAGACGACATCTGCCGACATTAGAACACGCTAAGGCGCACTCTCAGTGCGCGCGCCATTCACAAATGGCGCCACTACGTCACAGCGTGGTAGAAGAGCAAAATAACAACCAGGTGTCACACAATGCGAATTGCGCAACGAGTGGGCCGTTGAATGCTTCCAACGCATTACAAAGGGCCCAACCACAATTCTTTGTCGTCATCAGGCACAGAACAAGTGCACGTAATGGCGCACAGGTGTGTAGCGGGCACCACGGTTCTCCGCACAATGATGAAAAATGGCATGGTTGCTTCTCTACTTCACAAAAATTATGATAATTTATAGCGTAGTGGCTACCTCGCAAATGTACGTTTATTAGATGCCAAGGAAGCACATAAGAACCCCATGCTGCAACTTTCTCAGGGTCTCAATAGAGTTATTTCACTCTCTATCTCTCTTTCTCATGTTGACATATGTAATATAGCGTGGTAGGAGAGTAAAATAACAGCCGGGCGTCGCACAATGCCAATTACGTAACCAGTGGATCGTTTAAAGCTTTCAACATATTACAAAGGGCTCAGCCACAATTCTTCATCGTCATCTCCCACCGCATCAACAAAGTGCACATAATGCCTTGCAGATGATTAGCAGACGCCTCGCTTCTCCGCAGAATGAAGAATAATGGCGAATAATAACTTCACAAAAATTATGATTTATGGCGTACTAGGTACCTTGCAAGTGTACTTGTACCAGTAGCTCCAAGAGAGTTTACAATGAGTTCTAGGAAGGCCGCTGTTCCATCTTTCGTTGGGACTGTGCTGCGCTTTCCGCGCAGGCCTGTCGTTTTTTGTCGTATAGATACGTGGCCTTCTTAGTTGCTGAACAGTCGTAGCTGTGGCGAAGGCGAAATGCTAGAGGCCCGTGTGCTGTGCCATTTCAGTGCACGTTAAAGAACCCCCAGGTGGTCGAAATTATCCGGAGCCCCCCACTACGGCGTCTCCCGTGGCCTGAGTCGCTTTGTGACGTTAAACCCTATAAACCCACCATCGCAGCTGTTGTTACTGTTGTGCCTATTCTGTGCCTCCTACCTTTATAAGACTCACTAAATCACTTTTGTTTCATTACATACTGTGTGTGAGTATGTGCTGATGTGTGTACTATCTTTGTTTTTTGTTATTTAAATCATTTTCACTCACCCCTCGCAATCTCACCTGGAAAGTCATGCCTGGCCTGTTGCTATCTTAACTTCTCCAGCTATATATCTCTAAGCTTTCAGTGTCTTTCTTGCTTTATAGCTCTAGAAATAAGCAAACGCCCCGAAGGTCGTTAGCCGCACATACAGCCTGAGAAAACAAAGCACTCAGATGTGTATATTATATAAGGAAGAGTGTTGACACGAGCGCAGGCTGCCAGCCTAGCGTCTGCACGAAGTCGGAAAGGCGAGTATACGTGCTACAGGTTGAGTCAAGCTTTCACCACAATGGTATGCCTAAGGGAACCGCAATCGAGAAGAATAATTCGAAAGAATCACGTTGGAGAACGAGGGGTCATATGTTTTGATGACTATTTCAAAACCCACACTACTACCGTATACAGCTGCGAAAATGAATTTCGACTAAGCTGTATTGGATTGTCGTAATTTCATTATCCGGGCGATGACTTCTCGCGAGCACAGATGTTGGTAGAATTAAAGCCCCTAAAAGGGAAGGTAAACTACCTTTCCTTCTTTCCTTTTTTTTTTCGGGCACGTACGTCCGTCTCTATTGGAAACGTGACGTCATAGATTGCTACGGCGTCTGCTAGGGCCTACTTAATAGTTAATCGGTAGAAAATGTTTACACTGTGTTCTGAGGGACCCATGGTTTTAACATGAGCATTTTCAGAACATTTTTTTACACCAATGCGGCCAAAATACACACGATGACATTGAAAGCCATGATGTCACTCTGACGTCCATGGGCTGAAGTACCGGCGCGATATTCAAGAAATGAAAATTTGACCTTTATTTCCCCTTCTAATGGTCATCTTATGTTGGCGAAATTAATGAAGGTAGAGTTCTGAAACAATAATTTATCTGTCTAAGCTGATTCAATGTTTCGCTTTAGTGTCGCCTCAACGGGGAGCGTATGTTTTCGCGTATGTTTCTATGTGTGAACCTTCTGCAACATGCTGATCAGGCCCATAGCCAGATAGGGGGGGGGGGCGCTAGGGCCCGGGACCCCCCGAAATTTTGGTGAAGTAGGTGTTTTTACCAAAAGTGAATAATGAAAATATGTGTTTTTCTTAAATAGTCAAGGTTTTCAGCAAGTGGGCCCGCCCGAAAAAGATTCCTGGCTACAGGCCTGATGCTGATCACCGCACAACATGTACACTATAAACACTTTCGCCGTTTAGGGAGTCTTTCTGCCGCGGAACAATAATCGCCATCTGGCTTGTTTGCTTGGGTTTCCTTTCTCGAAAACTCGGTGCTCGCCGCTAGCCTGTCAACAACGCTAGGTCACGCTGATATCGAGCGCGCCATTCGGGACCTGAGAGTACGGTGCCCGCGGCGTTGAAGCAAAGAAAGGCTCGCAATATAGACGACGATTCTTGCTGTGCAACGGCAAAGACGCCAGATGGTAAAAGTGTTTTAGAATGTAGCGGTAGTACTGACGACGCAGACAGTACTTCTACGAACGTGAGTGTTGGAGCTTCCGACTATGTTAGAAAAAAAGGCCGTGATAGGGTGCTTCGGCGCGTTAATTAGTGTACTGCATATTTGTTTTCATCATGACAATGCAGCCACTGGGCCGGATCAAGGAATTTCTGAACAGCCCCGTGGTATGTGTGTAGCTGCATTCGTTTTAACGAGTCCAAAGTGTAGTGCTCACCGGTGCGCGATACACACTGTTGTAACTGCAGTACTATTTCCTACGAGACGCCGGGCGTTGCGTTGCGCTTTCGAGAGAAAGGGAGAGCTCTCACAGATCGTGGCGATGCGACCCTTTTAGAACCCGTGGGGAGCGCTGCGCCTTCCGAATGAAGGTAAACGGTGTTTAGTGAACGCATAAAGTGCTTTTAGAACTTTTTGTTGTGCTAGACGCCCGTTGAGAACCATTTCACACGTGGTTACATCCCAGGGCAGCAAACGGTCTGGAAGTAATTCCGAACGGTTCCACCACGCTGAAGCCTTCAGGCGGGGCTCAGTTTGTTTCCTGAACGTACATAAAAAAGAAAATGCGAGTCATACCAAACAAGGGACATATTTTGTAGCATTGTTTGTAAATAACGAGAGAAAAAAAGTGCCTCGTTCCGCTTCTGCTTTCGAGCGCCTGTTGCTAAAAATGACGCCTTTAGGAGTGGTCCGCATTGCGGTCTTTTCAAAATGTTACGCACGCTCGTGAGAAAGACGACCTTTTTTTGTTGTTGATTTTACCCTTGCGTGCACTTGTAAAGATGCTTAAGCATAAACAGAAAAGGCGGGACAAGTAACCATCGTTGCGTGTTCGCTTGGCTACCCCTCATTGGGGGAAGGTAAGAAGAGGAAAAAATTTTCTATCGGTATTGTTCTCACTGATAAATGTGGACCGACCCCAGATACAGTGTCCTTAAAGCGAACCTATGAAATGGCGTGGCAGTAATGCGAGGACTGACCCCGGCGGCATTGGAATAACTAATGGTACAGTTCCGATTATGTTGTGAAAACTGAGTCGCACCAGATACCCCGTATATTAAGTAATCAAACCAATTAGACGATAGACCCTTTTAAGAATAAAACAACCTCCGACCATGGCCCTAGCGTCACAGTCCAGCAAAGCCACGCGGGTATAGCTACTAAAATCGACCGGGCTTAGGGATCGATTGTCGACGTGTAATGGACTGGCACACGTGATAACACCTTCCTACCCTTATTTCTTTCCTCTCATCCCTTATTCTCTTTCCTCCAGAGTAGGATAGCAAACCTGGTTCGCTTCTGGTTGACCTCGTCTTTTCATCCCCCTCCTTCTTAAAAACAAGCGATCATATATATATATATATATATATATATATATATATATATATATATATATATATATATATATATATATATATATATATATATATATATATATATATATATATATATATATATATATAGAAACTGTGTGATTATTGCGATGGCCTTGTTAGCCGATTCAAAGACCGGTTATTGTAGTACAGGATAAGGCCAGTCACGTATTTTTTATGACATTTCTGTAAAAATGTCATCGCTCTAAAAGCGAATATTATTTTTTTTCTTTGTCACTGCATGTCAGACTAGTGATTGTCTTGTGGGTGTTAGAAACCACTTTGGGATCAGAAAAGTACCTTACCTTGTTCCTGACAAAATTTTAGTCTAGAATGAACCTCGTAAGCAGATTTTGGCGAAGCAGTTTGGATATGATAGTTTTCCTAAAAGAACGTCCCCCCCCCCCACCGCCACCAATATACGAACTGAGAAAAATAAGTTTAAAGATTTCACAACATGCTAATTATTTCGATGGTCAAAAAAATTATCAAAGTGACTTCCTGCATAAATACGGCCTTCCTCATCAACATGATACTGTTGTGTGACAATTTCATGCAATCGTCTTCAATTTTTCGCAGCTTTCGAGCTGTGAGTTTTGCGTTTTCACAACACGTGTTGGTCACAAAACGGACCACGCGTTGATCGCAGTGAACTCCCAGGAAAACGAACATATAAGCCTAAGCCGAGTGGCACACAAATAGAGCAGGAGTAACTCAAAATTGGCGCGAAAGCAGCGGCGGATGGTCATGTGATACGTTTCCGCCAATTTGAGCGTCAGTTCCAGTTTTCCAGCGATTCTGCTGTCGGCGCGCGGCTCAATATATGTGCCTTTTTAATTTATTTGTTTGTCCTCGTGGGAGCGGCCCGCGGCGCTGCCGCCCTGAACGGCTGCGGTGCTCCTCAGGACTATCTTAATAAAGTTCATTGTCTGTCTGTCTGTCCTCTAGTGTACTCTCGACAGATGGTCTTCTGTGACAAAGAAGGGCTAAAAACAAATGTCACTGGTCCCGTTAACGGGGATGGCAATCGCCGGGCGGATTCCAAGGGCGGACCTATCGGCCTCCCGAAACGCACCACGAAAGCGTGGACAATTTAGAGTTGGTCCTTTTAGTGCGCCAGCGAACGCCGGTTGTGGTCCAAAGACCGAGTCAGAGCCGAGAGTCGATAACACACACGAAATATATTCTCAGTTAAGGCAGTACAACATCACAAACGCATGCACACTCGGCTGGTACCCGTTACAACTTCACAATATAACTCAGATGGTGTTAACACAACGGGAACTAAACAAACAGATCACGCGCTACAAATGCAATCTCATGCATTACAACCTATTCAAGAACAATTAGTCCTGAATATTCAACTGCGTATCCAGTCCAGAATTCTTGGACGGTACTTGAATGCTTCTCTTCCAGGAAACACTCACGCTTACTCCAGCGCGCATCGTCGTTGTTCCTTCCGTCGACGTAACTTGTCACGGCTCACACGGCGTCGTCATCCGATTCTTCCAGATCGACGATCGACTGACCGCACGACATCACAAACACGTCTTCTTTGGCTGGCGGAGCCACATTCGGCATAACTTCATCTCCGGACCGACTGACTCCCTGACTCCGGTGCCCGCTTTTATCTCCTCTCCCCCGGGTTCTAGAAGCGTCGGGAGCGTTTTCCAGCGTGCAGCACAGCCAAGGCTAAGGAAGGATCGAGATTTCTCTTGCCAGTTCTGCACGCGGCGGCGTCACTCGGCGTCGCGTCATGCTTTTCTTCTAGAAAGTTCCTGGCTTTGCCGGGCGTTTGATCTGAGACTGCTAGTGGGCGAGGAAGATGAGGCGCGTCGGCGTCTTTTGATACTTGTTTTTTCGTTGCTCGCGCTTCTTGGGTGAGCGGCTGTCGCCGTGCTATCCCGCTGCCGTTTGAAAGTGGCCGCGCGCGCATTTTATTGACGCGCTCGTTTGTGACAACAAGCAATCTAACATGGGCATTCACTTCGCGTTCGGCTTCCTGCCTGCTTTGCAGCCGCGTCTTGAAAGGGGCGTTTCAGAGACGCTCTCCCTAGCAAATTCGCGCCACCCTCTGGTAAAAAAAATTTTTTTTATTATTTTCTGCTGTACAGATGACAACCAAACTTGCTGAGCATGTTATATAATGAACCATCCATCCAAAACAACTCAAATTTGAAAATGCATTTTTTTTTGAAAATCATGTTTTTCGCCCCGCATCCCCCCTTAAAGGGTCGTGGTAGGGTAAGTGGGCCCATCTTGACTTTAGCTTTATATCTCTAAAACTTTTATACATTTTATTATAATATTTTGCATGTCGACTAAGAATTCTTTTGGCCTTCACATGGCGTAATCTTTTTTCTGGAACCTTTCTTACTTTTTTAAATTTAGGAACCAAATATTAAGCTGGGGTGTACATTTAATGTACCTTTTCTCGGAAACAAAAGACAGTGTGACCGCTAAATTTTTCCATTAATGCCAAGCCGTAATGGCTTTAATCCCTAACAAAAACAATGGGTTTCTACAATTACCTCACCAAAAAAAAAGTTGTTGCCCTCACTTATCACACACCGTGAGAAACTTTCCAATTAATCTTTTTTTTTTTCTGGATTATAACACAAACATTTTCGTTAAGTTTTAGGTTCAGACTATTTTGAAGGAATTTCGGTATAATCTCGGAAAGCTTCAACGTAATCGGTCGGACAATTTAAAAAAAAGTGCATCAAAATTAAAATTTTTCCGGAAAAAGTGATGTTGAGAAAAAACACCATTTCATTTAAAAAAACACGCCCAGAAAGGACTCACGGAAAAAACTAATGACTACGCTACAAAACTCACCCCTGGTGCGAAATCTTTCCATCACAACTTATTAAAATGGCAGAATATGACTATCTGGCCATATTTATTTTAAAAATACATACACACCGAAATCATGATGGAAAACAACATCTAAATAAACCCTTGCATCCTTCAGGAGGCGCAGTTTTCGGCACCATTTCTAAATGTCTTCGAACGCTCCTACGCACTCGCCACTGCATGGCTTTGCTCATAACTGTGTTTTATTTTTACAGCGAAGCTATACGTCTCGTTGGTGTGAGAATTTCGTGCCGTCAGCACAAAAACTCCTATAGCACTTATGCGCCACAGAAATTGGGCAAATCCCAGTACTCACCATAGACGCTCGCGTGCTCCTCCGCCAGCAGATGCGCGCGCTCCTTGCGTTTGCACCTCGGACGCCGATGAATGGCATTCGGAGAGGTGGACAGACGAGCCGACGAACGCAGTGTAGCGAAGGAAAGAGCGAAACGAGCAATTGTGTCTAACTACGCACGTGTAACTCGCTGTAGACTCGTGCACAACTGCAGCGCCACAACTAAATTTTGACCTGTGGGTGGTTTAAGGGCCCTTTAACAATTGAATGCAAACGACATACATTTTTTTGCACTCAAGCATACAGCATAAAGCTCAGTATTCATTTCAATAAAGGAAACCACAAAACAAGCATCAAAACTGCATGATGGATGATAAGGCGCGTGTGAACAATGGGAACACCCTCCCACGCTTTCCCGGTAAAGATTAGGTTCCAGCTGCTTTAAATTTCACACGAGGGCTTCGTATGACGTCAAAACCCTTCCTCCTCCCCGCGTGTGTTTCCCTCTTTCATATATAAAAAGGAGACCCCTCTAGCAACTCGTTCAGTTCATTTTAATACTGCCATGGGTGGACCACGAAAATTAAGGACACCAGAAGAACAGCGGGAATACAATGCTTGACTAAAGAAAAAAATTCGTCGTGCTGAAGATGGTCGCGGAACCAATCACGGTCTACCACAGCGAGCACAAAGCGATTATCACTACCATTACTCTAAAATAAATATACTCCCCCCCCCCCCCCCCCCCCCCCCGCATCAGCATGTGTGGTGTTTGGTACAGCTTCGCTGGACCTTCGCGTTCGCAGGACGAGATGGCGGCCAATTGTTTTTTTAGTAACGACATAAAAAAATCAGGTTTTTACATTGTTACCTACCATACCCTTTTAAAGCAAACAAGAGATTGGAAAGAAGTAAAAGCTGCCGGCTAGACAGCCTTGAAGGAGAAGAACTGAAACTTAAAATACATCCACGGCAAAAATCGATGACCTATGACATTCTAGAGACCGTTCGTCAAGAGTTCATTCGAAAACAGCGTATACAGGAGCATCAAAGCTTAGCGAAGTTAGGTATGGCTAGAAAGACGGTAGAAGAAAGAAAGAAGGAAGGAATAACAAGAGAACTCGGGGGACGGCTCTTCTGTGCTCTTTTATGTTGCTTGTTTGCCATTTAAGTATGAACGACCAAATAAACGAAGCATTCATCTCGTTAGCGAAAAATGCACTCGGCAAAAGCGGTGAGCGATATTAAGAGAAAATAAAATAGAAAGTCATGACGTGTTTTCATGTACGTGTCGAATTACCTATTGCGAATATGAAACAATATTCGGCGGATTGTTGGAAATAGGCGAGCTTCGTGAGCGTACGCCTAATGAGCACGAGTCGCATTGTTGATTCTTTGAAACCATTGCGTCGCAAACAGAGTTAAAGTATGAAATAAAAAAGCACGAAAGGATCAAAGGGACGAGAGAAGGAACTGAAAAATAAAGGGTCATTGAGCAGAGAAGAGTCGTTAAATCAGTGAGTACTGAAGTAGCGAATGTATTCGAAGCAAGAGGAGAGAAATATGCCAACCTGGTCAAAAGATGATCCTAGCCGAAGAAGCGCAGACAGGTTGTGTCGAAAGTCGTTATGAAACACGCGGAAAGGAAATGTTTATTCCTGGTTTAGTGTCGTCCAAAAACAGCAGGATGCGGTAGCTCGGAGCAACTTATTCTTGCACCGTATTCACAAAGACATCCCACGCTAAATTTTTCGTGAGATAATATTTCAGCCGATCACGATGCTGGACATATCATTAGTGCAGCCGTCCGACCAATGGGAAGACGAACTTACGAAAGAGAAGTTTTGTGAATTCGGCCCCTTGTTAATAGGCGAAAAAAATGAGTGCATGCGTCCCACTATTATCGAGGACAGATGAACATATACCACACAACCACCACCACATTCAATAGTCATGTAAGGCGTGCCATGTAATGCTAGGGTAGATAATAGATTGTCAGTGAGAACGGTGTAATCGATACCCAGTGATGGGAAACGCAGTTGAAAGCGGCCCAGAGTTAGGTGGGATAATGAAAGGAATAAGATCGCGGGAACGATACGGAATGAGTCAGCACTAGACAGGTTACGTCGGAGATCTTTGGGATAGTCCTTCGTCCTGCGGTGCACATGGAAGAGGCTGCTGCTGCTGTTGATGATGATGATGCTACCATTAAAAGACGCACAAAAGTTCTTTGTGCGTAGCCGCCCACCCTCAGGATTGACGTGCCACATTTTTATGTGGCACATGAGTTCTGACCGTACGACACGTGCAACAATCCCGGACGCAGAAGGCTACGAAATAGTTTCTACGCATGCGCGGTCCGTGTGAATTGGCACAGCATCGTCGGAAGATCGTAGCAGGGTCGCCAGCGGAATGAAAACGAACGGGCGGGCAACACCGGAAGAGCTGTCACTAACGAAAAGCTTAGTGAATCCGGGCGCTCTAGCCATTTCTTCGTTCGCTCAGCGCCTTCCCTTGGATCGTCATCGCATTCGCGGTAGCCGACGAAAAAACGAAAAGATCAACAAATGTTAGACGGAGGTATAATCTGAGTAGCTTACGCGTGGGCTGGCATCCGCACCTGGGGCGCATCCTGCATGGCGACCGCTAAGCCGGCCGGTGCAACGGCGTCGTCACCAGATGAGATTCCCAGCCGATTGGGTCTGGTTATACCTCGTATAATTGGATCAGCAGGGCTTAATGTGTTCCACTCTGTCGAATAAATTGCACGACCCACTGGCGCCCATCTTTTGTCTCTTCACGCGGAATGGGCACTGCGTTCCAATTTTGTGACGAATTTTTGAATCAATGCTGCTCCAATTTTGTGACGAAGCCTATCAAGGGCCTCTCACTTGCGAAAACAATGCGGTCTGCCAAAGAGTGCGTTCTTTGCCGCACCTGATGCTTCCTTCCCTCTGCTCAGCACTGTGCGTGTAGTGACATATACAGGGTGTTTCAAGAAATGTGTCCAACCTTCTCAAAAAATCAGGAAAATGCGATATTTGCTCGGGGCTTTGAGAATAGCTTTTTCTGTAGCGGCAGCAATCTTAAGGTAGTTAAGGACATCATTTAGGACAGTAATTAAAAAAGTTACATTAATTACCTTTTTAATTAGTGGAGTAAGGTGATTGTGTCAAATGGGAGAATTGAAGTTCTTCATGCGAGGAACCCATCCGAGCTTTGAGATTTCGAAAAAGCGTCCTCTAGTAATTGTTGTGGCATAATGAAATTCAACGAAATGCAACGGCTTTCAACAGCGAAAGCCATCGAATTCGGTTGAATTTCATTGCTTTGTAATTATTACTAGAGGCCGCTTTTTCGAAATCTCAATGTTGGGATCGGTTTCTGGCACGAACAACTTCAATTCCCCAATTTGACACAGTCACCTAACTCCACTAATTAAAAAGTTAATTAATTTAACTTTCTTAATTACTGTCTCAAGTCATTCCTCTAACCAACTTAAGATGCCTGGCGCTACAGAAAAAGTCATTCACTCATTTTGGACGTCTCAGATGAATATGGCAGTTGCGTTCTTCCATATTTCTGTTTAGGTTCCGCCATTGAATTTGGTTGAATTTCATTACTTCGTAATTATTATTAGATGCCACTTTTTCGAAATCTCAAAGTTGGGTTGGGTTCCTCGCATGAAGAACTTCAATTCTCCCATTTGACACAACCCCCTAACTCCACTAATTAAACAGTTAATTAATTTAACTTTTTTAATTACAGACCCAAATAATTTCTTTAGCCATCTTAAAATCCCTGCCTCTACAGAAAAACCAATTCTGAAGGCAGCAATCAAATATCGCATTTTCCTGATTTTTTGAGAAGGTTGGACACATTTCTTGAAACACCCTGTGTATATATATATATATATATATATATATATATATATATATATATATATATATATATACACAGGGTGTTTCAAGAAATGTATATATATATATATATATATATATATATATATATATATATGCTTCTAAGCAACTGTTGAAGGCTAGATTGCATAACGTGCATTCACGAACTCGGAGTTTATGAAGACCGTCGAACATGACGAAGCATACCCGAGATAGTAGCAAGAAAAATCAGAAAAAGAGAGAGAGGGTGCGCCGTAAAAAAAAGAACCGCGCTAATAGTAACGCAGAGATTCCGTCCTCGCTAAATTAGGCATAAAGGTGCAGGCTTATTCGTAATAACTTTCTCTGCTACGCAGCAAGCCTTTGTGATTCACCATTTGATAAACGAGATAGTGGGCATCATCAAGTTTCTGAAATGCATGCGTGCTGATTAACCTTTGCGCCGGTTGTAATCTTGACCGAGATATCAATGATTATACCTTTCTCTTTCCATCGCGGCGGAGGCGATGTGGCCGGATTAGAATGCGCCATTTTCCCACGTAATGCATGCTCTAGAAAGAGGCGTATTGGTTTTTAACTTGATTTGTACGGGCGCATCTAACAGAATAGCACAGCGTCGAATTGACGCGAACACCATTGATTGATCTGGAGTTTAGGTTCGCGCACGATAAGTAGTATACCGACTAAGTAAGGAAGGAAAACCATTGAAGGTCGACACATGTCATGGTGGCCAGCTGTGCAGCCGGTATCATCGCTTTTACTGCGATGTTTGTTTTGTTTTTATGAGTACAAGCGCGCACACTTCGCAGTTTTATTTTCTTTATTGAAAGTTTAGGCATATGGAAGACGAGGTCGCCTCTAACATTTTCAATCTCGGTTTCTTTAGAAATAACCCAGCTTTTTTTTTTTACCTCCTGCCCCAAATTACGTAGTCTTCGTGCCTGCCTCCCACTGTCCGTCGCTACCAAGTAACAATATCCAAGGTTAAAGAAGATTCTGCGGAGAACGGTCGCCAAAAGGGATTCAGCCTGGCATTCAGAAAAATGCGGTTTCATATATGACACCGATAAACACCACGCGCTTTAAAAGATAAAAGTGGGGAACTGCAGGCATAATGTTTGCTTACTCTTCGATCTCACGGTGCTTGTTCGTCTTGCAGGCGTATTGCTTCCAGAAAAAAAAAAAAAAAACGTGAGTGCCGCAGGGACAGCTTACGCGGCACGTGACTTGTTTTGCTGGGTGCCCTAGAAACATGAGGAGCCTCGCGTTCACTTCGAAACATCTCAGTTTTTTAACTCAGGACAAACTCGAAACTAGCGTTCGAGCTCGTTTTGTATTCTTATTGCAAATAAGCTTCGAAGTGACTGTAGGTATGCGAGGTTTCTCGTGTTGCTGTGGCAGAAGAACAATTTCGAGTTCGTTTCGAGTTCTAGAGTGTATCCTGTACGTACGGGATATACGGCGGGATATGTCGGTCTTTTCAGTTCGACAGGGCTTCGACTCCGAGAAATAAACTTCTCTTTTGCCTTTTTGTTTCTTTTTTGTAGCGAGGGTCCACGCCCTGAAGATTATCAGCACTCAATATGGACTCCTCTACTTGTCCTCGGCGACCCTTTGCGCGTAAATCCCTTGCGACGGGACCGACGGAAGATTTCGTGACGATCGAGTATGTTCCCTGTCCAGCATAACTGCGATGTAGCACGTGTGTAGGTGTTACGAGGCTACGTTCAAACACGTCCACGCTAATATTATCGAAGAAAAAGAAATCTCGAGTTCGGGGTGCTGAACTCTCGGAAAACGTGCGCCGTTTACAAAGGGCCCTCTTTTTTTCTACGCGCCCTGGCGCTGCCCAGCGACGCGTGCCATTGAACATTTCCTTTTGTTTCGTTTTTCAATTTCTCTAGTCGCTGCACGCTCAGGGTAAATTGGGCGACAGGGGAAAAAAAAAAAGAGAGAGAATACTGGAAAAAGTTGTTTGGGCCATGGAGCTTAAGGGGAGGATATATCCTAGACTATTTCAATTCCGAGAACTTCAAGGGGCATTATAATATATGGCAGCAAATACCGGCTGTAAGGACGACATGAAACAAAGACATACACAGGCGCATGAATTTCAGTGCTTGTTTAGGAATTTCTGCACTTGTGTATCACAGCGAGTGCGGAACTCTCTTTTTTTTTTGCCAGCTGGCAAAAAAAGGAGTCACGGTAGTAAGCAGCGCGAAAACCAAGACAACGCACACAGAAAGGAATGACAAGAACAAGCGCTGTGTGCGCTTCCTGTGTGCGTCGTCTAGTTTTTCGCGCTGCTTACTACCATGGATTCATAACAACGGGCCCAGCTGATTACACTTTTGCAAAAAAATAAAGTAGTGTTCCGCACTCGCCGTCATGGCTGCGAGCCGCGCTGGCTTAACACTTCCAGGCTTACACGCACAAGAAATACCCGATAAAGTGGGCGGGAGGACGGCCGCCGCTGTAGCTCAGTTGTTAGAGCATCGGACGCGTTATCTGAAGGTTGTACGTTCGGTCCCTATACCGGCGGCAAGTTGTCTTTTCGTCTGCTTTAATCGTATTGATTTCATACGTCTAAAGCACATTGAAAAGACGACAAATAACGCCCCCTGTACCCTCCTTGGCTTAACTGTCTGTTGATTTTCATGAAGGTTCCCCTTACAGAGCTGCATGTAGGCGCCTTTATATACGCCGGCAGATTTCTCTGCGCTTCAATCAAGGGCTTTCACTCTCTGTCTTGTTGCCCTTGATGATTTTTATTAGAACACTGTTGCGAAGCATGAAAGCGCGGCTGCAGACTGGTTCCGAACGAATGAACAAATATATGTTGTTATATAAAAAAAAGAACCGATGCAGACCTTTGTGCCAAATGGCAAAAGGGATTAACAGCGGCCTGTGGTAATCCACCATGCATGTGCATACGGATTGTGGTTTTTGTGCTTAGGAAACATATGTAGCGCTCTTCCATAGACGCTGGAAGCTACGGCTGCGTACATGTACGCTGCTATATATCATTCTGCGAATGACGCGAGCCTCAGCGCTAATGAGATCGCTGTCTAATCCAGACTGCTGTACCTGTACGCCGTTTCGTAATGCACATAGAGAGTAGATGATATTATACTTTAGTATAAAAATAACAAATTAGGAAAGACACGTTGGGTAATGTGACCATCGCAAAATTGGCCGCCTACTTGAGCTGCGTAACGGCTGCTAAAAGAAGAATGGGCGGTATAGAGGAGAACAGGGTTTTTCCATAACGTAGTGAGACTGGTTCTGGTTAAAAAAAATATTGATCCGATCGGTACATATTAATCAAATTCTTCAAGATAGTCTCCTTGGGTGTCGATATACCGCTTCCCACGCGATTCCCACGCTTCAAAGGGTCCAAGAAAGTCAGCTGCCGTGACCACTTTCAGGGACTCTTGGACAGACAGCCCCTTGGATGGCTGGAGCCCCGTCGAAACGGTCACCTTTCAGACTTCCCTTGAGCTTTGGGAACAGGAAGAAGACTGCTGGGCTCGCCTTGTAGCAGACTTGATTTTGCTGCTGCTTACGATCATGATGACATAGCTCGCAAGAGTAACCGAGAATTAATCATTAATACGCCAGGTACTTCGCCGAAAGCGGCTGTACGCATGGATGGATTTCCGTCCGTCCGTCCAGCGGTAAGAGTAAGTGATAAAGGCAGACACGTTGGAGTTTATGGTGTCTGTTCGCTCTATTTGTCACGCTGCCATCATTTCAACAAGGATTCACATCAGCTCGCCCAAATGTCCAGCCTTGCTGTAATTAAATGTCCAGCCATTAAATGTCCCTTGTGTACATTTGATGTACATTTATGTGCATCAAATGTACACATTTGTACATAAATGTACATGTATGTACATCAAATGTTCACATGTTTGATGTACATTTGATGTACATTTAATGTCCATTAAATGTACAATAAATGTCCATTAAATGTCCCAAATGTCCAGCCTTGCTGTAAATAAATGTCCAGCCATTAAATGTCCCTTGTGTACATTTGATGTACATTTATGCGCATCAAATGTACACATTTGTACATAAATGTACATGTATGTACATAAAATGTACACATGTTTGATGTACATTTGATGTGCATTTAATGTCCATTAAATGTACATTAAATGTCCATTAAATGTCCCAAATGTCCAGCCTTGCTGTAATTAATTAACCAGTTTAACTTTTTCACTGAGGATGATAGCTTTTCTAATCGTATTTCTTAGACCATGGACAAGAGCGCTTCAACATAAAGGCGGAAACCATTTTTTCAGACTCCCATCACTCGGCGTCGGTCCTGCCAATTAACTAATTAGAAACGTGTGATCTGTCTTCGTCGAGGCAAAATGATATGGGGGCATGGAGGGATGGCGTTCGGTTTCCTGCTCCTCCCTGCTCGCTTTTTATTATTTTTCCAATCAGGATGCAGGCATGATTAACGCGGTATGAAACACGCCCGTCTTTCCCACGCTGTTGTGACATTAATCATTATCTTCCTTAAAAAGACGAAGCTTCGCCAGTTTGGGCAGCTGTAACAGCCACGTATCCGGATGGAATTAGGCACTAAATTCCATTGAAGTAAAAGAAAAAGCATCATAGAAAACGAAAGGTGCGGAAAAACCTTTATGATCAGAATGAAAATTTGTTTTTAAAATGCGTAAGAAGGGTTGGTTAAGCTATATTAATAATTTGGTATCAGAAGCTGCGACATGACATGTATGTAGTTAGATATCCACGACAACCACACCAATGTTAGTGCCCTTTAGTGAGCTTCAGATACTAGTAAAAAATAATCAGCAGGCTTTAGCGATTTCTTGTACTCTTCTAGAGGAGAAAAGAGATGTTATACGTGTCAAGCTTCGCAAGGGCCTAAGGCACTTGCCATATAAGCAGGAATGTACGGGGAGAGCTCGAAGGCGCGCGAGAAAAGAATAAAAAATTGGTGCAAGGCTTGAAAAAGCAAAACTGGACGTTTCTGAAGTCTAATCTGGTTGCGTCTAGGTTTTTGCTAGGCTTTAGCTAGGTTTTAGCTAAGACACGGATGTCCAATCTCTAGAACCGAGCGTTCGCACCTCTCATAGATCTACGGGCACGTCGTCGCTGTCGTAGGGCTTCCCTCGCTTCGGGCGGCTCTTCTCGCAGCCGCCGTTGCCTTTCCCGTTCCCTGTAGTATAGCAGCTTGGCACCAGTCGTGCCAAGCCTAAGGGAAGAGTACAGCTGGGTGGCCTTCTTTATTTCTCATTATTGTTTTCTTACTTCTTTTTTTTCGCTTTCTCTCTCTTTCTATATATTTCTCTCTCCCTCTGTGTGTGTGTTTGTGTGTGCGTGTGCGTTCGTTCGTGTGTGCGTGTGTGTGTGTCTTTTTATGTCTTTATTTCCATTATTTCCCTCAATTTTCTCTTTCTTTCTATAGCTTTCTCGCTCTCTCTTTGAGAACCAGTGGTGAGCAGTGGGATTTGCCCAATTTCTGTGGCACATACCCGTTCATGACGATGGCAGTTTTCTTATCGGCCGCACAAATTACGGCTAGCTTAACGCTTCGTATCCCATGGTCAATACAGTTGCGCAAGTAAGTATTTTCTTGCGTATATGCAATTACAATACATACGAAAGTGGGAATAAACCAAATACCTTGAAATTTTATTGTTAGTTCTATAAGAAAACAAGTGTCCACATATGTGGACGCTGGGAACGCCAGTTACACGGGGTCCATCATGCTTCTTCATTGTACATGGAAAGTTTGCTTGCCAACGGCTTTGTTTCAATGCATTATAATTATCATCATGACTTACCATAATCAACGCCTTCATCATCAGTTCAACGCGTTCATTATTAATATCATCACCATCATCATAAACGTCACGTGGCCGCTTGCTGACGGCTCCGAATTAACACTTTGATCATCACCGTTCATTGTCGCCATCATAAACGCGTTAATCCTCATGCTCAACACCTTCATCGTCACCATCATTATCACCACTCAAGGCCGGTTTCCTTGCCCACAGCTGTACTTCAACGTGTTTGTCATCACCGTTATCATCGATCATCATTACCAATGCGTTCATGGTTACGCGCAAACCGAATGCCTTTATCATCAGCAGTTCAAGAGGCCTTTGCTTATTGATGACTCTGCTTCAACGTGCTAATTATCGGTGCTCTCCAAATCGGAACATTCATTTCCGTTAGACAGCTAGAAAACTATGCCATGTATGTCTTCATCACTTAATCCACGTCCCCAATAAAGCACAAAAATTCTAAACAACCTATAAAAGGCCTATTTAGCTATACTGCAGATAATGTCTTGTGCAGAGCCGCACGGCAGTGAAGCGGGTCCTACTACCATGTGGCATTCTATCATCTTCTTGCGCGAACTCAGTATGCCTTGCCTCCACAAGCGTGGACGCCGCAGCGACAACTCAACTTACAAAACTTTCGTCGCTCACAGTGGAACAAAAGTCACATAAAAACAAGATAAACCCTTCCTTTTCCGAGTAGAGCACAATAATTTAAAAACTCTTGCGAATGTGGAATGAACGTATCAAAAAATGTAGGCTGCAGGCGACTTGAGAGGAGCGCTATTGTTCTGTGCGCACTTACCGCTGTTTGTTCACAGAAGTTGACACATATAGATGTTTTTATGAAATGCTGAAGTAATGCGAACACTTCAAATCGATTTTTAAGGCAATGCGTTGGCTAGCCTGATCCCACTTCAGCGATATGTTTTGTCCACATATGTGGACGCTGGGATACAAAGGGTTAAATAGCTTCGCTGTTAAAATTAAAATAGAACAGTGCCATTCTTGTTCATACATGTTGGAGCATGTCTTGTCTTGAATACACCAGAGACAGAATCAGCATAGAGCACGGATATTAGTTCTATATATCGTATAATTAGACACAAAACTTTTAAGGAATATACCGTATTTTGGTGCGCAAGTTGGCTTCACGGTATGGCTTATCGATAATGCAAGGAATGCGCCTTACGGCGATACTCGGGGAATTTTTTTTTAGTTTTTACTTTTCCGCGCTTTGCAGTTGAATATGCGAGTTTACTAGAAAAATTGAACTTGTGTTGAAGCTATCATTTGCGCACTGCCACGTGACATCGACACCGCTGCTACGCAAATTTATGAATGTTACAGTTTTTAGACTACAGTGGAACCCACATACATCAAACTCGCTAGAGCACGGATATTAGTTCTATATATCGTATAATTAGACACAAAACTTTTAAGGAATATACCGTATTTTGGTGCGCAAGTTGGCTTCACGGTATGGCTTATCGATAATGCAAGGAATGCGCCTTACGGCGATACTCGGGGAATTTTTTTTTAGTTTTTACTTTTCCGCGCTTTGCAGTTGAATATGCGAGTTACATGCAGGCGCGAGTTGTAGGTTATAAAGTACGGTATCGATGTAAACAGCGACTCAACATCTTAATACTCAGCTGTGCGTGCTCGTCTGGCGCCGGAAGCCTCTAGTTTGCACTGGCACTAATGTCGGCCTTGTTTTAGATGCGAAGTATCTTATGGCGGAGTTCAATCCGGTAATGGTGGTGGTGTGCGGCGTGACCACCCTTACTGCGCATGCGCATACCCTCTCCACACACCTCCTCTCCACTCCCCCTCACCATTCCTCCTGTCCTCCCCTCTCCCCTTCCCCTCTCCAATCACCCTCTCCCCCCCCTATCCACTTCCCCTCCCCATTTCCCCCTCTCCACTTACCCTCCCCTTACCCCTCGCCACTTCCCCTCTCCCCTCCCTCTTTCCACTGTTCCTCTGAAACGCGAGCTAGACATGCCGAAATTCTCTCCTGCGCAACGCCACGATGAGCACCAGCGCATGCGCGTCCCCTCCCCTCTCTCTCCTCTCCTACGCTGCCCCCCTCTCGCACGCCTGTGGACCGCGTTCCCCGCTCGCCCTGTGAGAATTAACGTCCAGGCTAGAGGGAAGACAAGACGCGGGTAGCGTCCCTCTTCGCTTTCCACGACGCGAGGTCGGTAGCATGCCCAACGAACGCCAACGGAACGCGATCGTGCAAGTGCGCCGGCTTCGCATCGCCTCACGGTCCTCTTTAGCGGGAAATGGTGTAATTTTTTCAATAACATTCTCAGCCTGCTTTTTGGGAGGCTGTACGCACCGGCGACGTGCGTGCAGCGTCTTTTCTCTACGTTCGACTGCATTGATTATTGCCAGCTTTGCGGAGAACAGTCACGTCCTTCCATTTTACGGGAGCCGACCCCGCATGACTTCACGAGAAGGAATCATGGGAGAAAGCACGCGATGGCATGCGATAGTTACTACTCGCTCTGCGTGCCGCCCTCCTAATCATAGGAGGTAGGAGGGGGGGGGTACGCATCCCCTTCTGCCCCCCTCGTCACCTAATCACCTGATCATGGGGGGCGATGGGGCGCGAAGACTGGCCTGTTTAAAGAGCAGTGTTATGACCACGCAGGTTTTTGAACTGCAATGAAACTTTGCCCCCCCCCCCCTTTTTTTATCTGTCCAGTGTGCCTATCTGTCGTACCATAAATCACGTCATTGAAAGCAAGTACAAATGAATTAATTAATTAATTAGTTTACCACAACGCTCATGGATGATAAATCTTTAATAAATATTGAATTAGTTGTAGAATACGTGTCCTCTTCTGTAGCCTTTATTTCACATCGGAAGATATAACAAAGCTTCAGCACAACAACCTACACCGCCGCACGCAATCTACTCACCAGCCTGTCAGTCAGGCATCTTAACAGAGAGAGGGAGAGGTTTGTTATGAGGGGAAAGCTGAGAGATCGGCGTCAATCAATTTCCTGACCTGCTGCTCAGCGTTAGGAAAGGGGAGGGAGTGGAAAAGAGAGGAGAGAGAAGGTGTTCATGATGAGGATGAATGTGGTGATGAAGCAAAACCTTGAATGTCCAAAACTATTTACAGTGTCTTGTCTAGTTCTGTCTCGCGCAAAAAAAATGTTCACAGCTTTGAAGATATTGCGCTGATGACGACGTGTTGCGCTGATACGCACGCAACAACCGAATCGAAATGCCATCAATTGGCTTTAGGAATATGGGTTCGTTGTGTAGCACGCAGTGCAT